>NW_008350332.1:171001-191757 GCF_000622305.1 Nannospalax galili
TGACAAACTTCCAGTGATGCTCAGTAAGATGTTAATTAAAATTTCTACTATAACTAATTGTATTCATGTCTGTGTTATGCCTTGCCAGACTAAGAACTCAGGCCTTACATTTTCATCACACACACACACAAAAATATATGCCACAAAGACGTCCTGCCTCCTAACTACACTGTTCTTTGTTCCTCTGAATATGCCCTAATGCCATCCATACTTTAGCTCAGATCATTCCTCACTCAGGCCTCATCTCCTCTGTCACGTCTTCTGAAACCACTTAAGCCACAGCTGATTATTTCTCAAAAACTACTGAAAATATTGCAGTACATACATTGTGTGAACAATTCTTTGGTGCATGTCATGTTTTCCTGGGTGGAACACAACTGTCCCAGAGAATTCACTCAACATCAAAGATGATACCAACCTCTTGATTTAAACTCACCGGCATGGTGTCTTTTTTTTCCGTAACTGCTACTCATTACACTGACAAGCTAAAATGCAATATACAACTGAGCAACATCCTGACAAAGAGCTGCCAGTAATAGATTTGACTAACCAGCTCTGGCACAGATTCTTAACAGGGTCATTTGGTACAGTATCTGTGCTTTCTCCCGACGACAAAAGAAAACCGTTGCTCATGGAAGAACAAGAACTGCACTCCGCAGTCCTTAGATGAGGCAGCAACTGCCTCTCATTTCAGGGTGAGGGCAACAGTGCTGGTGTGAAACCAAAGCCCTGGTACCGGTGATGCACAAGGTCGCACACAAGTCCAGTGTGGCACCTGCTCTGAAGCCTGGTGGAGAAGCCTGTCCTAAGCTTCTCTCTGATAACCACTGGGGGGAGGGGGGAGCTGTGCAAACTATTCTTTAACTTAAGCATGCCTACTGTGGAAAATCCCACAAATCTCTAAGCATGCTCTAAAATGGCTCACGATGGAACTGGACGTTCAGAGAAGAAACTGGGGAAGGGAACTGCTTTTCCCCATTCTTCTTCCTCCACCCACCTCTCAGAGTGCCCAGTTCTCTCAAGGCCTGGTTTCCACTCTACAGTCTTCGTTTGTTACTTTCATTTGCTGCCTACACCATCTACTAGTACTTACAGATGAGTACTTCCCAAACCCAGTCTCTACCTATGCCCCATGGTCACCTTAAAAAGCTTACCACCACCTCATCATTTACCTTTCCATTTCTGTCAACCTAGTTTTCCCAATTCTCCTTCCTAGACACCATACTTCCTGTTTCCCCACACATCACTGTTGACACTTGGGATCTCTAAGTCTTTTGATTCTCACCTTTGTCACTAAAAAAATTGAGTATGCAGGTGTCCGTTATTTACAAATTAAAACACATATACTTCTATAGCAAGACATTATAAATCATAAAAACTGTGAACTTTAAAAGGAATAAACATAACAGCAAGTCTAAAATTTTCTTTCTTACATTCCAGTGAGTCATTTCATATAGCCCTGGGGACAGGAACCTACTCTTTGAAGCACTGCTATAACAAGACTATTCTTGTAGGTAAGAAATATATGAATACATTATCTGTATGCATACATATATGCATAATATAAAAATATTCAGTCTAATGTAAATATATAATATGTACATGAATGTGTGTATACACAGATATGAACACATCTGCCTAATATGTATATAGATTTGAAGGAGGCTCTTCTCTCAAATACACATCTCATGATGATATACAGGCAGATGTACTGCTAAAGATGTTATTCTTATCTTCTAAAGCCACACACCAAAAATAAATTTTCCAAACAATGAGAAATTTACAGTACTGTTTGGTTCTTTCTGCCCGTTCTTACCTACTTATTGAACTCCTCTAAGCTGCCAGTGTTCCAAGTTCTGTGGCCTGTACCTCCTTTAACCTCACCGTACTTCAGCATCCCACAGCTGGAGACAGGGCCAATACTTCAGAATCCACAAGACTCACCTCCTTTTTCTTTCCTCTCTCACCCTCCCCTCCTGCTCCCTCCTACTTACTCCACATAAGATAAACCGAAGATCTGAAAACCTATAACCAAAGCCACAATAAAGACTAATATAATAGAAAACACTAATATAATCAACTCTCATACTCATCCATTTGCAAGTTTTCTTCTATGTATTTACAGAACACAAGCCTCTAGGACCTCATCCACAATGAATCCTCAGATACACTGAGCTGTTACACACACCAAGAACTTCACATTTACATCCTGAGAAGCCATAAATTCCCTGACACCTTCACCAGTTATAAAATGTTTACCTCACTGCCCCAGCAGCACAGCTAGGAGCAACACAGTTCCTTCAAATACTAGTAAAAATATTTTCTTCTGACAACACACTTCAGACAACACACTATTACCGGCAGCTCTTTGTCAGAATGCTTCTCAGGAAGCAAGCATTCTCACTAAATTGATTAATTTTCACTCTTATAGTGAAGAGTGGTGGTGACTAGGGTCCATGGAGCTGGACTTTAGTCAGCATCAACAAAGAACTCTATTTTCATTCGGTGCTGCTGCTCTGGAACAAATTTAAATGAGGCTGATCAGAAAATTAAAAAGGCAACTGCTATTAAAATTACTAAATTCACGGATCTCTGTGAGTTCAAGGCCAGCCTGGTCTACAGAGTGAGTTCCAGGACAGCTGGGGCTACAGGGAGACCCTGTCTCAGAAAGACCAAAAAAAAAAAAAAAAATTACTAAATTCAGTTCTCTCTCAACATTATTGAATCTGTACTTTGCATGTACAGAATGCCGAGGATTGTTTAAGAAACAACGTAGGCAGCAGGCAAAAGTGCTTGCAACACGATCCCTGGAACCTGTCTCCATACATGTGACACATAAATGATAATAAAATAATCAGTGTAGACCTTCAGAGCCTTAAAAAAAAAAATCATCACAGATACTTCAACTGTAGGCTTCTGAGTCAACAGAGAAAAGATGGAATTTGCTTTCTGTTCACATTAAGTATGTTCACTTAGTAACTATCATTCTAATAGCCTCTACTGTCCCCAAACGCCTACAAACAAAATACTGGAGTTTCATCTGTTTTCTATTTATCCCTCTTCATCTTCAGTCATTTAACACTGATCAAAGAATCAAAACTATTTGCAAACATGAACATTACAGTGGAAGTCTTAAGGCAGTCCCTTCCCTCTGGGCCTTGATGTCCATAAATGTACAATAGGTAGCTTCCAAGTAAAATTTCTTAATCCTTTCTATATGGTCAATTATAAAGGGTGTGTGTGTGTGTGTGTGTGATTTAAGAAGTCTAATCAAAATTTATCTAGCATTTATTTTTGTATCATGAAAGTAACAGCCGGGCATAGTGGCACACCCCTTTGATTCCAGCACTTGGGAGGCAGAGGCAGGCGGATCTTTGTTAGTTCAAGGCCAGCCTGGTCTACATACTGAGTTTATGCAAGCTTAGACTGCAGGGAGACCCCCTTTTTTGTCAAAAAGACAAAAAATAAATAAAAGCAATAATAAAACTACACATTTAACGTCCATATGGAATGTAGATCCAAAGAAACCTTACTAATGCTATCAAAACATTCTGAGAAGTTTGGAAATCTTTCTGCTATACTAAGGACCGATAAAAAAGCTTCAGTATAGATGAAGTATTATAGTCTTAAGCTTGCAGTTTGATATTTTACTTGATGTGTCTTATTTTTGTGAGTCTCACTACATTCCATGGCCCAAGGTAGTTGGCCTCGGCTAGGAATCTACTATATTTTACATTTGGACGGTTACTTAGGGTTCAAGCACGGGCTCTGGAGGTAAAGCCCATGAGGTCTCCAAATTGCTTCTACTCCTGGACCTGTTTCCCACAACATCCATGGACTAGTGTCAGAAGGGAGGTTATCACATGTCAGATCATAATGAGAGCCAAGTCTGGCCCTGTCGTTGGTATCACAATTATTAATTACTATTATTAGTGTAGGAATTCATGTGCCGGTTTTACAGATGAGGAAACAGAAATGGGTCACTTAATACTGATTTTCCCACTGCGTATTGGGTTTCGAATGAAAAACCTCAAATTTGGTGAAATAAGAGTTGCGGAGGCAATCGCCATCAGGACGGTCCAGAGCCCGGCATGGCACTACGAGGCATGAGAAAGGGCAGGCGGCGGCACGCCACGAGGCCCGGGACACCCGCGGCCTGGTCTGGGGCCCTGCGCTGCAGGCCAGAGGGGGGGAGAGCGAGGGACCCGCTAGGGGGTGGCGTCCGGGGACACCGGCGGACCGAAACCCGCCCGGGTCGCTGGACTCGGCGGTCCCGGCCCACCCCGCCCCTCCCCGCCGTGACATTCCGGGCCCAAGCCCCTCCCGCGGAGTGACCGGGTCAGCCCCGCCGGAGTCCGGCCGGACGTGGCGGCGCGTCCGGGTCCCGAAAGCCGGATCAAGCCTGCCCGGAATGCCCGCCGCGGCCCGCCCGGCCCAGGCCGCAATGAGACCCGCCCGGTCTGCCCCGGTGGCACGCGTACCCGCGCCCCTACCTTCCCGCCCGGTCGGCCCGCCGCCCGGGCCCCGCCGCGCTCGGTCTCTCGGAGGGCCTCGGCGGGTCTCGGTCTCTCGGAGGGTCTCGGCGGGGCTCGGCCTCTCGGAGGACCTCGGACTGTCTCGGACGACCTCGGCGGGCCTCGGCCTCTCAGAGGGCTTCGGGCGGTGCCGGGGAGGACCGCTCGGGTCTCGCTCCTCGGCGCGGGGGCGGAGACTCAGCCGGCCGTCTCCCTCAGGAAGCCGCCCTGACCCGCCCCCGCCGCGTCGATCCCCCTCGGAGGCGGTGCCGCCCTCTCCCTCCGGAAACGCATTCCTGTGCGCCGCGTCAGCCGTGCCGGCGGGAGGAGGCAGAGAGGTGCAGGAAGGAGGAAGACCGGCTGCGGCAGACAAAGGCGCTTCCTTCGCGAGGGCCTGGCCGCGGGGTTCGCAGAGTCGCAGCGCGTCACGGAGAAGGCTCGGCCGAGGCCCGTCGCCGACTCCGGGGTCCCGGGCTGGCCCGGGCCCGTGGGGAGGCCGGAGAACGCGAGGGAGTCCCTAGCTGCCTCTGGCGTTTGGCCGCCTGGAAGGCTGCGTGTGCCTGGGGTACCTGGGGAGGCGAAGCCTGGCTTTTAGTCCCGTGTCCCATCCTTTTTGGATGGCCAGCCTCTGTCTAGAGGAGCGCACTGAAACCAGGACTCCGGGGCATGCAGAACCCGAGGCCGGCAGGTGCCTCAGCCACACGACGGGCGTGAGCGGCCACCAAGGACCAGGCGCCCTGTTGGCAAGACAGCTCTCCGCCGGGTCTGTGGCCTGAGTGTTTCAGCTGTGGGAAACTCGAAATACGATGCTAAAGTAGAGAATAATTTCACCATGAAAATTGTACACGTTGTCCACTAGCAATGTCAAATGATTTGCTTAACTAATCTAAGAAACGAGCATCATTTTGCTTAATTAATAAATGACAAGTTTACAAGACAGTTCAATGTTCTTGCCCTTAAGAGAACTAACTGGTTTTACCACTTCAGAATTAAGTCAGAATTCACACAATCTCAGCACAGGAAACTATAAGCGTAATGTATCCATGCGTGGCTTGTGCTGCACGTGCTTCTCCAAGTGTGATTTGGGGAGTCAATAACAATCATCACAAGAACCGAAATGGGCTTCACAAAGGCAGCTCTAAAAGAAAATCAAAAGTCCGGTGTGGTGCAGAGGCACTTGGAGCTCTCAGATCGAGGTCAGGCCTGGTGTCCAAATGGAGTTCCAGGCCAGCTGAGACTACAGGGAGACCCTGTCTCAAAGACAACAAATAGCAAGCAACAAAAAAACAGCTATCAAGCACTTACCAAGACCCAAGAGCCTCAGTATTTAACAAATAGGCACACTTGGGGTCTTGTTCGCCCAGGAACCAGCTCTGGAACATTTCCCTAAACATAAGTGGGAGTACCAATTTGTATGTAGACATCAAGAACCGTGAAGAAAAATTAAAAGCAATGATTGATCAGAAATGCCACTCTACTTGAATTCATACAAACATTAAGAGGTGGATGGTTACCTAGTAGCACAATGTGTATAGTGTGTTGGTTGCTCCTCTCATTGCTGGGACAAGACACCTGACAATAGCAGCTTAAAAGAGTTTATTTTGGCACAAAGATCCAGGGTGCAGTCCATCATGGTGGGAAGGTAATGGTGGCAGGATCTTGAGGTAGCTGTCACATTTTACCCATGGGCATGAAGCAGAGAGAGTTGGTACTCAGCTTGCTTTCTCCTTTTTATTTAGTCAGCAGCTCAGCCCTTGGAATGGTACTGCACGTATATAAGGTGTGTTTTCCCACCTCAATTAACTTAATCTAGATAGTCCCTCACAGAAGTGTCCAGAGTTTTGTTTCAGCATCAACCGTCACATAGTCCAATCGAATTGGGCAACCTTACCATGCTCAACAGAGAATCCTGCTGAATCCACTTAGTGCAGATCACATTGCTATATCACCAATATGAAGCATGTGTAAGTATCTTGAGCTCAAGCTAAATTCATACCCCATCTCCCAATAATAAGCTGTCTTCTGTCTCATAAGTCATTTTTGTTAATTAAAGGTGCTCTTAAGTTTTAGTACCACATTACTATTTGTTCTTCAAATATACTAATTTACAATATTGAGTTGCAAAGTTGCTCACCAACGAAGATGCTGTCAGATGCTCAGGATTATTTCACTAACTTTTAATCTCTATTATCCATATAGTTATATATTATATGTATAATTATATCGATAGAAAATACCATTAATATTTAGATGCAAAAAAGTGATTATCTGTTTCAATCAGTAGGATCATAGTCAATTATCAACCTTTAGCTCTAGCAAGTTGAATTTAATTCCATGGTCATGGAACACAGAATTGGGGGATATTGGTTAATGGCTAAACAAGGGCTGAATATTCACCTACACTATGAGGAAAGTGGAAAAATCCTTCAAACAGCTAAGAGGTCAAGCATTCACCCAGGAGAGTCAGAATGCTTGTTTATTCTTTCTTGTGCATGGGGTCCCAGAATTAGCAACAAAATTTTCTCAAACAGAAGTACAGATGGGGGTCAAACAGGCCTTTTACATGATCATTTTATGGCTCCAGGACTCTTTACTTTGATGTGCCATGTTATCTCAAGAAAATTCATTATAGTTTACAAAGTAGGTATCACAGGCATGGGTCAGGACATCTGCTGCCTTTTGATCTAGAGTTAGGCCAGGCTAATTGGGTTAAGAGTCAGTCAAACAGTCATTGAAATCTATAAAAACAGGTATCACTGGCAGAAGTTCAGATATCTGACATATTTGGTCTACATTTTTCTTGGACTAGTTGAACCAGGTGCTTCATTAAACCATTTGGTGAGTTTTTTGTTTTCCTGGTTTCACATGTTTCAGTAGTTAGCCATGGTGAGTGGAAAACTTCAGGATATTACAGAGTAGCATGGTGGTGGCACGCCTTTAATCCCAGCACTTGGGAGGCAGGGACAGAGGGATCTCTGTGGAATGTAGACCAGCCTGGCCTACATAGTGAATTCCAGGCCAGGGGTTATAGGGAGACCCTGTCTGAAAAACAACAACAAAAAGGATAAAGAATAGAACATCACTGAACAAAGCATTACAGGGTTGCTTTTTCAAGATATCTGCCTAGTAAGACCACATATATGGGTAGAGACCAGAGGACAGTCTCAGGTGGCATCCTCAGTCAATGAGTCTTCAGGAAGAGGCTAGCTTCCTGAAGAGGCCTGTCTTTTTTGGCATAAGCACTCCTGGGACTGGGCTATCAAAGTGAGCCATAAGTCATCCCTATGGTGACTTGAAGACTTTTCAGTCTTTGAGAATGAGAACAGTCCTAAGCAATATAAACTTGTTTAGGAAAATGTCTTATTACACATTTATTTAGAAATCATTCTTTAGTAACTGTGATGGCTAATACTGTCAACTTGACAGGATCTCTCATCACCTAGGAGATAAGTCTCTGGGCATGCCTGTGAGGGAGTTTCTGGGTTAACCGATGTGGGGAAACCTACCCTGATTGTTGATGGGATGATTCCATGATCTGGGGGCCTGAACTGAGTAAAAAGGAGAAACCAAACAAAACACAGTCTGTTTCCAGACTGTGAGTATTATGTGACCAACTGCCTCAGGCTCCTCCCACCGTGACTTCCCTGCCATGATGGAGTACTCATCAAGCTGTGAGCCAGGGTAAATCATTTCTAAATTTGCTTTTGTCATGTATTTGTGACAGCAACAAGAAAAGTCACCAAAACAATAACAGTAATCAAAAGGCAAAACACACATGGAATAAGACAAAGGCTGAACACTTACATTGTGAAACCTAAGACCAAATTTACATTTTTCCATTAGCTGCCACAATCCATACAGAACTTTTTAAAATTTTTATGCTTACATGTATGCATATATTTTTGTATTTGTGTATATTCATGTGTGCAGGTGCACATGTGTACACGTGTATGTGTGGAGGCCAGAGGACAACTTCAGGTGGCATCCTAAGAAATGCCCCTTACATAACTCTTTTGGCTTTTTTTGTTGTTGTTTTTTTTGTTTTTTTATTTTTGACAGGGTCTCCCTAGTCAGCCCACCTAGAAGTCACAGAATGAACCAGGGTGGCTCTGGCTCAATCTCACAGAAATCCACCTGCTTCTGCCACCCAGTTCTGGATTATAAGCCTGCACTGTTGTGGGGTGCTTCACCAGAGAAGACCACTCAGGCAAAGTTTTCCCAAATAAAAGTCATTGCTGGCCAGGGCTACTACACAAGGGTATTGGGAACCCAAGCGTATAGCCCCAAGCCATCTCTGGGGTAAGCTTTTATCCAGAGAAACCATAACCAAGGGTGAAAACTTTAAGTTCCCAGGCTTATAGGTGGAGAATCCCCTTAACAATTTCTACTCTATTAAGTAACAATTACTATTTTTGCAGAAGCAATCCAAGCATAACCTATAGAAGCCATAAATCTGAAGTTAGCAGGTATACTCTGGGACACTCTGACCTGTTCCCAAGACAACCGGGGTCCAGCTGGTCCAACTGACATGTGTTCCCATACTCTGGGCCAACTGCCTGATAATTTCAGAACCTAGAGTCAGCCTAAACTTTAACATGGTATAGCTATTGTCAAGAAGGTGTGCTATCACACCACCACCATGCCATACTTTTTGTTTTGAGACAGGGCATCCCTGTAGCCCCAGCTGACCTGGAACTCATTATGTAGACCAGGTTGGCCTCCATCTCACAGGGATCCACCTGCCTCTGCCTTCTGAGTGCAGGGATTAAGGCACACATCATGCTTTTTTAGTTTTTTTGTTTTGTTTTGTTATTAACACTAGTTCTGAGAGCCAAACTTAGGTCATCATGCTTGTGAGGTAAACACTTTGATTAAGCCATCCCCCAAGCCCTCACAGAATTGATTTTAAATAAGCAGAGTGACCTGTATCTGTGGTTGGAGCATAATTATTAACAGCTTGCCTTTTCATTCTTAAAGTTAAATCCTGGTATGTTTAGTTATAAAACCACACTATAAATAAGGGTGTCTGAACTGTGAAAAATAAGGAGCAGTTTCAGAAATTCAAAGGAGAGTCATCAGGACTCAAAACAAATTGGATTCTGGGTTTGTAGATTGAGAAGGACCAGTTCCAACACTGATATAATTCAGAAAAGTATATGGAGGAGAACGTGAAGAATCAGGCAGTTCTAGCATGAAGAAAATTCTGTGCTAGGTTTAATTAATGAAAAACTTGAAATTAGCCTAACTGATGAAGGGATGTGGGTTTTAAGTACCATTGGCCAAGGTATATATGGCTTACTGAAAAAAGTGATTGAAGGTAGGTAAACCTTTCACTGCTTTTCCAAGAACTCTTTCTGCACAGTGACCTATATATATTTTTCTTATTTGTCTCACTTCCAACTCTCTACATTGTAACTCCTGTAAACATTAAAAACAGAAAGGAGCTGGGCATGGTAGCACATGCCTTTAGTCCCATCACTCAGGAGGCAGAAGCAGGCTGATCTCTGTGAATTCACGGCCAACCTGGTCTACATAGTAAGGTCCAGCCAAGGGAGACCCTGTCTCAAAAAAGACAAAGAAAAAAAAAACCCGAAAAAACTGGAAAGGAATGGACGGAAGGACAGAAGGGGGGAGTGGGAGAGAAAAGGAAAGGAATGGAAAGGAAGGAGGAAAATGGGAATAGATAGAAGTCTCTAACAGCATCCTATAAACTAAAATCCACCCACCACACACACACACAGGAAGCAACTTTTATTTATAGCTATGCACTCATTGTCAGTTAACCCTGGTGCTTCCAGGATTGAGGCTTCTATTACTTGCCTATTGCTTTTACAAGATGCAAGTCTTTCTCCTCTGTGGCATTGCTGTGTCATTGGGTTTTCCCGCTAGCAATGACTGGTGCAACTATCTAATAACCAGAGGTGACAGGGAGAAGTGAGCCTATGAGCAAGAAGAGCAATGTACAAGAAACAGGAAGGTGACCCATCAAAAGTCCCAGTCCTACCTTGCTGGCTTGATCCTTCATTGGTTGCATTTCTCTTTGTGCTGGAGCACACCCTTCTGAATCAGATCAGGAGTTCCACTGCCAGGACCAGCCCCAGGGCCATGAGATGAACCAGTCCAAACTTGGCCATATTCCTGCCCCACAAAAGATTGAGGTGATCCCGCAGTCGTGTTTTGCCACTGAACATTTTTGCTGTCTTTCTCTTCAGCTCAGGGACTGCAGTTTCTGGAGCAGTAGTGGGATGTATGATAGGAATGTCAAACAACTCCTATTTGAGGAAGTCATGGATGTATCAGTGTTTTCAAACCACCCGTTCCTTTTCCTATTAGAAGCAATCATCCACATTCCTATTAGAAGCAATCATCATCTACGTTTTTGTTCTCCACATACCAGATAAGGAGCTGATAGTATTCCTTTAGTCAGTGCACTGACAATCCTGACATAAGGGTCGACATTAGTCTCTAGCATGGGGACCTCAGATATAACCAGCCTGGTGGCCTCATCCTTCTTCATCTCAGACCACAGCACAGGAGAAATGTAGAAGTCATCTTGCTTGTAACTTATGCACAGGGTGTCTCCACATCTTCATCTTTATTAAAAGAAGGTGAGAAGCACTCTTTATTTTCTTGTAAGGAGGACAACATTGCCACCTGGTCACCACTATGTGTGACTTGAAATAAGAGGATGGGGACCAGTTACTCTATTCTTGATGTGGCACGTTTTTTGTTTTTTTTTTTTTTTTGAGACAGGGTCTCATGTAACCCAGGTTGACTTTAAACTCACTATGCAAACAAGGCTAATCTTAAACTCCTGATCCTCCTGCCTCCAGAGTAAAATCCTTTTAAAAATGTGAATCTAGTTGGCTGGGAAGAGTGGCTGGAAACTCAGGTGAGGGTCCAGTGACCTTGCTTGGCACTCCTTTAATGAATGAGCACAATTGTCAACAAGCCCAATTGTGACTATGTTTAGCAATCAGGCTCAGCCAAAGTCATGATGATGGTAGTTATTTCATGCAGAAGGGACTGCTGTATAGCATCATCTTATTAAAAAGACCTGGAATTTAAAAGGACTTGGTTCTAGGATCCGCATATGAGGGAGAACATTCATCATTTGTTTCTCTGAGTCTGTGTTATTTCACTAAGTATAACAGTTTCTAGATCCATCCATTTACCTGCAAATTTCATTATTTTATCTTTCTTTACTGCTGAATAGAACTCCATTGTGCAAATATACCACATTTTTGTCAGCCAACTAGTCCAGCCTTGGAAGACAAAAGAAAAACGAGGAAAAACCCAATAGAGGGATGCTTTTGAAAGTCCTTGTCAAGAAACTCCAATGGACTCTCATATGAACATTTGAAAATTGCCCTGTTCTGACTTTTTTCTAGTTCCCTCTCTAGAACTTGTAATGCTAATTACTCTTGCCTTTACTTCTCCTTCACATCTCCTATTCATGATTCAAGGACTTTCTTCCCCCCTTAGAGACAAGAGTTATGCAATTTGGGAGTCTTTTAGATAGACCCACACAGGGGTACTCCAAGTGCCTCACCCCGCGTCCCTGTTCAGCATGGAAGAAGCCAGAGCGGTCTGTGGCCCCATTCCCTATTGGCAATTTGGGTAAACCCTTCAGAGGATGGTGCGATAAGAATAGGAGGTAGGAATTGGCTAGGCAGTTAGGGTAAAAAGACCCCAAAGAAATGTAGCCAGTTTCTTGGCTAAAAGTCAAAATGTCCTTGGGCCTGTTAGCAAAATACTCTGTTCCAAAGGACAAAAATGCCCAAAAGTATTTGGGAGCTTGTATCTAATCCTTAAAAGATTTTAGGATCTTCAGAGGGGGGAATGTTGGAGGGGAGGGAGTGGGCAAGGATTTGATCAAAACACCTTGTATGCATGTATGAAATTCTCAATAAATTTTTTGTAATTTTTTTTTAAAGTGAATCTAGGGGCCTGGAGAGATGGCTCAGTAGTTAAGAGCACATACTGTTGTGCAGAGGACCCAAGTTCAATTCCCACACCCATATCAGGCAGTTCACAACCTCTGTAATGGTAGTTCTAAGTGATTGGCACTCTCCTCTGGCCTCTGCAGGCATTGCATTCACATCCAGAAACCCATACTCAAGACACAACATATACACAAAATTTAAAAATCAAAATAAGGGGCAGGAGAGGTGACTCAGCAGTTAGGAACATTTGCTGTTCTCACAGAGGACTCGGTTTGGGTCCTAGCACCCACATGGCAGCTAACAGCCACCCTTAACTCCAGTTACAGGGGATCCAATGCCCTGTTCTGGCCTCCATGAACATTACACACTCATGGTACACTTACAAACATGCAGGCAAAACACTCATACCACAAAGTAAAAATATAATAAATAAATAAATAAATAAATAAATGGGACCCTAATCCTCAGCACTGGGGAAAAACAAAGACCAATGCATGAAGACTTGCACATTGGTAAAACATAGTCCTAGGAATTACTGATGTTTTGCAAAACTAGAAAAAGTGAAATAGTCCTTTCAGTTCCTCCTTTTCCTGTCTCCAAATAAGTAAATGACATATAAAAAGTCATTTAATACAGAGAAACTGGAAGTCTCTTGATTGGCACGGTTTTAGTTTGGACTTGGAAGCTCCCATGGAGTGGTGGCCCTCAACACTGCCAGGGGAACTGTAGAAAGTTAAGTTTGCTGCAAGCAGCTACCTACTGAGTATGTGTCCTATGTGTCAGAATCCCATGTGTCAGAATACTTAGCCAGCTTTTTATATTTTTCATCTACTTGTTTTTGTCATTCTAGGGGTAGGGCTCAGGGCTTTATGCATGCTAGGCCTGGGCTCTGACCCGGAACCACACCCCCAGCTAGACTGTCTTCAGGCCTTAAGCAGCACTTCTCTGGCAGAAATTAGCCCAGTCCTTGTACTATGGACCATGACGTCTAGGCGGTAGTGATTGGCTCCTGGCTTTGAACATGGGTCAGGTGTCTGCTTTGGCTCTGCTTCTGGTTTTCCATGTATAGCATCCCTGCTTTCCTCTGGCTCCAGCCACACAGTTTCGCCTCCACTGGGTATAAGTATTTTTTGCCAGAACTCAGATACTCAGCATTTTTAAGGGCCTGGAGAGAGCAGTGTTTGGGGGCAGCTCTCTGCAAACAGTGAGTGTGTCCAGCTGTGGAAGGGAATGTGCTTTCCTAAATAAGAAGGAGGAATATGCCAAAAACAAGCAGTTGAACAGTACTGAAGCTATTTTTGGGGACTAGGGTCATTCAGTACAGGAAGTGAGGAACAGAGGAGGATGGCTAGTGACTATGAGACAACATCATTTCTTTCTTAACTGCTTTTGAGCGAGTATCTGGAAAAAAGCAGTTACAATCTTGAATTAGAAATAGTGAGTTCTGAGCCAACTGGGGAGACCCTGTCTCAAAAAACAAAACAAAAAAACAGCGTGATTTTAGACTACATTCAGTGGGAAGAAGAAAGGGTTGCTTTTTCTAAAGAAAGCAAGTGTTTGGTAGAAATTGCTCCCCCAAATTAATCCCTACATCTTACGTGATGTTCTTGTCTCACTGAATCTTCACTTCAGGTCAAAGAATGAGGCTTCTAAATTTGTAGTCAGAATTTCATTTATACATACATATATGCGTTTTCCTGATTTTAGTGGACTCTTAGCCACAAAATATTAAGAATCATTATTTTAAGTACATACATAAACAGTTCCTTAAATAAACAAGGTGCCTAAATAATGTCTTTGTTGCTACCCTGGGATTCTGAACTACATAGAACATTGATTAATCTTACCCGAAACGTGTTTCAAACATCAGCTAGTACTTCCAAATATTTCTTTATAACTATATAACTATAACTATAAATATATATATATATATATATGTATTTGGTCTTTTTGAGGTTAAAGGCATCCACTACTTGAACTTATAGAGAATCCACCTGCCTCTGCCTCCCGAGTGCTGGGATTAAAGGTATGTGCCACCACTCCCGGCTATAACAATATTTTCATTGCATGTTATTTATATGCAGGAATACCACTGATCCAGGAATGAATCAACACAACCAGGGAGTGCTGTTTGTGCTTGCTTTTCAAAGTGAAACATCTTCAGAGGTAAACTAGAGCCTTTCTTTCATTTCCAATTTCCAATTTAAGAGTTATGAATATGGCTCAATGGTATCCTAATATGCCAAGGTTCTAGGTTCAATCTCCAGCACTGAAGAAAAATCATCAGTTTATATAGTAGGATTGAATGCCTTCAAATTCTATCTAAAATCCACCCAGATTAAGGTCTAAGTTGCATGATGCAGAGTTAGAACACTTGCCTAGCAAGTGGGAGATTCTGGGTTTAATTCCCAGCACCACCAAAAAGAAATAAAAATTTAAAAAGAACAGGCGAAATGGCTCAGTAGGTAAGAGTACTTGCTGTACTAGCATGTGGACCTGATCCCATCATCCAAATAGAAAGCTAGGTGTGGCCTCATGCCTGTAACCCCAGTGCTATGGGGGACCAAACAGGAATCGCTGTGGATTCCTGGCTGCCAGCCTAGCTCCAGGTTCAGTGAGAGACTGTCTCAAAGGAATAAGGTGGAGCCCAACAGAGCACGACTCTCAATGTCCTCCTTGTGCCTCTTACACACATACATAGGTGCACATACCCTCACACACACGGGCATATACCACACATACATACATAATACATATGGATGCATACACACAGACAAGCACAAACACACACAGAATTAAAATAAAAAGAGCAAAAATCACCCTGATTAGAATTTTAGTGAGACCGAGAACAATTCTATAATCCATGTAAAATCTGTTTCTGAGCATTTTCACCTGACTGTTGGCACAACAGGCCCGAGACATTCTGCCTTAAGATATCTGCATGGCTGTTGGCTGATGTCACGGGCTCCTCCCTCTGTGATCACTAGAGATCCCTATTTAGAACGACTGCAGCAGACAGATGAGAAAGTTTTAAAGGGAAAGAATTTTGCATTTGTGTGATTTTCCTGAGCTAAAATGAAATTATCTTAGTCCAAAGTTTTGATGGCTCTGTTTGCCTCTTTAACATTTTTGTATGCCTGACTTTCCCTCATTTAACTAAGTTATATTAAGATCCTCTACTGTTCTTTTATGATGAAAAATAAACCTTTCATTATCTACAATTACCTAGTAACTTCTAGGTGTATAAAATATTAAGCTATTTTTTCTTACATCAGAGTTTGACTACTGAAATAAAAACACCAGTAGAAATTTTTTTCAGTTAATAACTTCTTTATTCTGGAAAAGCAAATCAAGTTCATATTCATATAAATACTAACATTACAAAGTACAGGGAAAGAGGCAGGGAGGAGGAAACAAACCCTCTACAAATCCTGTTAATACTCTCCCCCAACCCGGCCATAATGCCTGTCCTACTTTCAATCACTTATATAATAAACCACAAATAAAATCTTCTCTGGCAGATACATTGTTCCTCTTTAAGATGGCAGGGAAAAGGGACCAGAAGTTGGGGTAGGAGGCTTTATTCATTTGGCAGATTATAGATATTGCTGTACTGTTAAAAAATATATGCTTCTCTGTAAAGCATTTAGAAAAAATTTCCAAAGATGAGATGACTGAGGTCTCAGCTCAAGTATCTCCAAGTCCATTGTTGTCCATTCTCTGACTTGCCGAATGTTATTTCTTGGTTGTTTTCCAGATCGATGCTGTTCTCTGTGAGCTTCTGTTGTACAAGCTTTCTTGTAGGGTCAGATTTCTTCAGAGCCAAATCCTGGAATCCACATATGCCACTGGTGCTCTAGAAGCAACTGGACATCTTTCACCTCCAGGGTGCTGGACTTACGATGCTGAGTGAGCTGGCAGGCTGCTGTCATCACATTCTCAATAAAATCATGAGCAATTTGCAGCAGCATCTCCTCCACATCTTCATCCAATGGCTCGTTAGGGTCCACTTCTCTTACTAAGTCCTGTAATTTCTTCTTGGTCAATACCTGATTGTTTTCAGGGCCCCGGTGACTGAGCATCTGTCTCAGGAGCACCCAGAATCTTTTTTTTTGAGAGAGAGAGAGGAGAAATAAGAATTTGTTTGCTATGCAAACCTGTTGAGTCAACTGACCATCAGTGTGGGAATAAAATGTGCAAAGTAAACCATTTCCACCATCACCAACAAAACAAGAAAATTCCCATTCTGTCTCAAAGCATCTTCAAATCTACTTCTATCTTTTTAATCTCGTTTTCATTTTTGTAGTATTTTTCTGTGTATAGATGAGAAAAACGATCTCCTCACTACATCTACTTCTACAGCAGGATTTATTTTGAAGTAAAGTTTATTTTATTTATTTTCTTCCATTTTATCTTTATAGTTTTTTTAAATTTTAGAATATTTTTATTATTCCAAAAGAGACAATTTTTAACACATTTTTCCAGAAATAACTTGAAGCAGGTTACATAAAAATATATATGCAATGAAGTTTAAGGGAGGAAAATAGGAATAAGAAATCAAAGAACAAAGGATTTGCTTTTTGTAGCATAAGGTGGGGGTTTATTTACAGAAGAATGGGCACCCCCCCCATTTATGGCTATGCTGGAAAGTCCACACTCAAATATAGATCCTATAACTTCCTGGCAGCTGCACAAAATGGTGAGAGAGGTGCCTTATGGAATTCTCAGCTTATATATCCTTAGCCCCTCCCCCACATGCAGTTAAGGTTGACTGATTGGATTGGAGGGGTAACTGACTACCCCCTGGACTCCTTGGCGAACATGTGAAGGAGGTGTGACTATAGCTTGCCAGCACAGTGGTCCGAGGACATTTCCAGTTAACACTCCACCCCTTCCTCTGGCTCTTATATTCTTTCTGCCAACCTCTTCCTCAAAAGCCCCTGAACCTTGGAGGGGTTGATAGGTGTGGGACAAACTTCCTCCTATTATGGCAAGGCACTGAACTTTCAGGTTTCTGCATCATCAGTTTTCCATGAGCTATTGGCCCAATTCAGTGGAATTCCATCTACTATAAAAATACAAGCAACAAGAAGCAAGAACATCTAAACAGTGGCTGCTCTAATAACTTAACCTATGGGCATAAACACAAATGCTTTTTGGTACTTTAGCAGGTGCATCACAGTCATCTCAGTGGCTTCCCCACTGGGGCCTATATCCTCCCCTGCCACAGGGGTTGACCTGGTCTACAGTACCAGATATGCATTCCACTCCTAGGATTGGGCATTATATCCAATTAAAAATTTGCTGGTTGTACACCACACTAGATATGCCACTATTGCACCAGCTGGAACATCTTATTTGGCATGTTGATAGTGCAGCCCATAGGGTCCGTTGTTGAGCAGAATTATAGGGGACAGTTCTCCCCCAGTCATCTGCATATAGCCTTCTGGCACTGTGAAAGCCACCCATCCAGTGGCAGGGAGTTTCCAGCTTAGTCCAAGCTTGATTTCTCCCTCTCCTGCACTCACATCATGTGGTGTCTTCAGCAATGGGTTTTACTGTCCACTTGCGGTGTACAACCAACATTATTGGCAATGGCCTTTATTCTTTTAGGGACCTCTAGGGCCCATCTGGCCAACAGCTCATGGTGGGGGCGGGGCTGGAATCTTTACCACAGTAGTCCTATTGGCCATAAAGCCTTGTGGTGTGCTGGCTGGTTCTGGTTTTATAGATGAGAAATTGGAGAGGTTGATTAGGGCTGAGGGCCAAACTGGTTCATAATCTGCTGAGCTTTGGACTTCATCTCCTAGAGCTTATCAAGATCCTGCTTCTTCTTGGAGCTGTGAGAACCAAGGCCAATCAAAGGCAGCAGCATCTATTTCCCCATGATATGCGGAGACTGCCCCATGTGAGGGTCTCACTTTGCAGCCCTGGGCATAGAACTCACTATGTGGACCAGACTGGCTTTGATCTCCCAGGCCTCTACCTCCTAAGTGCTGGGACTAAAGGCATGTACCACCATGCTCACCTTTATAAATATATATATATATATATATATATATTTTAGATTTTTAAAAATTATTTTTTTTATGTACTGAAACTGGAACCCAGGCAGCCTCACTCTAGAGTCCACATGCTTATCAAGGGCACTTTATACCTCTGATCTCCTGGGTAACTTTAAAGAGACAATGTCTGCTCTGGTCCAGCTCTGCTGTGGAAGCCAGCCTGGCCTGGTCTTTCCTCAGGAATGAAGAATGAGAAGTCATTCCATCAGTACAGTAAGCCATGCTCAGCATCTGCAATACCAACGAGGTGATGGCTTCATCACTGTGTTCCTCTCTTAACTGAAGAAGTAGTGGGGAGTGGGGATATCTGTGTGGTTAGGTCTTGGACCCTACGCAACACATAATGGACAAAATGCTTATAATTGTTACATATCACTGTAAATGACATTCAACCATGGCTAAAATTATGTAACCCAATCATTACATATTTTGTCAGTTACATGCTTTTCTTTTCTGGTCTTTTTGAGATGGGGTTTCCCTTTAACCCCAGCTGGCCTGAAACTCCATTTGTAGTCCAGGCTAGCTTGAACTCACAGAGATCTGCCTGTCTCTGCCTCCCAAGTGCTGGGATTAAAGGTGTGTGCCACCATGCCTGGCTGTTTTTGGTCTTTTTAAGACAGGGCCTTCCTGCAGCCCCAACTGACCTAGAACTAACTACATAGACCAGGCTGGCTTTGAAGTCTACCTCCCGAGTGCTGGGATTAAAGGCGTGAGCCACCACACCTGGCACATGCTTTTCTTTTCTTATATTCCATATTTCTCACATTCCAACTTTCTCAAGGGCAGTAACTATCACTTACGTGTTTAACACAGTTTTATGTACACAATTATATTTTTCTCTTTACATTTAATGTAAAATCACAAACTCCTTCCATTAGCATGACAACAATTGGACAAAACAAAATAAAACTCCAGAACATAACATGTAGAATGAAGATGCAGAGAAACTGGTATAGTTGATGGACATGAAAACTGTGCAACTACTATGGAAAACAGTGGCTCCTCAAGTAGTTGAAAACAGAAGTAGCATGTGACCCACTGGTCTATTTCTGATAGGTAAGTTTCCTGAGAGAACTTACCTATTTACTTGTTTTTGTCCGTTTCTCCATTGCTGTGAATGATACTGATAGGTAGAGAACGGGCGGGAGTGAGCGGATGGCGCGGATGGAGGAGGCACCGAAGCACAGATGAATTCTCAGCGGGATACAGATTTATTTCACATGGGGCACCTTTCCCTCGGGGAAGGGAAAGATGTCAGGGAAGGGAAGGATGTCAGGGAAAGATGTCAGGGAAGGGAAGGATGTCAGGGAAGGATGTCAGGGAAGGGCAGGGAAAGATGTCAGGGAAAGATATCAGCCCACGGGTTGTGAGCTGGGACTTTATATATGGGGGCTTTAGGGTGTGGAAGGGGGGAATGTTTGGGGGAGAAATCAGGGAAGGGGAAGCAGGAAAAGCAGGTAGGATTAGGGTCTGGAAGTGTTTACTTTTTCCCTCTTAAGAGAAAAACAGCTTCTAAAATCTCTGGTTATCAGGTAGAATCTGCTTATCCTATCTTTGGAGGTCAGAGGAAAGGCAGGCTGCTTCTCAGCAGAGTTTGTTTCCCTTGACTTCAAAGGTCAAGGTGCCCCATTCCTCATGTCGCCAGGGGTCGCTGGTTCAAACCCCCAGCAGCGGGAAGGAAAGTAACAACTGATTAAAATTAGTATGTGTTAGTTTTCGGATTTGGTTTTGAAAATATCTGACAAGGCAAGGAGCAATGGTTAGCACCAAAGTGATAGAAAGCAGAGGGCCCAATAAGGGCAGAAGCCAAGGAGTTAGTCCTGTAAAAATGTCCCATTGAGATGACCGTTGGTACTGGGAATTTTTAAGTGAAAGATTTTTTGCTACCTGTTTGAGTTGTTCTACATCATGTAAATAACAGCATTCTTCACCCATAAAAATACAGGTTCCCCCTTTTTCTGCAGTTAATAGATACAGGGCTCGCCTGTTCTGGAGTGCAACTTCAGCTAGGGAGGGTAATTGTTGTTGTAGGAACTGGATTGACTGGGCTGTAGTTTCCACTGTTGAAGTGAGCTCTTGTCTGAGGTCCTCTATTTCTTGAGAAAGATGCTGGGTTGAGATCAGCGTGTGTCCCAAGCCTCCGGCCGCAAGTCCTATGGCTGCCACTGATGCCACCAGGCTAACTCCTACCAGGACTGCCAAGGTGGCTGACCTCTTTGTTCTGGTTCCTT
>NW_008350332.1:192088-192819 GCF_000622305.1 Nannospalax galili
CTTCCAGAATACACAGGCTAAGGGTCCTGTTGATTTGGGGTTGTGAGGTTTCCCATCAACCCCCACTACAGAGATCTGTGAGGGAAAAACTTTACCAGAGTAGGAAGGGAGAACTGACCATGACGCGCCAGTGTCAATAATGAAATTAATAATCTTACCCGCCACCACGGCTGAAACCCTGGGCTCCTCCATCGTGATAATCATAGAAGCGATGGGGGGCGAGAATCCAGGGCATCGTCAGTCTTCAGCCGCCAGGCCTAGAAGGTCATTCACTGAACCCTGTAAATGAGGCTGGGTCTGGGAGGTGAGTGGCCTTCCGTGGCATTGCAAAGAAGGACAATCAACTCTCCAGTGACCTTGTTGCCCACAGGAAGGACAGGGTCTGGGTGGTGGCCATGGGTTAGGGCATTGTCTTACTCAATGTCTAGTCGCTCCGCACTTGAAGCAGGGTCCTGGCAGATATCATTGGGCCCCATTGGTGTTCGAAGTGTTGTTGGGAGGAGCCCTTAAGACTGCAGCCATAAGCTGGTACTTTTGTTTGGACAGGGTAAGCTTGTCTGCCTTCTCCTGTTCCTCTCGGTTATAAAATACTTTAAATGCCGTGTCCAACAGATCTCTCGTGGGGGTTTCAGGGCCCTTGTCTAAGTGCCTAAGTTTCCTTCTAATATCTGGAGCTGACTGTAAGATAAAGTGGTGGTGAAGCATAAGCTGTCCCTCTGCAGACTCTGGGT
>NW_008350332.1:193907-198932 GCF_000622305.1 Nannospalax galili
GTGGATGTAGGGTAGTTCAGACTGCTTGCCGTTATGCTGGCAGAAGTTTTCCAAATCTTTTAAAATATTGAGGTCTAAGGTTCCAGTGTTTGGCCAAACAGAGTTATTATCTAGTTTGTACTGAGG
Organism: Nannospalax galili; assembly: GCF_000622305.1. Classification (NCBI taxonomy): domain Eukaryota; kingdom Metazoa; phylum Chordata; class Mammalia; order Rodentia; family Spalacidae; genus Nannospalax; species Nannospalax galili. Next base: position 194,034 of record NW_008350332.1, read on the forward strand.
CCAAGAAGTGGTACACAAGAATTTCAGACGTTTTGATCTGATAGTATGAGACAGTCCTAGCTTTTTTAAGGATTTAAGTAAGCAGGCCAAAGGCGTCTGACCCTGAAGTTTTGAGTGTTTGGTACCCATAGCAACGGATTAGGCAGAAAGCGAAAGAAGATTTAAAGACCTCAGCTGGTGGGTAGGGGAACAAGGAGAAACTTTTTGACCTGAGGGGACAGAGGTGGAGTTGGGGAGAGAGAGAGAGAGAGAGAGAGAGAGAGAGAGAGCAGGAAGAGAAAGGTTTGGCTTAGGTCACGTAAAAATGAGAATGAGGAGAATCAGGCAACAAAAGAAAAGCGTCCTTTTTTTCTATTGCTGATTCGAGTTTAATTCCCAAACCCCAGGGCAGCGTCCTGCATTCGCTGGGGGGCAGGAAATACGAGTTGTGCGTGTCCCCGCCAGTGACCACAGCGTCCTGTAGTCAAAGGCAGGGTGGAACCTCCCACACACCGGTGTGATTTTGAGCGAGTAAAAATGAGTTAGGAGAGGTTCTGCAATGTGGTGTGTGACCAGCCAGTAGGAGAGTGGGCCTGGAGGCCGAGATGGACCGGGAGTGGAGAAGAATGGAGAGGCCTAGATGAAGCTCTTTATCTGTTTTGCATGGTGAAACAACTGGCAAGGTTGATAGAGAGAGAGAGAGCAAGAGAGAGAGAGAGAGAGAAGATGAGATGTTAGGGGAAGGCAAAAGATGGCAGGAGCGAGGAAGGGAAGGGAGCTGAGGTAGGGAAAAGGATTTGAGTGTGACAAGGAGGCAGGTCTGACTCCCAGGTGGGCATGGACAGACACAGTAACTGTGCCGGGCAGTTCAACGGTCGCAGAAACCAGTGCTGTCCAGGCCTTGAGTGAGGTCCGGGAGTGACCGAATTTGATTGGAAAGGAGATGAAGAGAAAACTGGTGGAGAGTAGTGAAGGGGAAAAGGGAGAGAGAGAGGGAGAGAGAGCTGAAAGGAATGGGAGCGGGAAGAGAGATAGAGGGTGGAAGTGTACCTTAATGCCGAATCAGTGGTGTTCGCAGTGGCCAATAACGACAAGCGAGTCCAAAAGTTTTATGTGCGAGGTCCTTTCAAGTAAGATCCCGGGTTTCGGCACCATCTGATAGTTAGAGAACGGGCGGGAGCGAGCAGATGGCGCAGATAGAGGAGGCATCGAGGCACAGATGGAATTCTCAGCAGGATACAGATTTATTTCACACGGGGCACCTTTCCCTCGGGGAAGGGAAAGATGTCAGGGAAGGGAAGGATGTCAGGGAAAGATGTCAGGGAAGGGAAGGATGTCAGGGAAGGATGTCAGGGAAGGGCAGGGAAAGATGTCAGGGAAAGATATCAGCCCACGGGTTGTGAGCTGGGACTTTATATATGGGGGCTTTAGGGTGTGGAAGGGGGAATGTTTGGGGGAGAAATCAGGGAGGGGGAAGCAGGAAAAGCAGGTAGGATTAGGGTCTTGAAGTGTTTACTTTTTCCCTCTTGAGATAAGAGAAAAGCTGTTGTAATAAACAGCTTCTAAAATCTCTGGTTATCAGGTAGAATCTGCTTATCTTTGGAGATCAGAGGAAAGGCAGGCTGCTTCTCAGCAGAGTCTGTATGTCCCTGTTGGGGAGGGGGGAAGCTGCTGCTATTTGGAACCCCAACAGATACCAACTTGGAGAGGAAAGGGTGTATTTGGTTTGCATCTCCAGGATCACAGTTCATCAGGGATCCCAAGGTAGGAACTCAGGGCAGGAACCTGGTGGCAGGAGCTGAAGTACAAGCCTTGGAGGAACACTGCTTACTGACTTGCTCCCCTGGCCTGTGTTCAACCTGCTTTCTTTCTTTTCTAATGTTTTTATTTATTATTTTTATTTTACGTGTATGAGTGTATTGCCTGCACGTATGTGAATGCACCCGTGTTGTGCAATGCCGCAGAGGTCAGAAGAAGGCGTTGGATTCTCCTGGAACTGGAGTTAAGGACGGTTTGTAGACACCATGTGGGTGCTGGGAATTGAACCCAGATCCTCTGCAAGAGCAGTCAGTGCTCTTAACTGCTGAGCCATCTCTCTAGCCCCTCAACCTGCTTTCTTATACAATACAGGACTACTTGTCCAGGAGTGGCATCACCCACAGTGGGCTGGGCCCTCCCACATCACTCAACAATCAAGAAAATGCCCCACAGACATGGCCACACACCAGTCCAATGAAGGCAATTCCCCAACTGAGGCTCCCTCAACCCAGGTGTGTCAAGTTGACAACTAAATCTATCCAGCACATTATCTGTCTATCTATCTATCTATCTATCTATCTATCTATCTATCTATCTATCATCTGTCTGTCTATTCTCTGCCCCCTCCCCATCCATTTGTCATTCATCTTTCTAACACAGGGTCTCTTGTAGCCCAGGCTGGCCTCAGACTTGATTAGAGGCTTGCCTTGAACTCCTGATCCTCCTGCCTTCACCTCCAGAATGCTGGAATTATAGACAAGTACCACCATGCCTGGCTTATTGCTGAAAGAATTTAAAATGGGATTCTAAGATATATTTTTCACACATGTTCATAACAGGATTACAAGCCCTGCCAAATGGTGGATGCAGTCGCAGTGTGCATGGTAAATGAATGGATAAATAAAATGTGGTCCATGCCAAATCCAGGTGAATAGTATTCCATTTTGACAGGGAAAGGAATGTGATACATGCCACAACAAGGATTTCATACTTTGTAAAATAAGCTAGTTACAAAAAATGAATAAAATAAGCTACTTGCAAAAAGGGCATATACTGTGCCTGAGGTACCTGGAGTAGAAATTAGAGAGACAATAGTAGGTGCCCTGGGCTGAAGGCCTGGGGAAGGCGGAATGGGAGATAGTTGTTTCAAGTAGGCAGAGTATCAGCTTTTCAAGTGAAAAGCTTTCTGAAGTCTGTCTGGTCAGGCATACATTGGTGTGAATGTGCTCAGTACTGTTGAATTATACTCTGAAACTGTTTAAGATGATGAATTTTATGTTGTATTTCACCATATTTTAAAAAAAGTCCAGTCCCTACTTTGTTGTACTGAAAACACAAATAATGACACCTAGGTGTAGTGCATACTCTAGTGTTGAAACCATGGCCCAAGGGAAGGTGCTACCACCTGTCCCAACCGGAGGCCTAGAAAGTGGCTGATTCCAACCTCAAATGGGAAATATAAAAGATAGATGGAGGAGTGTGGTGGGGCAGGGCAGTGGTATCTCAGGAAATAAGGAAACCACCTAGATTCATTTGACTGTATTGAAAAGGACATGGCGCCACCTTGAAAAGGCCTTCCAGGCAGGGGTGCAAGGGGTGCTACCTTTTACTTCAAAATTATTTGCTATTGATAGACTCTGGGAAAGAAGGAATCACTATCTTTAGTTGTGTACTTTCTGCAGAGCCTTCCAGACTCCAAAACCCATGAGCATACAGATGGCCTTGATTAATTAATCTCAGTGGGTCACAAAACAACATGAATAGACGTGAATTTGAGAGAAAGATGGGGAGGCTGTTGGCTGAGGCGGTAGGGAGGTGGGGGTGGTGAGAGTGGTCAGTATGCATGGCATGTATGTGTGGAAAATAATTTAAGTAAAAAAAAAGACCCTTCCACTGTCCGAGGTGGGATCGCTTGAGCAATTTATTCAGACGTGTTAATTTATTTTTTGAATCATGTTTTATTATTATTTATTGCTATTATTTTGAGACAGGGTCATATGTATCTCAGGCCAGCCTCAAATTTGCTATGTAACTGAAGATGACTTAAGCTTTTAATCCTCCTGCCTCTACCTTCTGAGTGCTGAGAGCACTAGTGTGCACCAGCACTCCTGTTTTATGCAGTGCTAGATGGAATCCAGATTCTATGCATGCCAGGGGAGCACTCCACCAACTGAGCTACATCTTCAGCCCAAGAGTCATTATTATTTTTTTAAAGGAACAATGTATAGAAAAGGTTAAAACCCCAAATGAACGAACAGTAATTTTTTTTTAAGTAAAATAAATGAAAAAAAAATCATCTTTGTTCTCTGCAGGAAATAGGGAGGACTTCCTGCTCTGGAAGCTGGTGATTAGAGGGGAGAACATGCAACCAAGCAGTCAGTCATTCTTGTACCAACAGTTTGGAAATAGGTAAATAGCATGTGACTAAGCAAAGCTCTTTACTTAGAATTAAGGTAGCCTAGCCTGGTGGCCCAGGCCTGTCATCCTAGCACTGAAAAGATGGAGGCAGGAGGATAGGGAGTTCTAGGCCAGTTCGGTACGCATGAAACTGTCTCAGAAAACAAACACAAACAAAAACCATAAAAATTATGCTAACAAGTCATAGGGAAAATGATAAATGTAGTAAATTAGTATCTGGACAGCTTTCCTCAGATAGTCGGTTCATTACAAACTACCAGGTGGATAACTTCACAACACAAGGACTGGACCACCACCGTAACCTTAGGACTAATCTTAGATTTACTAAAATTCAACCAAGCCTGGGCTAGGGAGATGGTCTCACAAACATGAGAACCTCAGTTCAGGTTTTCAGAACCTATGTAAAAATCCAGGCATTGCAGCCTGTACCTCTAATCCCAGCACTGGAGAGGTAGAATCAGGAGGGTCCTTGAAGATCAATGGCCAGCCAGTCTAGCCGGTCATTGAGCTCTAGGTTCAGCTCGGTGAGAGACCTCATCTCAAAAAATGAGGTAGAGAGAGGCCAGGCAAGGTGGTGCACACCTTTAATCTTAGCACTCTGGAGGCAGAAGCAGGAGGATCTCTGTGAGTTCAGAGCCAGCCTGGTCGACATAGCGAGTTGCAGACCAGCCAGGACTACATAGCTCTATACATACATATATACACACACACACGTACACACACACATATATATTCATTATATAT
>NW_008350332.1:199344-243951 GCF_000622305.1 Nannospalax galili
GGAAGACGTCTAAGTTCATCCTCTGGCCTCCACACATATGCACTGCACTCCCCCGCACACACACACAGGAGCACATATGCATACAAACACATGCATACACACACACAAACACACACACAAATCTGAAGACACGAAAGGCTTATAAGAGACATTATTATGAAATGCAATAAGTGACACTTATTTGGATCCTGACTGAAGCAAACAAGTACACAAAGATCTATGAGATCCTTGGGGCATCTCAGTATATACAGAGCTTCACTTACTTGCTTGCTTCTGCAGTACGGGCGATCAAACTCAGGCCCTCCCACGTCCTTGGCAAGCACTGTACCACCCGGCCCATGCTTCCTACAGAAATGCTATTGCTATACAGCTCAGCTGGCAATTCGTGATGCCTCTGCCTCTGCCTCTGCCCCCAGGGTTGAGATTGCAGGTGTTTACCACCATCCCCAGCACTGGCACAGACGGAATCATGGGATTGTTTCTTCTTTTGCTGGTGTAATGATGGTATTGTGGTTGTATAAGAAAATGTATGTCCTAATTTTTTTAAAGAAACATTTGGGAGTAAAATGACATAAAAATGACAAAATAACCAGATAGCTCAAGGATTTTTTAAAAATACAGTGATTCAGAGGATGAAAAGAGCTAAAGTGAGCTTGACACAGTTGTTGCTGAATTTGCGTACATCAGTGCTCTATGGAGTCTCTACTTTTGTGTATTTATATATTTAAAAACATAAATATAGGGGCTGGAGAGATGGGTCAGCAGTTAAGAACACTGGTTGTTCTTGCAGAAGACCTGGGTTCGAATCCCAGCCCCCACTTGGCAGCTAATAACTCTCAGTAACTCCAGTCCCAGGGGATCCGACAGCCTCTTCTGACCTCCGCAGGCACTGCACAACATGAGTGCCCTTACCTACATGCAGACAATACACACATACACATAAAATAAAAATAATAAATGAAATTTAAAAAAAATAAATATAAATCTGTACTGTACATTGTCAGCATTTCAACAAAAAATTCCCTTCACACCCATAGATTTCCTGCTGACCTTACTCTCACTTTATACTGAAATTATCCGTTCATTGTGCTTAATCTTCTCTCTTATTTTTCCTTAAAGGAAACACCATAGATTTAAATTTAAATTTTTAAAATTTTATGCATATGAGCATTTTCCCCACATGTATATAAGTGTACCTTGTACACAATGCTGTAAAGGGTAGAAGAGGACATTGGATCCCCTGGAATTAGCATTGCAGATAGTTGTGAGCTGCCTTGTGCTGGAAACTGAATTTGGGTCCTCTCCAAGTGCTCTTAACTACTCAGCCATCCCTCCAGCCCCAAACATTTTTGGTTATCATTGTAATTAGAGTGCACAAACATTAATGAGGCCAGTCTTGCTAAATGTAATTGTTATAAATGTAAATTGTAATTGTGAATATAGTTGTTAAAAGTACATAGACATGAAAATATAAATTCATCACTTCAAGATTTTTCCTATAAAACATATATCATTAAGATTTTTTAAAAACACATGAAAAAACTTGAAAAGTCAGATATGTTGACACACTCCTGTAAATAGTATCTATGTCAAAATCAGTCTCCTTCCACAAGCAAATTTACATGCCAAAATATGTAGTGATTTCTGAGGTTAGGGGGAAAGATTTATTCTCTCAAATACTCCTCCAAGGAGACAAATCTAGAGCATACCAAGACACATAAGAATGTTAAATAATACCTGGCAAGACTGGGGATGTGGCTCGACTGGTAGAGTGCTTGCCTAGCATTGGTGAAATCCTGGGTTAGGTCCCCAGTAGTCTGGCATGGTGGTGTGTGTGTGCAGTCCCAACCTTCCAGAGGTAAAGGCTGGAGGATCAGAGGTTCCAGGTCATCCTTCACTACATAGTGAGTCTGGATGACATGAAACCCTGTCTCAAAAAAAGAAAAAAGGGAGGGGGCACTAGAGGGATGGCTCACTGGGTAAAACAACTCACACAGTCAGGCACACTGTGTGCCTATAATCTCAGTGGAAGGTAGAAACCAGAAAATCTCCTGAAGCTTGAAGCCAGCTAACGTGGCATAGACAGGGTAGACCTTGTCTCAAACAGGTGGAGGGTGAGGAGAGACACCTAAAGTTGTCCTTTAACCTTCACACACCACCATGGCATTCCCCCACAAAAGTACACACACACACACACACACACACACACACACACACACACCACAAACACACAGAGCTCAATGAGAGAGAAGAGGGAAAAGAGAGAGGAACACACTAAATCAGAGGCTAGAGAAACCTTAGTTGTTGGGAGCGACCATCTGAGGTGTTGCAGAAATTCAGTTTCAGGGGTATTTGGAGTCTCCACCTGGCACTAGAGCTGCCGAGCACTGCCAACCCAGGGCTGTTTCCACCGCAGTGGAACCTGAAGTCACCGGCATAGGGGAGGACTGGTGGAAGACTTTGGACAGGGCAGTTACAGAGAGTGCCACGTGGGTATTCTCCTTGTCATGGAAAATGGTAACTTGAACCAAAAGCAAACCCCTAGTTTCCGTGTGAAAAACCTCCCACTTCTGGTGTTATAAAAAGTTGGCTTTGGGGTTCAGTGGTTAAGAGCATTGGCTGCTCTTGCAGAAGACCTGGGTTTGATTCCCAACACCCACATGGCAGCTAACAACTGTCTATAACTCCAGTTCCAGGGGAATCCAACACCCTTTTCTGACCTCCATGGGTGTTTCACACATGGATGCATGTACACACCCATGCAGGCAATACACATAAAATAAAAATAATAAATAACCATTTTGTGGCTTTGCAGCTGGGATGAAATTGAAGACCTCTCAAAAGACATGAACCGAGTTCATCACAAGGTACCAGTGGAATGTCAAATTGTCGATGCACTTTTTTTCTCACTGCCATGACCAAATACCTGACAAAAGCAGCATAAGGCAGGAAGGGTTTATTTTGGCTCACAGTTTGAGGGATACAGCTGGTCATGATGGGGAAGTCATAGAGGCAGGAACGTGAGGCTCCAGTCACATTGCTGCAGTGGTCAGGAAACGGAGAGGTGGATGCTGGTGCTCAGCACAGTTTTCCCTTTTTATTCAGTATGGGACCCTAGCCCATGGGATGATGCCACCCATATTGGGGTGCGTCTGCCCTTCTCAATTAACCCAATCTAGAAATTCCCTCACAGACATGCCAGTAAACTTGCCTTCTAGATAATTCTGCATCCCGTCTGATTTACAACCAATTTTAATCACAGCAGAAGAGAGTTCCACAGGGAAGCAAGGTCAACTAAGTGTCCCCACAACAAGGTTCATATAAAGACAGCCTTTAGGGACGGCTAAACCTATGGTGATGTTGTGTCTCTGCACAGAAAGCACCTAACAATCTACGAGATTCACAGTGCATACAAACAGCCTCAGGACTAGTGTCTTGTGATCACGAGTGGGATCAAGCTCCTCTGCTGCCAGGGGATAAACCCAGCCTCTGGATTCTGGTTGAAGAAAATAAAAAAAATTGTTGTGAAAATTAGTCACAAAAGTTCTGGGATAATCACTTCTAGAGAGCTTTACAGTCTAATATATCAGTGAAATTTTTGATTCAAGTTTGAAGTAAAAGGTAATTTTGGTCAAGAAAAATGAAGTACCAGATGATGGTAATTTATCTAATTTTATCATTTTAATTTACAAGTATCAAAACAGGACTTCTTTGAAGTGGCAGTATCTGTAAAAGTGGAGCTTAAAAAATCTTATGGGGCTGGGGAGATAGTAGTGTGTAAAAGCAGTTGCCAGGCAAGCATGAGGACCTAAGTTCAAATCCCCTGAACCCATGTAAAAGTCAGACACAGTGAGAACACCTGTAATCTCAGCACTCCTTTGGGAGATGGGAGATGGAATTCCCAGAAGCCTGAGGGCCAGCTAGCTTGGCTGTGCATTGATGAGCAGAGACCCTACTTCAAAGAAGGTAGGAGAGGACTAACATCCAGGGTTGTTCTCTGACTTCCACATGCATGCTGTGACACATAGGCACACAGACAGAGACACAGACAGACAGATACACAGACACAGACACACACAGACACACACACAGACACACACACACAGACACACAGACACACACACACACACACATCTTTCACCTACCAATCTGAGAAGATAATCTTCTGACCACCATCCCTTTTCTCTTACTGTTGCTATGGGCTTCTGGGAGAATCCACACTATTTGAAGTCCAAATGTATCTTGATTTTTTCCCCCTTTCCAGACTTCTTGTCCCTGCTGCCCTCCCTCCTGACTACCCCAGTGGAAGAATTCATGAATCCAGATCTTTCTCTTCTTCGTGTGTTCTGAAAGAATATTATCATGATGAGAATATATTACAGACTTGGCTAGGACTAAAGGACTACTTGGTACATGATTTTTTTTCTTCACCCGATTCTTACTTTGAGGGCATTCCCCACTTGTCTCCCCAATAGCTCTAATGACCCTATTTATCTTCATTGAAAAACAATGAAGATATAGGGTCTAAAAGCACACCATGAATACATGAATACCAGGCTTATGCTAAATGTGTAATTCTCAAAACTAAAAATAGTTCCAGGATGGGAGATGGCTTAGTTGGTAAAAGCGCCTGTTTTGCAACCATGAGGACCTGAGCTTGGATCCCTAGGAACCACATAATAAGATTCTTTGAGATATTCCATATAGAATACACAAAAATTCAATAAAAAACAAATTTTTAAGAAAGCCTAGGGCAGTGGAGTATGCCTGAATCCCAACACTGGGGACGGAGTTGGGGGCAGGGGGTGGGAAGGTGCGGAGAAGGATCCTAGGGGCTTGCTGGCCAGCCAGTCTAGCCAATAGGCAAGCTCCAGGTTCAATAAAAGACCGTGTCTTTAACAAATTAAGTGAAGAGGCTGGAGAGATGGTTCAGCAGTTAAGAGCATTGGCTGCTTTTGTAGAGGACCCAGGTTTGGTTTCTAGCATCCACATGGTGACTAACAGTTGTCCAAAACTCCAGTTCCAGGGGACTAAATTCTCTCTTATGGCCTCTATGAGCTTTGCATGACATGGATGCACTTACATACATGCAGGCAAAGCATTCATTCACATAAGATATAAATAAATAAATAAATAAATAAATAAAATAAAATGAAGAAAATAATAAAAATAAATAAATAAATAAATAAATAAATAAATAAATAAATAAATAAATAAATAAATAAATAAATAAATAAATAAATAAATAAATAAATAAATAAATAAATAAATAAATAAATAAATAAATAACACACAGAGTCCTTTTCCTTGAAGGAAACCTTTCTATTTTATTATTTTTATTTTTGTGTGTATGAGAGTACTTCTTGTGAGTATATAAGTGCACCCATGTCATCCATTGCCCTCAGAGGTCAGAAAAGGACGTCAGATCCCCTGGAACTGGACTTTAATGATTGTTAGCTGCCATGTAGGTTCTAGGAATCAAACTCGAGTCCTCTACAAGAACAGTCAGTGCTCTTAACTGCTAAGCTATTTCTCCAGCCCAATCTTCCTTTAAACTTTTTTTTTTTTAAGGGAGAAGGAAAGGCTCCACAGCCCCAGCTTAAATGAGGTTCAATACAGCAACATCTGAAAAGCTGAGAAGAAATCGTCTTTAAATTTATGTGTCCACATATGGGAGATATTGAGGGCAATTAAGAGAAATGACCGTGGGGTTTTAACCCGTTTAAACATGTTTGTAGCCTGCTGAATTCTTCTGTGTATCAACTATACACTTACTAAGTGTTTCTATTTGCTGGTTTCTACTCTCTTGCACCAATTGACTTCCCACGTTGTATTAGTTATTTTTCCTGGTGCTGTGATAAAACATTCTGATGAAAGTAACCAAAGGAGAAAGGAGTTATTTTGGCTCACAGTTTGAGGTTACAGTCCATCATGACGGAGAAGGCATGGCAGCAGGAGTGTGAGGCAGCTGGTCACATGGCATCCACAGTCAGGAAGCAGAGAGATGAAATGCTGGTGCTCAGCTCTCTTTCTCTTTTATGTAGTCTGGGACCCCAGACCATGGGATTTCGCCACCCACATTTAGATGGCTCTTCCATCCTCAATTAACCTAATCTAGATAATTCCTCCTCAGCTTGCCCAGAAGCTTACCTCTTAAGAGATTCTAAATCCTAGCAAGTTGACAATCACTATAAGTAACAAAGAGAACAACCTGGAACCAGCTTTGTTGAAAATCTAGGCTGATGACTGATCTCTCATGTTATTATATGTAAAATTCTCCTTTGGGGGCTGGAGAGATGGCTCAGCAGTCAAGAGCACATTCTGCTCCTGAGTTTGGCTCCCAGGATCCACATCATGTGCCTCACAACAGCTCCAGGGGATTTGACTTTTCTGGCCTCCTCTTCAGCATCTTTATACCCACACACAGGCACATGCATGTACACATAATTTAAAATAAAAAATACATTAAAAATAAAAATTTACTTTCGAGTCCTGAATTTTTTCAACAACAGGTACTGATATTCCTTCAGGAATGAAACAAAAAAGCGTATCCTGCCAAATACTTCTCTGACTTTCCTGTGTCACATCCTTCCAAGCACTGTTTCTGACTGTATCTTTCTAGAAGAGCAGCAGTTACACTACACGCCTGTCATAAGACACTCACATAGGCCATTATTTGCTGCTAAATCGTTTAGTTAATTCAAAGCTTGAGTTCAAAAACATGCTAAATGATTTCTTGTCTCTCCTTGGATATTTATTTTAGAATTATGAAAGTTCTTTGCTCTTTTTCTTGGGTTCTCAAAGAGAAATATTTTGACTGACACTAGGCTGGCAAAATGGAAAATAGCTGTTGCCAGATGTTAGAAGAAAAACATAATATTATTGACACAAAAAGGTTATCTATATTTGAGGCCACTTTCTTTCTTTTTTTTTTTAACCAGAACAACTGATCCAAGACAAGCTTGCCATGTAAATCAGAGCCACCAACTCAAGCACATGAAAAATCTTGCAGCTGGGCAGTCAGGATGTTATGCAAAAATAGGTGGAAGGAAACAGCTTTTAGTGCTATTCCGTTTGCATTAGATTTTGATGTTGCTAGCACTGGGTTGAACACCTATTCTCATCTTTTGAAATTTTGGACTTTCTACAGGGGATGGAAAATAAATTAGTTTCTTTTTTTCTGTAAATCTAAAATTTCATATTACTTATAAAACAAGAATCGTTACCACTCTTATTTCAAGTAGATTTTCAGTTTGGCTTTGAGCTTTCCATATTGCTGTGGAGAATTAAAAGACTATATTGTTTGTTGTTGCTGGTTATTTTTTTATGTTTATGAATGTGTTATCTGCATGTATGTAAATGCACCTGTGTTGTGCAATACCTACAGAGGTCATAATAGATTGTCGGATCCCCTGGAATTATGGACAGTTGTTAGCTGCCATGTGGGTGCTGGAATTCAAACCCTGGTCCTTTGCAAGAGCAACCAGTGCTCTTAACTGCTGAGCCATCTCTCCAGCCCAAAAGACTTTTTTTAGAGGAGGTCTCACATAACCCAGGCTGGCCTCTAACTTGCTGTGTAGCTGAGGATGACTTCTAACCCCTGATCCTCCTGTCTCTACTTCCCAAATGTTAAAATGACAGACTTAGTCTACCATGCCTGGCTAAAAGACTTTCTTTTCCTTTCTTTCTTGTGCCAGGGACCTAACCCACACCCTTGCTTATGCTAGGTAAGTGCTCTACCACCGAGTTATATCCCTAGGCACAGCAATGGGATTTCAAGACTTAAGGTCTACAGCTATGACTTCAGAACCACCCAAGGCATTTAAACATCACAGAAGGGCTGAAAGAGACAGCTGGGTCAGATTCGTGTTAGAAGCAAGCATTACACACTATCACACATACACATACACACACCAAGGCATAATTTGCAATTATTTAATATGCCTTTGATGATTTCTATATACCCCTTCAGAAGGACACTAGGGGCTGGAGAGATGGCTTAGCACTTAAGAGCACTTACAGCTCTTGAAGAGAACCTGGGTTCAGTTCCCAGCACCCACATCTATGGCTCACAATCTCCTATAACTCCTGTTCTGGGGCATCAATGCCCTTTTCTAGAATCTGTGGGTACCTGCATACACATGATACACATATATTCACACAGGTACACACACATAACACATAAAAAGATTAGTCTTTTTTCAAAAGGAAGAAAGAACATTAGAAATAAAAGTACTGAAATAGGGTCTGGGGATGTAGCTCAGTTGGTAGAGTATTTGCCCAGCGTGAAGAAGAATCTGGGTTCTATCCCAGCACTGCATAAAGCAGGCATGGTGACTCACACCCATGATCCCAGCACTTAGGAAATTGAGGCGGGAGGATCATAAGTTTGAGGTCAGTCTGAGTTATGTGAGACCTTGTCTCAAAAAACAAAACAAAACAAAAAAACAATGAAATAAAAACATTAGGGAGGCTGGGTATGTATCTTAGTGGTGGAGCATTTGCCCAGCATGTATGAAGCTCTGGTCTACAGAACTACTAGAAAAGCAGGAAGGGGGATTAAAGAAGTTGGTTCTCAGGACAAGGAAGGACTGTCCTCCAGTTTTTAAAATAAAATAATGGGTTTTGTTGTGATGTTTTTAACACCCCTATATCATACTTTGATCCATCCCCATTACTCTCTCTTATCCCTGTCCCCCAAATTTGAAAACAAGAAGTAACATTTAGGATTATGACTTATTTCTTTGCATTTTATATACATGGAGGAATAAATTTAATTCAAAAGAATTGATCACACTTTTTTTTCTACTTGAAACAACAAAAAAAATTATCTACCATTCCATGTCAAAACAACAACAAAAATATTTAGCAACTGTGCTAGATAACTTTAGTGTCAACTTGACACACCTGGGTTGAGGGAGCCTCAATTGGGGAATTTCCTCTATTGGACTAGCCTGTGGCCATGTCTGAGGGGCATCTTCTTGATGAGTGATGTGGGAGGGCCCAGCCCACTGTGGGTGGTGCCACCCCTGGGCAGGTGGACTTGTGTTGCATAAGAAAGCAGGCTGAGCAGGGGCCAGGGGAGCAACCAGTAAGCAGCGTTCCTCCGTGGCCTGTGCTCCAGCTCCTGCCTCCAGGTTCCTGCCCTGAGTTCCTACCTTGGGCTCCCAGATGAACCTGGGATATGTAAGCTAAATAAACCCTTTCCTCCCCAAGTTGGTAGTGGTCAGAGTATTTTGTCACAGCAGTGAAGAACAAACTAGGACACCAACCATTCCTGGAGCATCAAAAAAATTTACCAACCATTCCATGTCAAAAATCTTAGAACTGCTCAGAGCCAGTCAGCTTTCATAGTAAGAGACAATTTACTCAGTAATACCAGAGAGGGTCTCAGAAAACATGGAAACTGCAGAGGTTCCAACCATGACATCACATATCAGAAGTACAGAAACTCTTTGTGGTATAACTTCAAGGGGAAAATGCAAATATGAATACATCGAATTTTCATTTTCAAGAATCATTTTTTCAAAATATTGGGGTGAGCTGGATGTGGTAGCACAGGCCTTTGATCCCAGCATTTGGGAGGCAGAGGCGGGCAGATGTCTCTAACATGGAACCCAGCTTTGTCTACATAGCACGCTCCAGGCCAGCTGGGGCTACAAGGAGAACTTGTCTCAAAAAAAAAAGGAAGAAAGACAAGAAAAAAACAACAAAAACAACAACAACAACAAAAAAAATTTGGAAGTGACTGAGGACCTCTTTCTCACATAGTTTTTTAAAAAAGCATTTTATTAATTCTTTGAGAATTTCATGCAATGCATTTTGATCACATTAATTCCCCCATTCTTCCTCCTAACTCAAGTCCACCCCACGCCCTACCCTCCCAACTTTGTGTTTCCTTCCTTCCTTCCTTCCTTCCTTCCTTCCTTCCTTCCTTCCTTCCTTCCCCCCCCCCCCCCTTCTCTCTCTCTCTCTCTCTCTCTCTCTCTCTCTCTCTCTCTCTTTCATAACCCATCCAGTCCAATTTGTGCTATTTACTTCTGGGTGTGGGGCCATCTGCTGGAGCATGGTCGACCTACCAGGGGCCACACCCTTAAAGAAAGCTGATTCTCCCTCCCCCAGAAGCCATCAACTGCCCATAGCTCCTCTGTTAGGAATGGGGGCTGGTGAACCTCTTCCAGTGCCATACTGGAATGCTAACTGGCTTGATCTTGTGCAGGTTTTGTGTAGGCAGCCACAGCTGCTGTGAATCAATGAGTGCAGTGGTCCTGTCAGGTCCAGAAGGTCCATTTCTCACATTCTTGATAATACATAATTAAAAAATATTATTATTTTTATTTTTGTGTATAAGTGTATTGCCTGCGTGTATATAAGTGTACCCATGTCATTCAAAGCCCATGGAAGTCAGATTCCCCTGGAACTTGAGTTATGGATGGTTATTTGCTGCCATGTGGGTGCTGGGAATCAAACCCAGGTCCCCTACAAGAGCAGCCAGTGCTCTTAACCACTGAACCATCTCTCCAGCCCTGTAATAAATAATTTTTAGAGACATGGGCATTCTTTTACTCATCCACAATGCCATTAGCACTACCAGTACAAATAGTTTTCTCTTAATCTCTCTCTCTCTTTTTTTTTTTTTTAAGACAGGACTCCAGGCTGGCTTCAGACTCCTTATGTAGGCTGAAACCTTGAACTTCTGGTCTTCCTACCTCCGCCTCCCAAGTACTGGGGTTCCAGGCATACGCCACATCTTGTTATTCAGTGCTGGAACTGAACTCAGGGCTTTGTGCATGCTAGGCAAGCACTCTACCAACTGAGCTACAGCCCCCTAGTCCCTGTTCTCTCAACATATAATGTAATACTGAATCCGTACTCAAATTTCTCTGAAAATATAAAAAGATAGATATATTTCATATAGTTGGTTTGTTCAAATTAGAGCCTAAATAAATTAAAAAAAAAAAAAACAATAAAAACTTTAATGTCTATAACTACAAGAAATAAATCTGGGGAAATAGCAGGATCCAAGGCAGCCCCCTTAAGGGTCCATGCTTTAAGTCATGTTGTCTGTTTCATGAATCCCTTTCAACATCTTTTTTTCTCTTCAGTTACCAGGCTGTTGAGAGGCTAAGTCAGTTATCCTGTAGAAATATTTATTTTAAGTATGCAGCTTGAAGACTAAATAGGAATACAGTCTCATTACAGAAAGTACTTGAAACGCTGCCAAATAAATAATTGAATCCCTAAAGGATTTTATTACCGCCCATGAAATTAGTCTTTAGAGTATTTATTTCATTCTAATTTACAAATGAAATAAAATCAAACGGGCCTCTTGTGAATTTATTGAACATATCTCCACTTCCCTGCATAATAAGATTTGCCCACTGAGAGAGCAGTCCAGACGTAGATGAGCACTTCACTGTTATTAATATTACTGGAGTTCACACAGTGTTCACATTTCAGTGGACTGGCAGATTGAACTGGGGGTTATCTGGTGGTGAATCCCCTTCATTTCTTTCTCCCATTCCTTATTTATTTGTTTTGAGGCAGGGTCTCATTATGTAGCTCAGGCTGGACTCAAACCTCCGAAGTGCTGGGATTATGGGTGTGTGCCACTAGGCCCAGCTTATTCTTAACATTCATATTGTGGTTGTTCACAATCACAGTCTCATTTCTTTACCCTGGAGTATGCATAGGGACTTGCTGAGTACCTTTCTAACGTTATATTATTAAATCTTCAAGGTACATGTAGTCACCCCATTTTATAGAAATATTCCAGTACAGGGCCAAGGGATGGCTCAACAGGTAAAGGCATTTGCTCTCAACCCTGATGACCTGAGTTGGATCCAGGACCCATCTAGCAGAAAGAGAGAACTGACTTGCAAAAGCTGTCCTCTGACCTCTACACATGGGCTATGCTGCATGGATGTGTCTAAGTGTGTGTGTGTGTGTGTATGTGTGTGTGTGTGTGTGTGTGATGTATACACAAAAATTAAATGTAATAAAAAAATTTAAATAAATACTCCAAATCATATTGTATAACTTGGTTTTATTTATTTTTTGAAAGAGCCTCATGTATCCCAAGCTGGCCTTAAACTATGTACTAGAGGATGGCCTTGAATTTCTGATCCTCCTGCCTCCCTTCACCCAGCCACCCATCTACACGATGCCTTGTTCCTTTCTGAGCTCACTTAAGTCTTGTTCTTTCCTGTCCCAGAGCCTCAGACACAAGTTTTTTTTTCCTGCAGTATGGCAACACCTCCATACACTGAAGATGTAACTGACCGAGATTCTCAGCGCCAGTTCCACTGGTGGGCATGGGAGATAGCATGTTACTTTTATTGTTTTGGATCACACCCCATGCCAATTTGTTGATTCCCTCCTTGCTGAGTCTACCAGTTCAGACTTTAATTTGATTTTAGCATCTTTTGTTTTTACTATATTGTTTCCCCATGGAACTTCATCTAGAAGTTTTTTCAGTCCTTCAGGTTTGACAAAGCTATTATTTCTTCCCCTTCCTTCCCCTCCCCCCCCCCCCCCTCCTTCTTTTCTTTCTATTCCCTCTCCTCCTGACAAGGTCTGATGTAGCCCATGCTGGCCTCAAACTCACTATGTAACAAAAGATGATCCTAAGTTCCTGATCTTCTTGCCTCCATCTCTGGAGTGCTGGGATTTATAGGTGTGCACCACAGTACCTGATTTGAAAAATGTTTTTAATACTTGATATTGGCCACAGTTTGATATGAACCAGGATTTTACATGAATCCAGGTGCTGAGAGCTCTTGCCCTGACAGCTCAGGTGAGTAGTACTGGTACCAAGTCTTCTCACTCAGGGCTCCCTCCAGTCATCAGACAACTTCTGGCCACACCAAGTCTTGGTTTTTTGTTTACTTGGCATTTCCCTTGTGGCTTATGCCAGAGTGAGTAAGATATAACAGAACAGCCCCTGCGGGCTTCATATCTCACAATGATTTAAGCTCCCAGATGTGCATAGAGCTGGGTGTTGCCAAAAGGGTGCTGACTAGCGTGATGCAGTGAATCAGCCACATGTCCAGACAATCCCATCCCCTGTCATGAATAGCCTAGGGTTATCATTCCAGGGCATCCTCTCCATAGTCGCCAGCCACTCCTGAAGGCCAGTAACAGGGCTATTTCAGAATGGCTTAAGCTGTGCTTTCTCAGTTTAATTTGGTTAGGTGATACAGGGAAAGTCGCATGACTGAGCCACAATAGAAAGCTGATCATAGCGCACTTGCTTCTTTTAGTCAAGCATACTCATGGTTACACTGCTTATTTTTAGTGATGTGCTGGGGTAATGTTTATACAGGGTGAAACAACAGCAGACTCAGCCCAGAATGGACAGGCTTTTAGTGTGAGTCACAGCTTGGCTGAGTCTACTCACTCACCTTTCAGAAGAACACTGAAAAAACTGGAGTTCTGGGGATTGTGCCCCAGGGAACACCAGTGCTGCTCAGGGCAGGGCTCAGACAGGAAGTGAACTCAGATGAAGTGTCTTCTCCTTCCCACTCTGTTTCTCCATCCTCGCTCCTGGCATAGGCCAACCAAGTTCACCACATGACAGGAACAGAATGCACTGACTACACTTGAAATTTTTAATTAATTTTTATTTGTATGAATGCTTTGCCTGCATGTATGTAAGTACACCTGTGTCATGCAATGCCTTCAGAGGCCAGAAGAGGATATTGAATCTTCCGGAACAGGAGTTACAGATGGCTGTTAGCTGCCATGTGGGTGCTGGGATCCAAATCTGGGTCATTTGCTAAGCCACCTCTCTAGAACCTTGATTTTGGTTTCAATAGAGACTCATGTAGATCAGGCTGGCCTCAAATTGGCTAAGTAGCTGAGGATGACTCTGAACTTCTGATCCTCCTGCCTCTACCTCCTAAGTGCTAGGATTACATGCTAGGTAAGCACTCTACCAACTGAGGCCTAGCCCAGCCTTTCACTTGATTTTTAAAATAATAACCACATGATATAAGTATTAGAGCCCCGATTTCATGGCTCAGGAAGCAAAGGCGTAGAGCAAAGTGTGATGCCTGAGCTGTTCACAGTTCTGTGGGAGTGAGGACTGTT
Source organism: Nannospalax galili (assembly GCF_000622305.1). Classification (NCBI taxonomy): domain Eukaryota; kingdom Metazoa; phylum Chordata; class Mammalia; order Rodentia; family Spalacidae; genus Nannospalax; species Nannospalax galili. The sequence continues at coordinate 213,436 of NW_008350332.1, forward strand.
TTGTTTAGAACAGAAACCTACAATTGGCATTTAGCAACAATTACAGTCTCCTGATCTGGGAGCTGGAGCCTGTAATCCCAGTTACTCAGGAGGCTGAGGCAGGAGAACAGATTTAAAAGGTCCTAGTCCTTGTGAAAGGACTGTAGATTGAGACTGCAGGAAGACCAGCATCTGCAACAGAATGAAGTGGCCTGGCCAACTGAGCAAGACTGGTTTTTATTATAATTTTTAACACTTTGAAATTGCTAAGTTATTTTATTGAAATTTTCCCAAGTATTTGTCCCCAGTAGTTTGGAAATAACCAAACAGGAAAGAATGGAGGGAGGGAGGGAGGAGAGAGGAAACAGTAAAATTAAACTAGTTTGTTTTTCCTAAGTGGCACGTACCACCGTTTCTCTGGTTTTGTTTCTTTAAATTCTACTTTACATTCTTTGCAGTGCTGGGGATAAAATCCAGGGTCTCAGGGCATGAGCTCTAGATAGTCCCACTTGATTAAATTGCTACTTATTTAAAACTCACACTGTGAAGACTTCCATAGGCATGAGAGGTCTGACATCTGTTATGAGGAATCATCTCTCAGGAACATGCTCCATTAATCAACTAGATGGATTTTTGTTTGCTTTATTGCTGCTTGAGACAATAAATTGTCCTTGAACTTGATAGGTAGCCAAGGATGACCCTAATCTGGGTCTATAGCCATGGATTCCCCCAGTGCTGGGATTATAGGCACGGGCCACAGTGTCTGGCTTCTGTGGTCCTGGGGATCAAACTAGGGCTTGGTGCATGCACTCCACCAACTGAACCACTTCTCTAGCCTCAAAGATGTTTTTGATTTCTACTCTCTTAGCAAAAATTTAAATTACGGAAGGCAAGAGCATTAGCCTTTTCAGTCCCAAATGCCCAGAGCAGTCCACAGTAAGGTCTTCTTTATTAATTTATTATTAGTGTGTGCATACATGTAGATACATCTGTGTAGGTGCACATGCCAGAGTGTGCATGTGGAGGTCAGATGACAGCTTTTTGGAATTGGTTCTCTCCATCCACAGGACTGAGCTCAGGTCCCTAGGCTTGCAAGGGAAGTGCCTTTACTCGTCAGCCCCACAGTCTAGTTTAATAAGTATCTTCTGAGGGTGGCATCTGCCCGTGTTAGGACCACTTGCCCTCCTGTCATTATATTCAAAGTTGCCTTTTTAAATTGATCATATACAGTGACAGGGGGTACTAGAGAAGTAATGAAGATCGAATAAGATCAAATAGGAAATGTCATAATAAAACCTTGTTATTTTGTATAATTAATACAGGTTAGGAGGAAGGGAAGGAGGAAGGCAGACAAGCCAGCAGGCTGGTGGCATGCTGCCTGCCATCCCAGTACCCTGGAGACTGAGGAAGAAAGATGGAGAATTCAAAGCCAGCCTGGGCTATATATATAGTGAGACCCAGTCTTACTTGATTCCAAGGTAAGGGACTGGAGAAAGAGAGAAGGGAGGGAAGAAGGAGGAGTAAAGGGAAGAGGGAGGGGTAGGCTGTAGTAAGAGGGGGAAGGAGAGGGAAGGGTGTGTAGAGGTCAGAAGGAGATCACTGAAGACTGTTACTGAGCTGGTGATACAGCTCCCTGCTGAGTAAAAAGACCCTAGGTTCTACCCTAGTGCCCACTTATAAAAAGTGTGTGTGTGTGTGTGTGTGTGTGTGTGTGTGTGTGTGAGGAGGTATCAGTTACACACAAGCATCTGCTGTTTTGCTGTAAGAACCTCAGCTCTGCTTCCCTGATGGTGGGATAGCTGGTGTTTGCCCCTGCAGTCTGCCTGGGTGGAGTGTGAGGCAGCTGGGCGGGACAGCTCAGGCTGACTCCGGTGAGGCAGCTGCTGGTCTCTGTGTTACAGCTACCTGCAGAGGAGCAAGGCTCCTGGGTTCAAAGAGCATAACCCTCTTTCCACTCCACTGACCTGCTGTGGGTAAGAAACTGGATGTTTGAATAAAAATTGTTCCACCCCAGGCTGAAGATATGGTTTAGTTGGTAGAAGGCTTGCCTAGCATACATGAAGCCCTGGGTTAGGTCTCTAGCACAAGTGGGGTGGTATGGGCCTGTAACCCCAGCACTGAAGTTCAAGGTTATCTTAGGCTAATAGCTAGTTGAGCTGAGGCCAGTCAGTGGGGCTCTAGGGATCTGGTAATTGTGCTTCTTTCTAATCTCTTCCCCTGGGAAAGAAGTTGGGATTGGTGGTTCCGGAATCCCCACCCAACACGTTGCAATCCAATTTTATTGGTTCAGGGGACTCTAGTATCTTTGCTTTAGTTTTTGATGCTGGAATGGAGTCCAGGGCCTTGCTAGGCAAATTAGCTGTTCTGTCTTCCTCTGAGCTGCACCCTAACCCTGTTCATGCCTGTGACAGAGGAGGTGGAAACAATTACTCTAGCTCCTCACATGAGTGTTTTCCCCTTTCTCCCTCCTCCCCTTCTTCTTTCCATCTTCCCTCCTCCCTCCTTTCCTTCCTCCCTCCTCCTTTCCCTTCCCTTCTTCTTTCCCCTCTTCCTTCTCCTCCTTTTCCCCCTCCCCCCTCCCCCTCGCCCTCCCTCTCCCCCTCCCTCTCCTGCCTCAGTTTCAGCACTAAAATTCAGGCTGTAAACCCTTCTCTTCCCTAGTCAGTTAAGGGCTCATCCTTCCCCTGTGGCATTCTAAATTCTAAAGGCAGGCCTCTGGCATGCCTTCACCCTTCCTCAACCCAAGTGAACCCACTTAGAGGACAGTCCTGTTTGCCTGGAGAGAAACTGTACCTGTTGGCTCTAGAAGGCTGAGGTCCCAGGTCCAGACTGACTGCGGAAGAGGAGGAAGTTCTGGAGAGGAAGGTGCAATTAGTGAGCAATGTCCTGCCCCCCATTCCACAGAAACTCCTTTGCACCCAATAAAACCCTTAGCACACCGAAGATAGAACACTTCCTCCATTGTTCTCAGAGCACCACTTGGCACATTTTCTATCCACTCCTTTCTGAGCCCTGGCTTTTGGGCTGGGCAGCCAAGCTTGCTAATGTCATTCTGGGTACTTTCCCTAGACCCCTCCGACTCTGCAACTTTATGAATGAAAATCTTTGTATCCAGTCTAGTCCCATTGAGCCAAGAAAGGAGCTTATTAACTCTATTTTCTTAGACATAAAAAGGAAACAATTTTATTTTTGTAAAATTGAAATATTTCTTTTCGTATTTTAACCAAGTTCACTTGGGAAAAGATACAATTGCTTATATATTAAAGTCCCATTCTTGCCCCGCATGGTGGCACATGCCTTTAATCCTAGCACTCCAGAGGCAGAGGCAGGCGGATCTCTGTGAGTTCAAGGCCAGCCTGGTCTACACAGTGAGTTCCAGGCCAGCTGAGGATACGGGGAGACCCTGTCTCAAAAAGACCAAAAAAAAAAAAAAAAGTCCCATTCTTAAGGAGGAAAGTCTGCCCTGGAAAACTCCATTCTGAACAAAGTCCTTCAGCAGAGACAGGTGTGGTGTAGTCCAGGAACCAGAGAGAAGGCTGTGGCAGGTTAGAGACCTCAGCCCAGACTGAGAGACACAGCCACAAAGCTCACCGTGAGCATAGCTTCCGGCCTAATCTGCTGGCCAAAGCTGCATCAGGAAATAAAGTTTGTGCAATTATACTTTCTGGCCAGTCTAGCTCTTTGTTGAAATAGCCCTAGTGCATATGACGTCAGTGACAAGGCCAAAGGTGAGAAAACGCATTGATTATTCTCTCAAGCATATTCAGAAAGGGCAGGGAGGCCAGATGTTTCCTTTCTAAGTGACAAGGACTTGGGAACAAAAGATTAGAGGAACCATTTGAAAGATCTCTGGGTCTTCTTTCTTAGTATATAAGAAGGTCCCCGAGTTCTACAAGGGTATAGCACACCTGTTTTCCACACGGGGCCTGGCACATGAGTGAGGCTTAGTAAATAATAAACAAAGGTGTGAATAAAGCAGTTTTGGGAATCTAAAGCTCTCTCTCATGGAGTGATTCAGGGGGAAAAGCTACTGAGCTATAAGGCATAAAAAGGCAGACACTGACTCTTCAGGGGACCTGGCAAAATTACAAATAAGTATTTGTTAAATGAACTGGCCAAGAGGTCTTCTAGTGTTGGGACGTGAGGTTAACAAAGTACTTATGTAGCCAGGTAGGGGGTGTGCACCTGAAATCCCAGCATTTGGGAGCCTGAAGCAGAAGGATCATGAGGTCACCTGTGCTACATAATGAGACTCATTCCTAAAGAAAAAGCCAACAACAAAAAAGGAAGAGGAGGAGGAGATGGAAGGAATAGCAAAGAAAGCATATATGCCACCCAGGACTGGGGATGCAGCTCATTTGGTAGAGTGCTCTGCCTAGCATTCAGGAAGCCCTGGGCTCCAGCTGCAGGACCATGTAAAGGGTGTGTGGTGGTGCATGCCTGTATCCTAGCACTTGGGAGGTAGAGAAGGCAGGAGGATCAGAAGTTCAAGGTCATTCTCTGCTATCAATGAGTTTGAGACCAGACTGAACTACAGATCCTGTCTCAAATAAATAGATAAATAAATAAATAAATAAAAATAAATAAAGGCTACATAGTATATGTTACAAATCCAGTATTTGAAAACTTTTTTGATTTGTTGATGGCATGTGAGCAAACATAAGGTCATCTGTAACAGTAAATGATAAAACCTATTTCAGCAAAAAGGAACAACACTGCTCAAGGCCATAGATTTATAGATGTGAATCTAGCAGTTTTAGGACAAAGTACTGAGTGATTTATGACACAGACAGATGGAATTGCCCTAGATGTCTAACAAAAGGGAACTTGTTAAATAAACTGATACTTTTGTGCTTTCAGTTAAAAACTTGTTTCCCCCCCAAATATTCATTGACAGGAAATTTTGTGTTTGGAAAGCCTGATTTCCTAGCCTCACCCACCTCTTAGTCTGCCGGAGCCAGCCATTTCTTCTCTGCTTTCTCATCCAGTAGTTGTTGAGGCTTCCAGCCTGACACAGCTCCTGGCCCAACCCTGCCTAGAGACTGAGTGGGAACGGTAGAGGGGGCTCTCTGCAGGTGACATCCCAGAGCATGGGAATGTGGTTATGTGGTTCACTCCAGCAGGCAGCCTGAGACTGAGGGTGGCAGCAAAATCTGAGAGGGGGGGTCGGAAGCCTGAGAGGCAGGGCTGCAGCTTCAGAGGAGGGGCACAGCCCTAGAGGGGAGGGCTTCTGGAATTGTGCTTTTCTATCACTAAAAGAACTGTAGGCATCACAGTCCTGCTTCTTTGAAGTAATGGTGTGAGCGTGCTGTTTTATCAACTGTGCAGGCCATCACAGACAGCCAGGGCTGGGGCATGCTGAGGAAGGCAGAATGATGGAAAGGGCCCAGAGGCCAGCCTGCCTACCTGCTGGTAAGTCAGCTACAGTCACTGACTGCAGGTGGGTGGGGAAAAGTGCATTTACCAAATGCTTATCTCCTTCTAGTCATCTCCCCACACTGTCTATTTCCCGGATTCGTACACAGATTTGAAATCCTACTTGGATATAGCTGTACTTTAGCTCAATCTCATTTTGTCCTTTTGTTTTTGAGTCAGGACTGGCATTGAACCTGTTATGTAGCTGAGGATGACCTCGAACTTCTGATCCTCCTGCCTCCAACTCCCAAATACTGGGATTACAGGTACACACCACTATGCCCAGTTTATTCAGTGCTGAGGATGGAAACCAGGGCTTCATGCATGCTAAGCAAGCATTCTACTGAGTTACAATCCTAGATCTCATTTTGTATTCATAATAGCATTTAAGCAATATTAAAATTGTTTGACTCATTTCTTTTTGTCATACCTAGAGAATGATCTTTGATGAGTTATCCTGTTGGGCTGGAGAGCTGGCTTAGTGTTGGGAGCACTGGCTGCTCTTGCAGAGTACCTGGATTTGGTTCCCAGCACCCACATGGTGCATAACAACTGTCTGTTAACTCCAGTTCCAGGGGGTCTAAGACCCTCTCTGGTTTCTTCAGGAATTACATACACATGGTGTATTTACATACATGTAGGCAAAACATTCATATATCTAAAAATTTGACTAATTGATTAATTAAAAAGAAGTCATCTTTTGGGGGCTGGAGGGAAGGTTCAGTGGTTAAAAGCACCCTTTCAGAGGACCCAAGTTTAGTTTCCAGCATCCACGTCAGATCATAACTCGAGCTCCAGGGGATCTACTACCCACTTCTGGCTTGTAGGGGCACCTGTAGACATTCATACACACACATGTACACATAAATGAAAATAAAATCTTTATTTAAAAAGTCACCTTGGTGCTGGAGGTGTAGCTGAGTGATAGGACACTTACCCACATGTACCAGGCCCTGGATTCTGTCCCTGACAACACACACATACATATTAATCATCTTATTTCTGAATTTATTATGTGAGCTAATTATTTCCTTTTTTTATTTTTTTTTTTTTTTTTTTTTTTTTTTTTTTTAAAAACAAGGTCTCGTGTAGCTCAGGCTGGTCTTTAACTCAATATGTAGAACCTTGATCCTCTGGCTTCATGTCCCAAGTACTGGTTTTATGTCATGCTGGGGATGAAACTCAGTGTTTTGTGTAAGAGCTCAACCAACTGAGCTATATTCCCAGTCCCATTTGCTATTGTTTAAACCTAGTAGTTGAGTCCAGGCTGCCTTTCTTACTTCTAACTAAAAGCATCTGAAAAGGTAAACACAGGATGAATGAGATGAGGGGTGCTCTGGGCTGCAGAAGTGAGACCAAGTCTGATTTGTACCTTCATTATATTCTTCTTTGTACTTTCTATATTTTCTGTAAACGTACTGTTATTAAAAATAAGGTGGAAAGATGACATCTGGGGACATAAATGAGTTGATAGGCTTTGGTATACATGACAGAATGCAGGGTATCTATGAGGGTCTATGGGGGGTTACAGATAGAGGTGGGGTCTAAGTATGACTAAGATGTATAAAATGCACAAAAGTTCAATAAAAATATATATTTGAAAAAAGAGAAAAGAAAGGGAAAAATGAAGTGGAAAGAAAAATTAGGTAAAGTTGAAATCCAGTCCCATTGAACATACATACTATTCTCTTAAGAGCCTTGAGAATTACACCTGGTTCAGCTTAGTGAGGGAGTGAGTGGGCAGGAAAGCTTTCCAAAGGAAAAACAGCTTGTGGGTTCTAGAAGCAGGAAGAGACCAGCAGGAAGAGGCCAAGGCCTTTTGATGCCTTGTTGCTGATTTGAGTGGGAGATATTATTTTTAAAACAGACTCATGTCCCACATTTTGCAAATACATGATATCCTTCCATCGTGGCCAGAATTAAAGAAAGGGGCTGGGGTGATAGGTCAGTCAGTTAAGTACTTGTTTTGCAATCATGAGGATCTAAGTTCGATTCCCCAGAATGAAGTCAGAGGTCGGCACTGTGGCTTGGGGGCACAGCACTGCAGGCTGCACAGAGAGGGCCAGGCTTGTGTAGAGCCCGAGGCTCAGAAGCAGCTGCTGCTCAAAGGAAAAGTGTGACGAAGGTCAAATTGAACCAGAAAACTCATGTTGAAATTTCTGGAAGGACCTGCATTATTTTATTATTTATCATTTGCATATCACCGTTGTTTGTACATTTTCTTTCTTTCTTTTTCTTTTTCTTTTTTTTTTTGTCTTTCTTGAGACAGGGTCTCCTTGTAGCCCCAGCTGTCCTGGAACTCACTATGTTGACCAGGCTGGCCTCAAACTCACAAAGATCCGCCTGCCTCTGCCTCCCAAGTGCTGGGATTAAAGGTGTGTGCCACCACTCCTGACTTTTGTACTCCTGGCTGGGGTTCAGTTTGTAGAGTGCTTGCCTAATGCAGAAAGACCTGAGTTCTATCCCCAGCACTGTATAAACCTAGCATAATGCTATAAGTGGCTGGAGTCTGAGCTGGGTGTTTCCACGTTCTTGGCCTCTGTTCTAGTTTGCCTTCTGTTACTGTGATAAACACTATGACCAAAAATGACTTGGGGAGAAAAAAATTACAAGTTATAGTCCATCATCAAAGGAAGTTGAGGCAGGAACTGAAGAGACCAAGGAAGAACACTGCTTCCTGGCTTCCTGGAAGAACACTCCCATTCTGCTACCTTTCTTGCATAGCCAGGACTTACCTGCCTAGGGATGGCACTGCCCACAGTGGGCTGGGCCCTCCTACATCAATTAGTCATCAAGATAATCCCCCACAGACATGGCCATAAGCCAATCTGATGGAGGAAATTCCTCAATTGAGATTCCAGGTATGTTGACAACTGAAGCTAATTACCATAGCCTCCAATCCAGAGAATTGAAAACAAGGGCTCACACAGATTTGCAAGAGTAGCAAGGTAAGTAAATTTATTTGGAAGAAAATGATAGTACTATCATTAGCAAAGGACTCAGTGTCAAGAATGACGGCTGGCCACCTGAGGGAATAAAAAGGATAGAAATAGGGGTTCATTTTCAAGCTGTGCCCTGTGGACTTCTAAAGGCCCAGGTGATCCTCAGGAGTTCCTGCATGTGCTTACATGTTCCATGCCACTGTCCTGTTCTTGGCCCAGTAATAAAAATTTACTGAGTAAGATGGCTGTGGGGAGTGGGCCTGTGGCTCAGTTGGTAGAGCACTTGCCTAGCATGCAGGAAGCCCCAGGTTCAAGACCCAGCTCTGCGTAAAACTGAGTGTGGTGGTGCATGCTTTTAATTCCAGAATTCAAGAAGTGGAGGCAGGAGAATCAGGAGTTCAAGGCCATTGTCCAACATAAAGCGAACTGAGGCCAGCTTGGACCATGACCTTGAACTTCTGATCCTCCTGCTTCTACCTCTCAGGTGTTGGGATTATAGGCATGTACCACTACACTCAGGTTTTTAAAAAAGAGAATTAAATTAACATTGAAAGTTTAAAGACAACATGAGAGGACCGTCCATGCTCATGGATTGGAAGAATTAATATTGTGAAAATGACCATCCTACCACAAGCCATTTATAGATTCAATGCAATGCCAATCAAAATCCCCATGACATTCTTCACAGAATTAGAAAAAAAAAAATCCTAAAACTCATATGGAAGCACAAAAAACCCCAGATAGCCAAAGCAACCCTGAGCACAAAGAGCACTGCTGAGGAGATTACTATACCAGATTTCAAACTGCATTACAGACCTATAGTCATGAAAACGGTGTGGCACTGGCACAAAAATAGATCCATAGAGCAATGGAACATAATTGAAGACCCAAACATGAGTACACGCAATTTCAGCCACCTAATATTTGTCAAAGGTGGCAAGAACACACTAGAGAAAAGAGAGCATCCTCAGCAAATGGTGCTGGCAAAACTGGATCTCTACATGTACAAGAATGAAACCTTGAGAAATGACCCTTATCTTTCACCTTGCACAAAAGTCAACTCCAAATGACTGAAAGACCTCAATGTAAAACCTGAAATTCTGAACCTGTTAGAAGAAAACATTGGCAGTAACCTACAAGATATGGGTGTAGGAAAGGAATTCCTAAATCAAACATCAATTGCTCAGGAATTAAGGTCAAGAATCAACAAGTAGAACCTCATTAAATCAAAAAGTTTCTGTACAGCAAAAGAAACAACCAAGGAAGAGAAGAGAAAACCCACAGAATGGCAGAAAATCTTCACCAGCCACATATCTGACAGAGGTTTAACATCCAGAATACATAAAGAACTCAAAAAAGGAAGAATCAAGAAAACAAGTGACCCATTTAAAAGATGGACTAAGGATCTGAACAGAGAATCCTCAAAAGAAGACATAAAGATGGCTAAGAAAGACATAAAGATGGCTAAGAAAAGTGTTCAACAACATTAGTAATTAGGGAAATGCAAATTAAAACTCCTTTAAGATTTCATCTTGCCCCAGTCAGGCTGACTAAGATCAAGAGAACAAATGATACTAAATGCTGGTAAGGATGTGGAGAAAGGGGGATGCTCATGGTGGGATTGCAAACTCGTGCAACCCCTATGGAAAGCAGTGTGGAGAATTCTTAAAAATCTAAAAATGAACCTACCATTTGACCCAGTTAATACCACTCCTTGGCATATACCCAAAGGACTCATTCTATTGCAGAGATACTTGTACATCTATGTTTGTTGCTGCTCTGTTCACAATAGCTAAGAGATGGAAGAGCCTAAGTGCCCCTCAATTGATGAATGGATAATGAAATTGTGGTACATTTACACAATGGAGTTATACTCAGCAGTAAAGAAAGATGAAATCATGAAATTTGCAGGCAGTGGATGGAATTAGAAACTGTTGTGCTGAGTGAAGTAGCACAGATTCAAACAAAACAAAAAAAGTATGCTTTCCCTCATACGTGGATTGTAGCATCAAATCCTTATATGTGAGTATGTATCCTGATGTAACTGTAGGAACCAGGATAATGAAAAGGAACCAGGGAGGTAAAGGGAAAGAAGGAACCTGAGAGAGAAATACAGTAGGAGACAGGTGTTACTAAGGGAGAAATGGATATAATGGGGGTATTTAAATGGAAGGAGGGAGGGAGAATTATACAAGGAACTTTGGGGTTAAAAGGAAAGAAGGAGCTCAAGAAAGGTGGGACCATAGGAGACTGGTATTATCAAGGGAGAAATGGGGAAAATGGAGACACTTTAAATGGGGAGGTCATGGTGGAAGGGTTAGATGGGGAGAGAGAGGATAGTATAAAAAACCAGAAGAAATTATATTAGTCCAATAACCTAATCACAAATTACACAATATCTCTATGTGAGCCATGTGTATAGCTAAAGGTTACATGACAAGAAACAGTACCAGACAGGAGAAACCTTTGAATTGTTGGCCAGGGTAGTCCAAGAGACTCTCAAAATTACACAGGCTATTGCTACACCCTTGATGGCCTCCCAGAACTTGAGTATAAGACCCTACTGCTGAAGACAGAACACACTTCAGACACAGGATTTGGAGCAATGGAGCTGGAACTGACCTGGAAGCCACTTCCCTTGAAGGCTAGCTCTCATAGCTTTGGAGAGCACTGGGCAAGGTCCTAAGGGAGAACATCAACTGATGGTTCAACACCAGCTTCAAGACCAATTAACCACATCAGTGATCGGCACAGCATACAACATTGGTGCAGTTGTGGCACTTTTATCTTGGGGGGCAATCAACAGCTACCTAATTGGACTAAAAGCCCACTAAATGGGAGGAAACTCATGTGTGGTACTGTAAACAGCCAAATACACATGACCGGAGAGGTCATAGATCTTAGAGAAAACCCCAAGACTGTCACATCCCTAGACTAATGTAATTTCTTACTATGTATGAAATATGTATCCTTATATTTACAGACAAATATACCAGTCATCACTCATCAAAGAAGTTTCTTTTGCACTAGATGGAGACTCTTACAGGGTTCTACAACTGGTCACACACAGACATTATCTATGAATTGTCCAAGTCTAAGTGGCACATCTACAATGCAACCTCTACACCTAAGGCTCATGGAACATAGAACAAGGGGTAAAGCAGACACTAATGAATCTCTCAATTCTCATTAATGAAGCTCCCTCATGCAGCAGAGGGCCAAGAACACAAAAGGTCACAAATGGTCAAAGCATAAAGACTAAGAGTCTGCAGAATGCTAGTCTTTGGACAGGACTCCTTTATTAATCTATACTCACCCAAGGCTCAGGGACCATTGTGGAAGAGGGGGTGGAAAGATTGTAAGAGCCAGGGAGGTGGTGCATGACCATATGGAAGTAGAATCCTACAAGCTCCTGGGACCTTGCTCATATGAATCTACAGCAATGGTGTCAACATGCACAGGACCCTGCAAACTCAAACAGACAAAATCCCAGGATAGAGCTGGAGGAATGGACAGCTGACTCCAATTTCAGTTGAAGAAATATTGGCAACTGATTATTGCTGAGTGAGGACGAGCTGATCTTCCTCAAGTGAGAGACTCTAGATAGGCTGACTAGACCTCAGCAGATGAACTTGCACTGAAGGATGTCTGGGGACACTAATTTGACACGATAGAACTTAGCACAAACGACAGAATGTATGAATTCCAGTGGGGACACTATGGGAGGGTACCAGTGGGGGAGGGGTTATAAAGGTGATTAAGATGGATTGAGATTTTTTTTTTTCTTTTTAATTAAAAAAAATTTTTTTTATATGTATATGTGTATTGCTTGCATGTAGGTAAGTGCACCCATGCCATGCAATGCCCACGGAGGTCAGAAGAGGCTGTCGGATCCCCTGGGACTCTGTATGAAATTTACAAAAATTCAACAAAAACCCCACAAAAACTGGTCTAATGAAGGTTCCACAGAGGGATGTGAGGAAACTTGCTGTCTGAAGGGATGAGCTCTGGGTAGACTCAGTCCTGCTGCGTCTGGTGGGAAAACTCGAGTTGCAATAGATGTTCTGAGGAATTTGTGAAGAATAGAAATCACTTGTCTTAGTCCTGGAGGGTGGTCAGGTTGTCCAGTGAGGGCAGCTCTCAGCACCCAAGGTTCGCAAGGTGGCATCTTAGTACTGCCTCCTCCGGAGGGCCCACTGAGTCCTTGCACTGTAGAAAGCAGAAGAGCAAGGGACCATACTGCAGCCCTGGACATGGGCCTTATTGAGTAGCAGCCCTTCTGCCTGAGCTGCCTCTCAAGCTCTTCCCACCACTCCTCTTACCATCAAGCTGGAGGCCTGGAGGTTTGGAAGGAACATGTTAGAATCAATCACAGTGGGGCCCAAGTAGGACCTGGTCACTCCTAAAGTCTGCATGCTGTACAGAGCATGCTCACGATTGCTTAGAGATAGGCAGAAAGCTAGGCAGGCATAGGCATGACAGGCATAGTAGGCACTGCCTAACCAGACTGAGAGTCTAAGCTTTCCTTTTTCCTTTTCTTTTGCTGAGACGGCATCTCACGTGGTACAGGCTGGCTGAAACTTCTTAGGTTCTGATGTAGCTGAGGATGACTTTGAACTCTGAATCCTCCTGCCTCCACTACTTGAATGCTGAGCTCTGGAATTACAGGCATACATACATCACCATGTTTGACTTATGAGATGCAGGGGATCAAACCCAGGGCTTCACACATGCTAGATGGCCCTCTACCAACTGGCTATATCCTCAGCCCCTTTTCTTCCATTTTTATGGAATTTAAGAACAAGCCATGGACTCATTCTAGTTACTCAGTGCTGTTTAAATTCTTGTTAAACATGTATAATTTATTATCATGTGGTAATGATAGACTATACTTATATACTGATCATCAGGTGATAGTAGGGTATGACAGAATCATTTAAAAGTTGAGAATATATTCTTCCTGGAGGTTCTAAAAGATTTTCAGCATAATCACTGAAGACGTGAATACAGTGCTAGAAACCAAGCAGGGACAGATTGTCTAAAAACTTTATTACTGGAAAATTGAGAAGTGTGTGCTGTGCCTGTGTTAGCAAAAAGCCAAAGGCTAGGAATAAATGGAAACGTTTTCCAGTCTTTTCCACACATTCATCCAAGTCCTGATCTCTTGAAACCTGTCTGGTCAAAATCGGTGATAGAGGCTGGGATGGGGGAGGGGTGTCAGTGCTTGCTTATCATGCAAAAGTCCTGGGTTCCATCCCTAGCACCAAACAAGCTAGGTGTGGTGACTCATGGCAGTGATCCAAGCACGTAAGAAGTAGAGGCAGGGCTGGGGAGATGGCTCAGCTATTAAGAGCATTGGCTGCTTTTCCAGAGGAGCCAGGTTTGTTTCTAAGCACCCACATACATAGCAGCTAACAACTGTAACTCCACTTCCAGGGATTCAACACCTCTTCTTGCCTCTGTGGGCATTATATAACATGGGTGCACTTACAGGCAGGCAAAACACTAATACACCTAATATAAAAGAAAATAAATCAAGGCTATAGAGATGGCTTAGTAGTTAAGAGCACAGGCTGCTCTTGCAGAGGACCTGGGTTTGATTCCCAGCACCCACATGGCATCTAACAACTGACTGTAACTCCCATTCCAGGAGAATCTGACACCTTCTTCTGACCTCTGGAGGCATTACAGGACACAGGTGCACTTACATGCAGGCAATACACTCATATACATAAATAGATAAGTAAATAAGTAAAAAAGTATATTTTTAAAAAAATCTTAAAATAAAATGGAGGCAGGAGGATCAGTAGTTTAAAGTCGTCCTTGGCTACACAATGAGTTTGAAACCAGCCTGAGCTGTAGGAGACCCTGGCTCAAAACACAAAACAAACTAAAATTCACTTTTCTTGGTCAGCTAGGCTGTCTTGTGTATGATCTGTAACTGAGTTTGTGCTTTTTCACTTTTAGCAGTGCTTCATGGTCACGAGGATTTTTGTTTTAGATCATAAGCCAGACTTTTATTTTATTTTAGATGGAGTCTCACTCTGTAGTCCAGTCTGACCTGGAATTCAAAATGTCAGCCTCGGCCAACTTTGATTTTCCTACCTCAGCTTCCCGTTATAACAGGCTTTAGCAAACCTCTGGCTGAGTATTCCGTTTAGAATATTCTTTGCTTCCTATGGAAAAATTATAATAAAGCAGACTGGGGATACAGTTCAGTGGTAGAGCACTTGCCTGGCATGTCCCAGGACCTTGGCCTAGCCTCAGCACTGGGTGGGGGGGGGGAGAGGGAGAGAGAGAGAGAGAGAGAGAGAGAGAGAGAGAGAAAAAAAAAAGAGAGAGAGACTAAAATCTAAAATAAAGGTAATAGCATCATCTTATTTTTAATAAGATGTGGAAAGTCTCTTTCATCAGTTCTCCCTAATTTTGGTACCTGTTTCCCACCCCCTCTGGCAGTTCGATTTCCTGGGTATGATGCCGTTTGCAAGGTTCTCTTTTCTGTCTTCATCATCGCACCTACCAGTTAGTAAAATGCTGTCAGCCCAGGGCCAACTTCCTCCAGACCCTGGGCACAGCCCCTCCTACCTACGGCAGCTGACTCAGGCTTCTCAACCGGCTGCTTCGCCTGTTTTTTTTTTTTTTTTTTTTTTTTTTTTCCTTCCACCAGGCCGTTTTCTCTCTATATATGGTCATACCACTCACAAGCACAAGCCGCTTGCTTCCCGGGAAGACTGGAAAGTGACATCACCCTAACATAAACTTTGTGCCACTGGTCACGGTCTTCTCTGCTGGCCAAGGGAAGAGTCCTTTGTTAACGCAGCTGCAGGCCTCCGGAGCAGCCTTTCAGCTCCCCAACTGGAGCTGAATGGATATGGTGCTGCAAACGCTTTGCACCAAGGGCAGGGCGTGGAAACCCTCCCTGCACAGCAAACGCTTTGGACTCGGCCTAGCCCATATCACACGCACAGCAAGGCTGCCTCATTCCAGCCAGCACACTAGTTCCCAGTTCCGGGACACCCAGCCAACTGCAATAACTGGGGCACCCTCTCAATGGAAAGTAGGGCGCAAATAGAGGGCTTACCCAAAGTCACGTGGCTTAGATGTACCTGTGGAGCTGGTGGGGCAGTGAGCGGTCCCTACCTGAACACTGCAGGGCCAGACTGCCTTCTGCCTGCACACAATGATCAAGCCTGAGAGCAAGAAAGAGGAAGTAGAAGGGCAGGAGGACAGTGCAGGAATCCGGCTGGGGAACATGGCTTGGAATAAGAGGTTCCTTTGTTCTCTTGTGAAGTTTATCAAAGAAAATCCCAGGCTATTGTGAGCCTCCAGAGGCTCAAGAAAATATGTAGAATTGAAACATGTTTTAAATATAATCTCATTATCCTTAAAGAACTCTTTTTGCTTATTCAATTTTTAAAAAATCCTCAAGCTGGGCCTGGTGAAGGGAGGCCTGTGTCAGGAGACTGAGCCCAGAGAATCAGAAGTTCAAGGTCAGTTTGGCCTAGAGTTGAGTTCCAGGCCAGCCTGAGTAATTTAGTGAGACCCTGTCTCAAAATAAGAGTAAAGGGTCCTGGGAATATAAATATAGCCCATGCTGCTGTTTGTCTTGCCAGCAGGAAGTAGGTCTTGGATTCAATTCCCAGTACTGGGGGAAAAAACAAAAACCAAATAATTGCCTAAACAGAGAAGGGACTTTTCCAAAGACTTCTCATCCAAATATCACATTCAAAGAAAATGATACTTATGTTGCTTCCTAGATATATTTAGAGAGTGGGAACAAGGAAACTACTTGCCAGAATCCTTTACAATATGCAGATATTTAGCCAGGTATGGTGGCTCATGCTTTTAGTCCCAGCACTTGGGAGGCAGAGGCAGGCATAGGATCTCTGTGAGTTCAAGGATAGCTTGGTCTACATTTCAAGCTCCAGGTCAGCTGGTACTATAGGGAGATCCTGTCTCAAAAAGCCAAAAAAAAAAAAAAAAAGAAAAGAAAGAAAGAAAAAGAATATGCAGACATATTTTACCCTCTTCCTTAGATTTTTGGGAGTGTAAACTTTCATTACTCCACACTCCAAAGCCCAACATCAGGTCTGAAGTCCCTCACCAGCACATCTCTATTTAACTGAAGTACTGGCCAATCTGGGGGCAGAATGAGTCTATCCAGGTCTCCTGAATGCCATGCTTATTAGTGTTTCTCAGCCCTCGCTGGGGAGCCAGGAGCCAGGGCAGTTCTGAGGCTGGCAGAGCCTCACTTAAGACCTTTCACCTTTCAGCCTGATTTCCCTTTCCACCCGGGTATTCCTGCTGCCCCTCCCATCCGGACTTGCCCTAACCCTGATCAGAAAAGTGAGTTAATAGGACTGGGGAGATTAGCTAAGTTGGTAAAATGCTTGCTTTGCAAGCATGACAACCTGAGTTCAATCACAGAACCTATGTAAAAAGCTGGGTGTGGTGACACGGTCCTGTAATCCCAGCACTGAGGAGATGGAGACAGGAGGATCCCTAGAGCTCTGAGAGCCATCCAGCCTTACAGGTGAGCTCCAGCTTCAGTGAGAGACTGTCTCTGAACAAAGTGGAGAGGGATTGAGGAAGACCCGGACATGAACCTCTGGCTTCCACGTGCATGTGCACATACTTGAGCACACACACACACACACACACACACACACAAGTTGATCAATTAATTAATGCGTTAATACCAACAGGGTCTCATTTCACAATACCATGGTTACTATCTTTACTATCTGTTCTTTCCAGAGTTTTCTACTGGCCAACACTTAAAACATAAGCTGAGAAAAGTTAAAGAATGAAACCCTCCCCATAAGGGTGTCTGTATCCTGTCTCAAAAGTCTAACTTTTCCCTCACTTTCCTCAGTGGCATTTGGAGACTGAGCGGGATCCTGTACATTTCCTTATGTGAGACCAGAGGACAAGCAGAGGAGAAGCAGGCCTGTCTTCATTTTTCCACACTTTGGCTTGTGGTTTTTTGGGAATGCGATGGAGGGGAAGTAGCCGTCTGCCACCTAGTGTACCCCATTGGAAATACATCATGCCTCTGCAGCTGGAATGGAGCTGGAATTGAGAACAGCACTGAGGATGAAGTGTAAAAACAACTCTCCTATCTGAGCTTCAGAGCTCCACAAGCAACACACCAAAAAGACAACACAGAATGCTTGCTGCAAACCTAGCGAGCAGGGACTTTGATGTTAAATGTTTAGGATATAGGAAGATCCCAAGGCAGCAGTCAGAGGAACATGCAGTCAGTTGAACACAAACACCCTTTTTGTCAGGCAGGCTCAAGCACGTCAGCAAGGGCATCTCCGCTTATGTAACCAGTGCGCTGTCTGGTCTTTTCAGTTTATTTTGTTGTGCTTGCGGTCTGGATCTGGAGCACCATGGCGTGAGGGCTGTTCCACTGGGAGGTGCTCCCAGCCTAGCTTTCCCCTCCACGCTGTTTCTCCTCTTTGTGTTTTCACTTCTCACCACTGCTCAGCTTGGGTCAGAGATGCCTTGACCAGACTGTTCCATTCTCAGGCTCTCAGGCTAATCTTGCTGATCTACTGCTGTTTGAAAACTCTGTAGATTTCTTCCCTAATACCTCCTCCCCCCGATTTTATTGTTGCTTTAAAGTTGCTCAGCTCTCTCTCTCTCGCTCTCTCTCCCCCCGCCCCCACATATGTGCACATGTATTTAGAAGCCAGAGGTTGATGTTGGGGGCCTTCCTCAATTGTTCTCCACCTAATGTTTTGAGACAGCATCTCTCACCGACTCAAGTTGATTCCATCTGCAGTTTGGCTTTCCGGCTCTGCAGTAAGCCTGTCTCATTCCTACCTCCTAGTCCTCAGGCTGGGTGCTGGTCCTTGTCTTGCCTTCAAGATCTAACTTCTCCCTCATCTGAAGTGCCTGTGACATGTAGGTTAATTGTAGATTATGTACTGGAGCAAATGCCATCAAATGGTTGATGGCTATTACACAGGCTTTGGTCTAATTGAACACAAAATGTATTGTAAAACACTCCAGCTAGATAGTGTTTTTTTAAAGTCCTCTAAAGTTCTGGGACTATAGTGCACTCCTTATGGGATTTGTGGATTGGTTTTAGTCACTCTCAGCTCAAGGAAGAGGGAACAGTTGTTATTCCTTCTCTCTCTCCCTCTCCCTCTCCCTCTCCCTCTCTGTCTTCCTCTCCCTTTCCCTCTTCTTCTCCCCTCCTCTCTGACAGAGTCTCATACAGGCAAGGCTGGTCTCAAACTCTGTGTCCCTGAGTACGGCCTTGAACATCCAAACTTCATGCCGCCACAGCCCAAGTGCTGAGCCACACATGTTAGGTAAGCTTTCTACCAAACTCCTTGTCTCTAACAGGGCTACTGAAGCCCAGAACATCTGCAAAACTTGTGTTTTCAATGACAGTGCCAGCCCAGGAGCTCTGCTCTCTTCTTGCCTGGTTATTCTTCCCAGACTCACTGCCATCAGACTGATGGCATGGAGAGAGTGCTGCACAAAGCCCTTTATTTTTAGCTGGACTTGCAGACACAGGCTCAAGCTCAGGCAGCAGATTTTAATCAGGGTGTTTGGCTGGACATCTGCCTGGCAATTTCAGTTCTTCCTAGGTAGTTATGCCACATATCCAGCCCACACCCATTTGTCCCTTTTGAAAACCACAAACTGGTGTTCTGGCAGATATGACATTTTTTTCACACAGCTCTCTGATTAAAAGTGGAGTTGGCTTGTTTACTTCATCAAATGGCAAAGGGTTCAACTGCCTACTATGCTCCTGGCCTTCCACAGTGTCCTGGGGAACTGGGATCAGCATATGAGAAACAGTCAAGAACAGCTTCTGGAGAGCTGCCTTATTTATCTATCATCTATCTGTCTATCTATCTATCTATCTATCTATCTATCTATCTATCTATCTATCATCTATCTACCTGTCTGTCTGTCTATCTATCTATCAATCATCTATCTGCTATCTATTTATTTATATTTATTGTGACAGGAGCTTATGTAGCCCAGGATGACCTCTAATTCCCAATGTAGCTGGAGATGACCTTGAAGTTCTGATCCTCCTGCCAGTACCTCCTAAGTGCTGGATTACAAGCATGTATCACCAGATCCCATATGTTTGATACTGAGAATTCAGCTCAGGGCTTCATGAGCGCTAGGTGAGCACTTTACCAACTGAGCACATCTCTATCCGTCACACAGTAGCTTTAAAGAGCCACTGGAGGTAACGGGGGAAGATATTTCTAGGTAGTTCCTCCCCTGACTGATGGTTTCATTTTCTATCTGATGTCTTATGTATCATTCACTTGTATGGAATGAAGATATCAAATCCCTGCACTGAAGGGATGTGGGTTTAGCTCAGTGGCAGAGCACCTGCAAATAAACAGAAGTCTCTCCATGAAGGCATGTGTTTTCTGGTGCCTGGCTGGGTTACCCAGCAGAAGGACTGAGTAGCCAAGTGAAAATGTCATATCCACATGGAGCTAAGGGTTTAGGGGATAGCATGGATGACATTAGTTCCACCAAGTAAATGGCAAATGGGAGCTAGTTGAACAGTGTTACTAATTGAGAATGATTATGTGTGTGCAACTGAATAAGAAAAAGTACAGAGCTTTGGACTATTTCAGGAGAATGTAAATGTTGGAGAGCCCAGGCCTCCTAGGTAACCAGGCCCTAAGCAGACAGGTTGCAAACAGGGTGAGAACACACCCAGTCCCCCTCCTACATCCACTCCTGCTACCCTAGAATCAGAGGCAACCTGGCTACTGTCTGTTACATAGGTCACATATTACTATAGCCCCGCTTCCATACCCAGAGAAAGAGTGACCCCATCACATAGCCTCACTCGGCTACCTTGGTCACATAGCATAGGCCACATATTAACATATACATGACCTGTGTCATAGTTAGCTTCAATTGTCAACTTGATACACCTGGGAAGAACGAACCCCAATTGAAGACTTTCCTCCATTGGATTGGCCTGTGGGCATGTGTGGGGCTTTTTCTTTTTCTTTTTTAATGAGCGCAGAAATCCACTTTTCTTTATTTACATTCCATTAGTTTAAATCTGTGAGGGGTACAGCATCACTTGGATTCTGTGTCCAATGGCTTTTATAGGAAGGTTGCTTTGGAATTTGGCACCAACCATGCCACTGTTTCCATGGGCCCAGATTACCTTTCCCCAAATTACTCTGGTTTTGTTTGGTTTGCCGTCAGGAGTCACTGTGTTGTTTTTTGCTTTATACACATAAGTGCATCTCTTGCCTAAGTAGAATTCAGTTTCATCTCAGGCATAAACACCTTTGATTTTAAGAAGAGCTGTATGCTCTCCTTGGTTCTGAAGACCTGGCTTATAGCTAGCAAAGGTGGCTTTGCACCACAGACTTCCAGACATATTTACCTTTTAGAGGTCCTGTTCCCAGCAGGCCTTGAAACAAACAAAAATCTCAATATAAAGTCATACAATACAATCGCCCACTTTGTCACCTCTCATTTCTTCTTTCTTGTCTGTCAGAGGAATTCACTAGCATTTCATGGATGGGGAAACCTAATTATACCATGCTATCTAAGGAGGAGAGCCTGGTAAAATATCCAATCTGGGGGCTGGAGAGACGGCTTAGCAGTTAAGATCACTGATTGCTCTTGCAGAGGACCCAGGTTTGATTCCCAGCACCCACATGGTAGCTACAAACGGTCCTTAACTCCAGTTCCAGGGGAATCTGAAGTCCTTTCCTGACTTCTGCGGCATTGCATGACATGGGTGCACCCACATACATGCAGGCAATGCACTCATATGCACAAAATAAAAATAATAAATAAAATATTTTTTAAAATATCCAATCTGGCCGGGCATGGTGGCGCTTGCCTTTAATCCCAGCACTTGGGAGGCAGAGGCAGACAGATCCCTGTGAGTTCGAGGCCAGCCTGGTCTCCATAGCGAATCCAGGCCAGCTAGGGTTACAGGGAGACCCTGTCTCAAAAAGACCAAAAAACAAACAAACAAACAAAAAAACCCAATCTGCAGAGACTCAATGACAACTACACAACAAAATCAGGGCAGAGGCTAGGGGGTAGGACTAGAGACCTAACTTCCAGAAACCCCAAAAAGAACCACAAACAAACCCATGCCTGTCAGTGGATGAAACGCACAGATAAGACCTGCAAAGTGAGGCTCCGAGGGAGAAAAACATCTTCTGGGAACCGTTGCCTGCTAAGGAAGCTCTGATGGACAGAATGCACGGCCTTAACTCCGCTGGGGCCAAGAACCCTGGGTGGGCGCCTGGGCCCAGCACCATCCATCCTGCATCTGCTCCATCCTGGCTTCCCTCTGCCTGGAACCCATAGAAACCACTGGTTGCCAGGGTCCCTGAGTGCAGGGACACATAAACACACCCCAGTTATCCTGGGGGCATTTTCTTAATTGCTAGTTGATGTAGAAAGGCTGTCCCACTGTGGGTGGTTGCCATCCTTAGGCAGATGGGCCTGGGCTGTATAAGAAAGGTTTACTGAGCAAGCCAATGAACACGGTTCCTCTGTGGTCTTTGCTTCAGTTCCTGCTTCCAGGAACTGGAACCGTGCCTGAATTCCTGCTTTGGCTTCCTTTGATCATGGACTGTAACCTGCAAGCCAAATAAACAGCTTCCTCTCCAGGTTGCTTTTGGTGTTTTATCACAGCAACAGAAAGCCAAGTAGAACAGCCTGCTTCCTTGAAGTGCACAGCCTCTTTCCTTTGCCCTAGCTGTTTGCTATAGTAATAAATCTCTTGCTGGAAGGATGATTCAACTCAGTGCATACCTCTCTCTATCCTCCCTCTTCTTACTGGCCCCCACCAAGAAACCTATGTAAGAATTGCATGTCCAATGAAATGATCAGAAAGAATCTAAGTCTGATGAAAAATAACATTTTTATCTTATATTATCAGTATCAATATATAAAGGACATTAACCCCCAAGTGAATTAAAAAAGTTTCATGGGGCTGAAAAGATGGCTCAGCAGTTAATAAAGCTTCATGGGGCTGAAGAGATGGCTCAGTGGTTAAGAGTACTTGTTGCTCTTGCACAAGATCCAGGTTCCTAGCACTCATATGGCAACTCACAGGCCTGTCTATAACTCTAGTTCCAGGGGAACTAGTGTCCTCTTCTAGGCTTTGAGGGCACTACACACATGTGGTGCACAAAATACATGCAAGCAGAACATGCGTATATATAAAATAAAAATAAACATTTTTTAAAAAAAGAAAGAAAAAGGGGGCTGGAGAGATGGCTTGACGGTTAGAACCACTTGCTGTTCTTCCAGAGAATCTGGGTTCATTCCCAGCCTTCACATGGACGCTAACAACCATGTGTAACTCCAGTTCCAGAGAATCTGATGCCCTCTCTGGTCTCTGCAGGCATTGCATGTGCACGTTATACTTAAATACATGCAGGCAAAGCACTCATACACATAAAATAAAAATCATAAATGAAATTTTATGGGGGCTGGAGAGATGGCTCATTGGTTAAGAACACTAGTTGTTCTTGTAAAAGACCTGTTTTCGAATCTCAGCACCCACATGGCAGCTAACAACTGTCTGTAACTCCAGTTCCAGGGGCTCTGACAGCCTCTTCTGACCTCTGTGGGCATTGCACGACACGGGTGCACTTACCTACATGCAGGCAATACACGCATACACATAAAATAAAAATAAAAAATTTTTTTTTAAAGTTAAAAAAATAAATTAAATTAAAAAAAAAAAAAGCTTCATGATAACAGCGGCAAGTGATTTAAAAAGAATAATTATGGGCTGGTGAGATGACGCAGTAGTAAAGATGTTTGCCACTGAGCCTAAAGACCTGAGTTTTACCTCTGAGATCTGCATGGTGGAAGGAGAGAACTAACTCCTGTAAGTCGTCTTCTGATCTCCACATGTACACCGGTGCACACATGTGTGCACATGGGCACACACACAGATATATAAATAATGCAAAAAAGAAATCATTAGGCTGGGTGTGGTGATGTCTGCCTTTAATCCCAGCACTTGGGAGGCAGAGGCAGGCAGATCACTGTGAGTTCAAGTCCAGCCTGGTCTATACAGCAAGTATCAGGTCACCTGGGGCTACAGGGAGACCCTGTCTCAAAAAGACCAAAAAAAAAATAAACAGACAAACAAATAAAAATGTTAAAAAAAGAAAGAAATCACTGGAACTGGCTAGGACTTTGCTGTTTTGCTAACTTTCTTGGGGAGACATGGACCAATAACTATTCTTCCCATATAAGGCATCGACAAAATAACAATTCCACCAAGTTTAGATTGGCCACCCAGTGAGTTTATTTGGTGTATTTACAGAGCATTGGTGAAGGGTTATTTACAAGAGCCTGGGTGACAACACAGCTGCATCCCTGCAAAATCTCTCCCATCAGTCACAATCTCATGAGGTTGCATCATGAAGTCCCTTTAGTTAACTTTCCATGTTCTATATATTTTAGCATCTTCCAAGATGAGGGAGCCAAAAGGGAGCAATGACTATAATTGCAGGTGAGGGTCTTGTGACTTTTCTCTCCCTGCTTCTCTCAGAGGGTGCCACCATTGCCAGTATCATAGACCCGGCTACTCTGTATTGTTCTATTCAACTAGTTGCCATGACCACCAGGCCATGTGGAATAATCTAATTCTAAAATGGCAGTGGGATGGTCATGTTGTGCCTGGAAGAAAGAAGCCAAAGTACCACCCATTCTCTGAGTTGTGTCAGATGCCTGAGTGCTCATGAAGAGCCCAGAATCTCCCTGCTGAGACCTGCCTGGTGATGATGATGATGCAAAGTGTGCTAGTTACCTTCCTGCTGCTGCAACAAAAGCAGCTTAACGAAGGAAAGGCTTATTCTGGCTCACAGTTGGAGGGTACAGCCTGCCATGGTAGGGTAAGCATGGTCACAGGAGAGTGAGGCAGCTCATCACACTGTATCTATAGTTAAGGAGTGGAGAGAGATGAACGCTGGTGCTCAGCTTGCTTTCCCCTTTTCATTCAGTCCAGAACCCCAGCCCATGTAACAGTGTATCTAAATTCAATTGGGTCTTCCCTCCTCAGTTAAACCTCTCTGGAAACACCTTCACAGCCACATCTAGTGGTGTGTCTCCTAGGTTATTCCAAATTCCATTAAGTCAATAATTACAACCAACCATCACACAAAACACAGTGGACACCTTGTTTCCTTTGGCCAGTACCCTATGGAGCGCAGACTGACTGCTCAAAACCCATTTGTAGGTTGAGAGAATCAAGTGACTTCCAACAATCCTGTCTCAGAATGTGGTTGTGGTAGGGCTGGGGTGGAAGCTGCAGGCCTCAAACCAGGTCTGGAACTTTACCAGAACTTTCCCCTTATCCATGTACCAGGGTATCAGGGCCATACCCCACAATAATAATAATAATAATAATTAGTTCTGGAGTATGTGTGCAATATACTGCCTTTCAAGTCTTGTGGAAATCTGAATGACTTTAAAATAAATTTCCAATATAATACCTTGAAAAAAATCCATTTAAAAGAAAAGTCTTATATAGGCTGAGGATATCACTCACCTAACATGCATGAAACTTTGGGTCTGACCTCCACCACCATGTAGAACTTGGTGGTGTACGCCTGTAATCCCTGCACTTGAGAGGTAGAGGCAGCAAGACTGGAAGTTCAAAGTCACCTTGGATATTCAGGAAGTTAGTTTGAGGCCAGTCTGAGCTACACGAGACCCTGTCTCAAAGGAAAAAAAAAAAAAAAAAAAAAAACAAAGTAAAGAAAAAATCCCTTGTTTTGGAAGGTGGAGGCAAGAAGATCATGAATTCAAGGCCAGAATGAGCTATGAAGGGAAACCCTGCCTAAAAACATGTACTACAAATTCCATTGCATGTGAATGGCACTGGGGATGGAACCTAGGGTCTTGCACATGCTCAGTGATTGTTTGATTGATGAGCTACTTCCTGACCCCAGGTTCCTCAAATTTTCGTCAATCTTCTTGTCATTTCACATAGAACTGAATGAAGAACACAATCAGGATGTGTCAAGGGACCTTATTTTTCGTTACTGTAATAAAAACCCTGCACAAACCTTTGAAAGGTTCTGGGAAGGTTTATTCTTGACTTGTTTCAGTTCGTAACATGCAATAGCCTTGAATCTGAATGTTTTGGCACCTTTTACTGGTGCTGTGTAGCATGACGGCATGTGCAGTGCAAAGGGTATGCTGTGTGTGTTTAGAGCCCCAAGGCTGCGGTGAAGTTGCCCAGTGCAATGCAGGCCATTGCTGCTGAGAATACCTTGGATTTGTTAGAGAACCCAGGCTCCTAAGGTAACTGGGTCCCGGCAGAAAGGACTATGAGCAGGGCAGGAACATACCCAGTCCTCCTGATGCCTGGGAGCAGTAGCAGCATGAGTACAGTCAGATCTTCCACATCTGGCACTAACCAAGTCCCACTCCCCTACCCAGAGAAGAGTGATCCTAGTCACATAGCCCAAGCTATGTGTATCCCATTCTTCTGTCTCAGTCATGCAGCACAGTTCACACATTAAAAAGCCTACTTCCTTGAAGTGCAAGGCCTCCCTTTTCCCTTAGATAGATACCTTGCTTTGTTTGCTGGAACTGAAACTTCTTACTTTGGAACCCTACCAACTGCTTGCTCTGGTGTTAACAAATCTCTAGGACTCAGTGCCTCCTCCCACCCCCCTCCCCACCTTTCTTTGCCCTCCCTCATACCTAACAGGATTTATTAAGCATTTGGTTTTGAATTCAGTTTGGTCATTGAGTGCTCAGAAACCTCTACTATTGCCAATATTTGGTGAGTTCCATGTTCAGTTATGTAGAGTAAAATATTACAGTTCCAGCCAAGATGCGATTCAGAGTAGCTTTGTAAGAAGCAGTCAAGTTGTAGAAAATACCATATTGACTTTTCCAGTTCAAGACTTTAGTTTCTGATTTCTCCAATGCCTGGGGAAGTTGTTGCAACTGAAGATGAAAGTTTGATTGGT
The DNA here is from genome assembly GCF_000622305.1 of Nannospalax galili. Classification (NCBI taxonomy): domain Eukaryota; kingdom Metazoa; phylum Chordata; class Mammalia; order Rodentia; family Spalacidae; genus Nannospalax; species Nannospalax galili. The sequence goes on from NW_008350332.1 coordinate 239,759, forward strand.
TAGAACAGCGATGTGCCTTTTGGAAGACTGAATTGCTTGTCTAAAAGAGCTAAAGTCCTCTCTCAAGGGAAAGGCTGCCCTTCTCATTCTACCTCAGTCCTGGGCAGTTTGGACTTTTTCTCATGCTGTAAAATAACATAAAGTAGAAGATCATAGTGTGTAGATTGTCTTGTGTAAACTATCTCCAAGTGTAGGTCTACCAATAATCAATTATTAGCAGAGAGGGATAAGCTGAGGAGACCCACAAACTATAGCAAAGCAAGATGATCTCTGCAGGTCAAATGATCTTTGCAGCTAGAAAGGTCTAAAATTAAAGGGTCCTTGATGACAACCTGGAAGGCTGGACTGGTGGCCCCTGGACATACTGCACCACCGTCTAGCTAGAAATGTGATATCAGAGTCCTTCTGTCTGATGGCACACCACAGAAATTGGGCATCATCTGCTTTTTTTTGCACAAAGAATGCAGTTACCACATTGAACACTCTTCTGTGCTGTCGATATAATAGACAACCTCATCAACTCTGGATTCCAACAAGAAAAGCTGCCTCCTACCATGTTAGGGCTTTGGCTTGGCTGGAGTGGGCTTTGAAGACCTTCTCATCTGAAAATGAGGTCAAGCAAGGCCAGTATCTAGGACAGTGAGAGGCTGCAGTGCCTCTGAAATCTTCCAACTGCATGACAAGCATCCCATCCATTTTTGTCCCTTTTAGTCGAAGCAACTCGTATCTGAGACCAAAGTTGCTGAGGGGAGGAAGATTGGCAGTGTCAGAAAGGGGGAATAATTGTGAATAAAGACTGCAATGTGGACTGGAGATCTGGCTCAGTTGGAAGAGTGTTTGCTCAGCATGGAGAAAGCCATGGGTTCCATCTCTAGCACCACTTAAACCAGGTGTGGTGAGGCACACCTCTAATCCCAACATTAGGTGGTGGAAGCAGGAAGATCAGATATTTAAAGTCAGCCTTGGCTCTATAATGAGTTTATGGTCAGCTTAGGATACATGAGCCCATGTCTCAAAAGATAAAGAACTGACCCTCCTGCTTCTAGCCCCCCAGTGCTGGGATTACAGGTGTGTACTACCACACCCACTTTATGCGGTGCTAGGGATTTAACTCAGGGCTTTGTGTAAACTAGGCAAGCACTCCGCCAACTGAGCTCCAGCTTTACTGAATCTTTTTGAAGACTTTTTGCCTCTTAAAAATGAGAAACAGTTGCTATTTTCAACTCTGAGTCTTGGAGTTTCTGGACCTTCTACAAGTCTGCTGGCCTCCTCTTGGGTTTGCCTCAGGTGTCTACATCCAGGACTATGTGCCACTACCCCTAGGTGAGAGTTAGTGGTCTCAGAATGGGAGTCAGGTCACAAGGACTAATGGCAATGTTACAGGACTCTGAAATCTGCTTGGAGGAAGCAAATGGCTTCTCTGCCCCTGAGCCATCTTGTTAAATCATATGGTCAAGTAGGGACAGCTGCAATGAAAAGGAAATGGACAATTTCCAAGAAATGGTACAAGCTCCATGCCTCAGAATAGAAATTGCTATGAATCTGTAACCAAGGAGGAAACCTGAGCTGTTCAAATCCTTGTCTGAGGTCTATAGCTGAGCTCTGTCTAGGAGTCTGAATGCAGGACACTGGATCATTTCCCAGAGTCTTGACTCAGCACTCTTTGTTTGGTTTAACTTTAAAAAAACATTTTATTTATTATTTTTATTTAGTTTAGTATGAGTATATTGCCTGTATGTATGTAACTTCACCAGTGTCGTGCAGTGCCCTCAGAGGTCAGAAGAAGGCATCAGATTCCTCTGGTACTGAAATTACAGATGGTTGTTAGCTGCCATGTGGGTGCTAGGAATTGAACCCGAGTCTTCTGCAAGAGCAGCCAGTGCTCTTAACTGCTGAGCCAAATCTCTAGTCCTACATTTTAATTTTTTAAATTTATCTTTGAGGGGTGGCAAGAGGATCCCCGTGAGTTGAGGACAGCCTGGTCTATGTGGTGAGTTCCAGGCCAGCTAGTGCCACAGGCTTGAGAACCAGACTCAGGACAAGAGTCTGGGATGCAGGTACTAAGGCCACATGGTGTTGGGGAATCCTGCTGTTAAGGTTGGCTCCTTTCTCAGCAGGGGCTTCCTGCCTGACTTACCTGGAAAGTGCCACCAAGCACAGATGCTTGGCCTCATTTGAAACATGACCTTTGGCATAGTTACCTGGAGTAAAAACTACCCCCAGGTTTTTTCTATATGATAAATAGGCATTGCCAGATAGTTGGATGATAGGATCCTACTGCCATATGTAAATAAAGCATACTATGAGCACCTATCAGCTGAAGCATTGGCTACTGCCTCCACACTGTATTTTCCCTAACCCCCACTGAATAAACAGAGCTGTTTTACTGAATGAGTCTGGAGCTGTTTGTATCACTGAACCTGCCTCCCCGGAAGGGCTTTCTTCTGTCAGTGCTCACTGGCCGTCCCTGACCCCCTTCGTCACTTCTACTCCCTTTGTCCTCATGGACCGGTGGCCAACGACCCACGAGGAAAGGGAGAGACCCCACAACATGGCACCTGTCCATGCTTCCAAGAAGGCCTGATTTTCCAGGTGGAGGACTTTTTTGTCAGTTGCATTTGGGCTTGTCTCCAGGTGACACAGAGCTCAAACCTACTATACACTGTGGTTTCCACATACCCCCTAAATAAATATATAATATACATACCCCCTAAATAAATATATACAGATTAAATCAGGTTAAGGTAATGTCACAATGAACTTTCTTAGGAGTCACTGACACCCACTTCACAGGTCTGGAAAGGGAGGAGAAAAGTGAGGCTTGATAGGCTGAGCCCATGAGCCTGAGATTCCATCAGAGCTCCCTCTAGATCCAGTTCAGACCCCATTATCCAAGTGTTTGAAATCTAGCATCTGCCTTGATCACATTTACAAGTAGATGCTCTTATTTCCTAGATATCTGTTCTGAAAATTGGAAGGGATGCCTAGGACATAAAGGAGAATAGAATCTGCTTCTGATAGGAGTAGGAACTGATCTTTAGAGACTCCATGCAGACCTGGTTTCATGCAGCTGGTGTGTACATTGAAGGAGGTGGTCAGCCAGGCTGGAAGGGTCGGAGGGGCTGTAGAATTCCTGCCACCAGCTAACAGGGGAGAGGGTGGCACTATAGCTTAGACACCAGGAGAGCTGGAGAGAGAAGTGAGCTGGTGCCAGTGATGTTTTTCCACACAGTGGGACGTGCCATCGTGCAAGTGGCTGCCTGTCCCCTTAGAACTTCCTCACTGAGTTACCTGCGAGCCACTACAGTGGAAAATCTCACATTCTTAGCTTCAGGGCATAGAAAGTTTTTGATGCTTTCTGCTCAGGTCTTGTCCAGTTGGTATGTGTGGACAATTTCTGTTGCTGTGATAAAACACCCTGACCAAAACCAACTTGGGGAGGAAAGGGTTTATTTCATCTTATACTTTTATGGCACAGTCTATCTTTGAGGGAAATCAGGAAGGAATCCAGGACAGGAACCTGGAGGCACAAACCATGGAGGAATGCACTTACTGGCTTGCTCTTCTGGCCTCTGATCAGCTTGCTTTCTTTTTTCTTTTCATTTTTAAAACAATATTTTATTTATGGTGCCTTGACTCACCCAGCCTCATTCACCCTCCCATCTCCCCCACCGGTCTCTCCTAGTTTGGGTCCTGTCCCATTCCTTGTCTTGGGGACCCAGACACCTGGGGAACAAATACTGCTTCCAGATCCTTTCAATCTAGACCAATGTAGTGCCTTCTATGGGCCCCAGGAGTACTGCTTCTGGGCCTGGTCCCACCGTCACCTCCCTCTGCTTCCCAAGGCTGGCACCACACACCAGTCTCTTTCTAGGACGTGGGGGCTGACCTTTCCTCTTCCTGATCCTTTGCATCCAGACCAACCCAGCACCTCAGTGCAGTCCCCAGGAGTCCTTGGGGCCACCCCCATCTGCCTTTGCATCTCTGGGTGGCATGGCCACCAGCTGCCCTAGACCAGCATCTTTCCTGGGCCAGGCTCCCAGGCCAGTCCAGCCCCCAAATTCCTGAGGCTAAAATCCTTCATGGAGGGATCCAGACCTTAGGAGAAAGCCTGAAAACATCTGACTCTCATCTGAATTGCATCTCTGTGGGAACTCCTGAAGACAAAAGCAATCCGGCCACTCCAATATAAA
>NW_008350332.1:244623-244794 GCF_000622305.1 Nannospalax galili
ACAAATAAAAGAATCATATAGAATGCCAAACAGACAAGACCAGAAAAGAAACTCTCCATGGCACATCATAGTAAAAACACTACACGTACAAAACAAAGAGACAATTCTGAAAGCTACAAAAGAAACAATAAGTCACATATAAAGGAAAACCCATTAGGATTACAGCTGACT
>NW_008350332.1:246413-247711 GCF_000622305.1 Nannospalax galili
AAGAAGCAGGGATGGTTCAATATACGTAAGTCAATAAAAGTCATAAATTATATAAATGGGCTCAAAACAAGAACACATCGTCATCTCAATAGATGCAGAGAAGGCCTTTGACAAAATTCAACATGCATTTATGTTCAAAGTCCCAGAGGGAACTGGACTGGAGGGAACATAGCTCAACATAATTAAAGACATATATAACAAACTAACAGCCAACATGATTCTAAATGGAGAAAACCTGGAAGCATTCCTATTGAAATCAAGAACCAGACAAGGCTATCCATTATCCCCGCTTCTCTTTAACATAGTACTTGAAACTCTTGCAAGAGCAATAAGACAAGAGAAGGAAATTAAAGGAATAATAATTGGAAAAGAAGAGATCAAATTATCCCTTTTTGCAGATGATATGATATTATATCTAATGGATGCCAAAAATTCCACCCGAAAACTCCTAGAAATTATTAATATGTTCAGTAAAGTGGCAGGTTACAAAATTAACCTACAAAAGTCCATAGTCTTTCTATATACCAATAACAAGCAATCAGAGACAGAACACATGGGAACACTCCCCTTCACAATAGCTGCAAGAGGAAAAAAAAATCTCGGAATAAACCTGACCAAAGACATTAAAGAGCTCTACAAAAATTAAAATCTTTAGAGAAAAATTTTAATCTTTAGAGAAAGAAATTGAGGAAGACATTAGAAGATGGAAGGACCTCCCATGCTCATGGATTAGAATAACTATTATTGTGAAAATAACCATCCTACAACAAGTCATATATAGATTCAATGCAATGCCAATCAAAATCCCCATTACATTTTTCACAAAATTGGAAAAAACTATCCTAAGATTCATATGGAAGCACACTTTTGTGTGATAGCCAAAACAACCCTGAGCACTAAGAGCAATGCCAGGGGGATTACTATACCAGATTTCAAGCTGTATTACAGAGCTATCGTCATAAAAACAACATGGTAGTGGCAGAAAAATAGATCCATAGACCATTGGAACAAAATTAAAGACCCAAATATGAGTACATGCAATTTCAGTCACCTGATATTTGACAAAGGGGCCAAGAACATTAACTGGAGGGAAGACAGCATGGTCAGCAAATGGTGCTGGCAAAACTGGATCTCCACTTGTAGAAGAATGAAACTAAACCCCTATCTTTCACCCTGCACAAAAGTCAATTCCAAATGGCTCAAAGACCTCAATATAAAGCCTGAAACTCTGAAACTATTAGAGACAGCATTGGGAAAAACCTACAAGATATAGGCGTAGGAAAGGATTTTCTAAACCA
>NW_008350332.1:248778-249899 GCF_000622305.1 Nannospalax galili
CAAGTAAAGAAAGATGAAATCATGAAATTTGCAGGTAAATGGATGGAACTAGAAACTGTTATACTAAGTGAAGTATCACAGACTCATTAAAAAAAAAAATCGACATATGTTCTTCCTCATATGTGGATCCTAGAACCAGACTCTCACAAATAAGCATGCAACCAGATATAACTACAGGAACCAGAATAATGGAAAGGAAACAGGGAGGTAAAGGAAAAGAAATAACCTGAAAGAGAAGAACAGTAGTAAACAGTCCTTAATAAGGGAGATATGCATAAAAATTGGGTTAGTTTAAGGGAGGGGGAAGGGAAGGGTACACAAAGAACTTGGATAAATGGAAAGAAGGAGCTCAAGAGAGGTAGGACCGTAGGAGAAGGGTATTAGTAAGGGAGAAAGGGGGGAAATGGGGGCACCTTAAGTGGGAAAACCATGATGGAGGGGTGAGATAATACGAGAGATAAATGATGCCTAGCTACTTTTGAAAACCAGAGGGAATCATATTACTCCTACAACCTACTGACAAATTATACATAGCAGATCAAGAAATATCTGTCTAGGTGAGGTTTATCTGAGAACAACTGGTCTTTGCCCAAGATTTATCCACATGACACATAGTAATTAAAAATACCAGGCTGGTGGAACTAGCCTTCTTTGGTGTTTAACAGACTTACTTTGAGGCCTACAATAATTTGGTCAGAGGGTCAGAAGACAGTTGTTGCTCCTAGCCCTCCTAGGTTGACTAGTTCCAGGGGACTATGAGCATCTCTCAAAATGTCCTATAATGGTGGTGGGTCACCTGTCCCCTTGATCAAGGAGGCCGAGGAGACCCCACCAGATGAACTTGAACCAGTGTCCAGTCTACAAAGAGGAGGGTCAACACAGAGGAATCATTTCCTCTATGCTTCCAAGCGAAGTCAATCATGATCGAGCAGGACCTTTGACTTATCTTCATATAGGTGGAACTGGTAAAAGAAAGGAGCCAGGGGCTCCTCCCAAGCCCATGTGACCCATGAGGAACAGATCCTCATACGACCTCAAGAGTAAAAATAAATTGGTGTTATCTGGACCAACTGTATGGCCTTAAACATCCAAAAGGAAAGTATAACCAAAGATTAAAGGGG
>NW_008350332.1:250127-261082 GCF_000622305.1 Nannospalax galili
TATTGCATAATGGCTGGGGGGGCCAACAACACAGCAGACAGTAGCAGGGATGTCGGAGTATAAGGGCTCTAGTCGGGGGAGGGAGGCTATGGGAGGGTCCTATCTGGGAAGTGGGTATAAAAATAAATAAATTAAATTAAAATATATATTTTATTTATTATTTTCATTGTATGTGTATGAGTGTAATGCTTGGATGTAGATAAGTGCACACGTTCTGTGCAATGCCCGTGGAGGTCAGAAGAGGGTATAGAATCACCTGAAACTGGAGTTATGGGTGGTCATTAGCCACCATGTAGGTACTGGGAATTGAACCCAGGTCCTCCTCTGCAAGATAAATTAAAATATATATTTTATTTATTATTTTCATTGTATGTGTATGAGTGTAATGCTTGGATGTAGATAAGTGCACACGTTCTGTGCAATGCCCGTGGAGGTCAGAAGAGGGTATAGAATCACCTGAAACTGGAGTTATGGGTGGTCATTAGCCACCATGTAGGTACTGGGAATTGAACCCAGGTCCTCCTCTGCAAGAGCAGCCAGTGCTTTGAACACCTGAGTCATTTCCCCAGCCCCCCAGCCTACTTTCTTATACAACCCAGGGCCACCTACTCAGATGTGGCACCACTCACTATGGGCTGGACTGTCCCACCTCACTCAACTATAAAGAGAAGGCCTCCCAGACTTGCCACAAACCAGTGAGGTAGAGGAAGTTCCCCAGTTGAGGTTTCCTCTTCCCAGGTGTGTGAAGATGAAGTACAGCTGGCCAGCACAGGCCCCCATGAAGGAGTCTGGGACACGTGTCCTTCAAATTTGGGCTCTGGCAGCTTTGGGGGCTTCATTGCTCTCCAAGAGATGATTCTAGAAGGGGCATCCATTGCACTGGACATATTTCCCTGGCTGGAACTCAGGTGCCAAGCTCCACATAACCAGAGGGTGGGAGGTGTGGTCTTTTGGGGTACCCATGAAGAAAAGGAATGGGTTTGAAGAAAAAACTAAGAAAGCCTGTAGGAGTTAAAAGACATCTAGGTGAGAAGCCAGGGATATCCACGTGCTGGGAGGAATGCAGTGTTTAGCCAGGCAGTTTCTCTGTCTTAGCAACAGAAGTCAGCAGCCCTTGCAGGTGATGACCTCACAGCCCCACCCCAAGCTCCTCTGGCACTCAAGCCCCAGTTGGCCTTCCTGCCTCAGGCTTTGCATACTGGTCAAATGGAGGCATTTGTCACATACACTCACACCTCTGGCTCTTTGCAAATGTCATTTCCTGTCTGAAACACTGCTCCCCACTTGCCCTGCCCCCTACTGCAGCTAACACAGGTACATCTTTTCTATGTGCTTGGTCTGAATTTCCTCCCTGGAAAGAATTCACTGCCATTGGGTTGCTTTTCTGTTTGCTTTTCCTGTTATTTGCTTATACTTCCTGGATGTCTCTCCCCTGTGCTGAAAAATGTCAGGGGAAATAATTTTAAAAGATAGATATTTACATGTCCTTAAGTATACCAATGTTTAACCAGGGAGCTAAGCCAGGAGTCAGTCAGAAATTTACAACACAGTAAACCAGGCATGTAATCCCAGCATGTGGGAGGCTGAGACAGGAGGATTGCCTCAAGTTTGAGGCTAATTTGAGCTACATAGTGAGTTTCAGGCCAGCCTGGGCTACAGAGTGAGGTCCTGTCACAAAACAAAATAAAACAGCCAGGCCTGGTGGCACATGCCTTTAATCCCAGCACTAGAGAGGTGGAGGCAGGAGGATCTCTGTGAGTTCGAGGCCAGCCTCAATAGTGAGTTCCAGGCCAGCTGGGGCTATAGGGAGACCCTGTCTCAAAAAGACAAAAAGAAAAAAAGAAAAAAAAGAAAAAAAGTCCCCTAATTTTTATTTACCTTTTTAAAAAAAGATTTTAAATTTATTTAGTGTATATGACTGTTATGCCTGCATATATGTGAGTGCACCATGTCATGTAATGCCCATGGAAGCCAGAAGAGGGCATTGGATCCCCTGGAACTGGATTTGTGGATGGTTGTTAGCCACCATGTTGGTGCTGGGATTTGAACCCAGATCGTCTTCAAGAGCAGTCAGTGGTCTAACTACTGAACCACCTCGCCAGTTCCTTTTTTTTAATTTTTAATTTTTTGTTTCTTTTTTGGGACAGAGTCTCCCTGTAACACCAGCTGGCCTGGAACTTGCTTGTTAGACCAGACCGGCTTTGATCTCACTGAGATCTGCCTGCCTCTGCCTCCCAAGTGCTGGGATTAAAGGCATGCACTACCACACACACATACATTCAATTTTAAAAAAGCTTTAAAAATTTTTTATTTTATGTTATATGAGTGTACATGTAGGTGTACCATGTGCCTGCTGGTGCCACAGAGGCCAGAAGAGAGCATCAGATCCTCTGGAACTGGAGTTACAGATGGTTGCAAGCCTTCATGTTCTAGGAACTGAATCCAGTCTCTTTGCAAGAGCAGCAAGTGCTCTTAACTGCTGAGCCATCTCTCCAGGCCTACAAACTCAAAATTTACAACGCAGTTTATATACATATAAAACCCAAATTTCATTTAACAAAAGTTGAAAGCTGGCCTGGGCTGTAGCTCAGATAGTAGAACACTTCCCTATGACACTTGAAACCGTAGGCTCCATCTCCGGCATAGAATAAACCCGGTGTGGTAGCACATGCCAGCACTCAGGAGGTGGAGGCAAGAGGATCAGAAGTTTAAAGTTGGGCCAGTAAGATGGCTTAGTGGGTAAGGGCACCTGCTGCCAAGGCTGAGTTGGACCCCTGGAACCCACATGGCAGAAGGAGAGGACTGACTTCTTCAAAGTATCCTCTGACCTTTACAAGTAAGTGATGACTGGTGTTTCCCCCACCTCTCCACTAAATAAATAAATGTGAAAATTAAAAAAGAAGAAGTTCAGGGTCATCCTCAGTTACAAAGGGAGTTTGAGGCTAGCCTGGGCTACACTAGACTCCATCTGAAAAGAGAGAAAGACAAGTTGAAAACTATTTGAAAATGTGTTCTAGGTATATCCTTCATCCTTAGAGAGATGGAAAAACATAGTCATCCAGATGCAGTTTCTGGGCCCCTATCTCTTCAGTGCTGGGCCTGGTACACAGGGGAAAAGCTAAAGCCAACTCAGAGAGGGAGGAGGTTAAGGTGTAGGAGAAATGCAGGAAGGACATGAATTTACATTAACATTTCATTTCTGGGTCCAGACAAAGCTCTCCCTTCCACAGGGAATACTCATGCTCTGAGCTGAGGCATGCTCAGGATTCCTCTTTCCCAATAAGTGAGCCCGTGTTTCCACCTTCCTAAATTCAGAAACCCAGACAGCTGTGGTTCAAAAGAAATCTTTCCACTCCTGTAATGAATCACCATAAAAGGTAAAGCCTGGACCACTTCCTATGCATTCTGGCAGCACAACTCCGAGTTCAGTAACTTTGACAGTGAAAAGAGCTCACCTTCACATTTTAATAGAAATTGTTGTTCTTTGCTCCTTACTCCATGGGTTTAACCCAGCCCAGAGTCTCTCTGAGTTTCTCTCCTGGCTGATTTTGGGCCAGGCCATCTATAGCTCTTTATTAGCAGTCAGTGCCCTGTGATTGGCTTCAGGATGGTCAACTGAGTCAGCTAGGCTGCACCAACCCTGAAAGAATGAGACGAGGTCCCGACAGTGAGTGATTGGCACCTGGGAATTGTGTGTGACTGGCACCCGGGCACTGGACTGCAGGAGAGACAGGTCCTACCCCCTTCCTCCTTCCCCCTTAAACCTTCTTTTCACACAGGATTGGAAAACTTACTTCCATTCCTTGACTGAATAGGCACCCCGGCCTCTTGTCAGCTGAATCCATTTTCCCCACCCCTTGGCAATACTTTCTCTTCAGTTTCTGCCAAGATTCTCCATTGTCTTCATAAGTCTTTGCCCAAGGTGAGCGCTGGAAGGATGACCTTATGAAATTAAACAGCAAAAGGCAAGAGGCAGGCAATTTAACAGGGCTAGCCCACAGTGACACAAATCTATACTTTCACTTGAATTTTGGTCATGGGGGTTTTCCCAACTACTTTTCATGTATTTTTGCCAACAGCTTAAAATGAATTATGCTTCAAATTTCAGAAATAGCTCTGATAAAACTGGTAGCAAGGTGGGTGGGGTGGGGGTAGGAGGAAGGTGCAGAAAGAAAGAGATCCTGAAATGAAAGTATTGGGCACCAGAAATAAGGGAAGTGGTTCATTCATCTCCTCACAATCTTGGTTACCGTGTAACATATCTTCCTCAGCAAGCGTGGAGACCGAAAGCCAGCGGTTGGCAAATAGCCTGCTCCAAATTTCAGTAGAAGAAGGCAGCCCTAGCTTGATGTCCTCCCATGGGGAACTGAGAGCTATTCAGAGGGGAAAGACATTTTACTTTATTATGATTATTGAAGGTGTGTTTTGTTTGTGTGTGTGTTCTTGGATGGATGAGCCTCTGCTTGTATGAAGACCGGAAGAGGGTGTTGGATTCCTCTGAGCTGGGGTTACAGGCAAAGTTTGTGGTACTCAGCAAGTGCTCTTTATTGCTGAACCATCTCTCCATCCAGGAAAGACGGTTATTTTAAAAAGAGCTGGGTCCTAATTCCGGCTTTAATATGGACTATCTCTCTGACTTTGAATTCATTCTTTTTTTTTTTTATGTTGTGGGTTGGTTTTTGTGATGGAGTCTCAGTTCAGGCTTGCCTCAAATTTGTGACAATTCTCCTGTCTCCACCTCCCACCTCTTGAATGCTAGGATCACAGACATGAGCTACCATGCCTAGCTGTTTTTCTTTCTTTCCTTTTTTTTTTTTTTAAGACAAGATCTCTCTGTGGCCCCAGCTGATCTGGAACGTGCCGTGTAGACTAGGCTTGCCTCAGTCTCACAGAGCTCCACCTGCCTCTGCCTCCCAAGTGTTAGGAGTGTTGGGATTAACAGCATGTACCACCACACCTGGCTCTTCACTTCTTTTTTTCTGAGACAGGGTCTCATGTAGGCCAGATGACATCGAACTCACTGGATGGGCAAGGATGACTTTGAACCTCTGATCTTCTTGCCTCTACTTCCTGAGTGCTGGGATTGTAGGTTGGCATCATCATGGTTTGTGCTGTGCTAGGGATGGAAAGGTCTTTTTGAGACAGGGTTTTCTCGTAGCCCCAGCTGGTCTGGAACTCACTACATAGAGCAGGCTGGCCTTGATCTCACAGAGATCCCCTGCCTCTGCCTCCTGAGTGCCATGACTAAAGGTGTGTACCACCACGCCCGGCCTATTCCTCACTTTTCAAAACCTCAGTTTCTTTACGTGTCAGCTGAAGAAATAAAGTCAGCATTTCCAAAGTCACTTCTAATGCCATTCTCCATGCATTTTTTTCTAGTTCCTACATCATATCATCTAATAATGCAATTCTGCAGAATTTGCTCCCAACTGATGTCACTAGAAAATGGTAACAAGGGTGAAATGGATCCCTTGTTGGTTTGTCTTAATAGTTTCAGTATTGAGGGGCTGAGATGCAGCTCTGGTGGTGGAGCGCTTGTCCAGCATGCATGAAGCCCTGGGTTTGATCCCCAGTACAGCATAAACAGGGCAGGGACACATATACCCATAATCTTGGTATTGGGTGGATGGAAGCAGGGATGTCAGAAGTTCAAGGTCACTCTTTCATACATAGTGAGTTTGAGACCAGCCTGAGGTCTCTCCTCTCTCTCTCTCTCTCTCTCTCTCTCTCTCTCTCTCTCATAGATTTATAGGTTGCATAGGGTTTTATGTTACAATTTAAAAAAAACTTGGAAGCAGCTAAATCAATTAAGTTGAGGGAAACCAAAATACACAGTGAACCTTTGAGAAACTTAAGAGAACTTTTCTTTCTCTCCCCTGCTTTTTTATTGTTCTCAAACTAGCCCTGTGCTTGTCAGACTTCAGCTTCAGAGTCTCTTTTCAAATTCCCTTGCATCTCCAGACCTCCAGCCCAGGACACTGGGGTAGCCAGCATTGACAGGCAGGGCACAGGCGTGAGCTCAGAGGGTTCCATTTCCTGAACAAGATTCTTTCATGCTCCCCTCCTCTTTCTGGGTTCTGGAAGCATTTTGACCTCTGCAGTTTAAATTGCAACAAACAAAACCAGGTTTTTTCTAAGCAGATACTTTTCACAAGGCTTAGTCTTTCCCACCTTTTTGTAACTCAGAGGTGCTATAAATACTGTTTTATGTGGATTTCAAACAATAGGCATTTTCCTTTACTTGTATTTTGTAGTATAGAGATGACAGAAAAACAATTTCCAAATAGGAATTTAAAAACATATCATGGTATAGTTTCAGCCTAATGTCCTGAATTTCTGTGGTTTGTAGTTCTGACCGTGGCAGTTGGTCCAGGGTCTTTAATTGAGCACATGCATGTGCGCGCGCACCCGCGCGCGCGTGTGTGTGTGTGTGTGTGTGTGTGCATGTGTGTGTTCATATATGTGTGCATGTGTGAGTACATGTGGAGGCCAGAGGACAACCTTAGGTACCTTGTTTTTTGAGACAGGGCTTCCCATTGGCCTAAAACTCACCTATTCTGGTAGATCAACTGTTCAAGGACCTCCCCTCCCCCAAAGATCCATCAGTTTCCACATCTCCAGTGCTGGGATTATCAGTGTGGGTCACTAGGACTAGCTTTTCAAATGGGTTCTGGGATCCCTTGAGGTCCTCATGCTTGCACAGCAAGCACTTTAAACTAATTTTTAAGTGTGTCCAGAAGCTAGTGTCCTGGTATGTGTGTACACATGAGAGGATGGAAGCAGCCATCAGTCTACAGCTGAGCTGATGTGGTAGTGGAAGGGAGCTGGATTGGTACAGGGAAGGAACTCACTAGATGTGCATGTGCTAGAGGGTGGAGGGCTCTTGAAAACAAGTCCAGTCCAAAGACAGGGAGCTGGCCCCCAGCTGCCAAGCAGCACAGCCATCCTGACCAGTTTTGAAAAGGGATTTGGAATCTGCCATTCTGGATTTGTTTTTCTGACTGATTTCCAAGGAAAAAAAATGGGTTATGTGAGACCATGTCTCAGAAAGAGATGGAGAGAGAGGGAGAGGGAGAGGGAGAGGGAGAGAGATAGAGATATCCTGGGACATACTCTCAGGACTCTTGAAATATTCAGGGTAGGGAGCAGGTGAGGTCCAGAGCGTCAAGCATGGGTGACAGACTGGGACAAAGTCTAACTTTGCCTCCTGGGCTTATGACAAAGTTATGTATGCAAGACTTCCACACCTGCAACCTCAGACAAAATGTATGAGGCAGTTGAGCATGAAACTCATTCCCATTTTATTTTAAAATCTTATTTATTATTTTGAGATGAGGTCTTACTATGTAGTCCAGGCTGGCATAAAACTCACATGTTCCTCCTGCTTTATCCTCCCAAACTGTTTATTTATTTTTGGTTCTCTAAGGCAGTCTGTGTAGTCCAGGCTGGCCTTAAACTCATAATCTTCCTATCTCAGCTTCCTGCGTGCTGGGATTACAGTTATGTGCCATCATACTCGGCTCCCAAACTGCTTTTCAGATTATAGTTCTCCTGAGCATAACAGTCTCTCAAGAGACAGAACCTGACACTATCTTCAAGTGAGTGGGCATAGAAACTCCCCTGGAAACACCACCAGTGACAGAGTCTTATTAGAAGCACATGGGGTCCCTGCCATAGATTGTTTTAGAGATTTTTTTGAACTATGGTGCTAATGTGTACCAAACCATAAGGAAGGTTTATGTGTACCACTGGTCAGAGGTAAAAAGTAGAGTGTCAGATTAAGTGACCTGGAGAATTTTTGCAGCTAGTGGAGGAAGGAATGAGTGAGGACACATGGCAGCTCTGTCTATCTCTAGAATGGGGTGACAGAAGCCAGGCCAAGGACAGGCATGTGGTACATAGCAGGGTTTTGGGAAATGCAAAAGTCATGTGTAAGGATTTGTCTGCAGTTTGGTAGGGGAAGGGCAGTCATTGTGAAGTACTAACTAACCAGGAAACTAACTGAAGAGGAAATAAAGGTCAACTAGCTGGGGGGTGAAATCCTTAGCCCAAGCCTGTGGGATAAAGAGAATGGACTATACTTAAATATATTTTTAATAATGTATTATTATTGTATGTGTGTATACGATGTATGTGTGAGGAGAATGAATATATGCCATAGCACAAATGTAGAGGTCAGAGGACAACTTTCAGGAGTCGGGTCTCTCCTTCTACCATGGATTCTACGGATCAAAGTTGGGCTGTCACACTTGCATAGCAAGCCTTTTTACCTGCTAAGCCATCCTCCAGGGCCCCCTTTTAAAATTTTGTGTATCATTTTAATTTTATGTGTGTGAGTGAATTGCCTATATGTGTGTAAATGCACCCGTGTCATGCAATGCCTGCAGAGATCCAAAGAGGGTATTGGATTCCTGGGTACTGGAGTTACAGATGGGTATTAGCTGCCATGTAGGTGCTGGGAATGGAACCTTGGTCCTCTGCAAGAACAGTCAATGCTCTTAACCTCTGAGCCACCTCTCCAGGCCCTCGTTTGTTTCTGAGACAGGATTTTATGACTCCAAATTAAGACATGTTGAATGAGAATGTCCACAATAGACTCCAAGCATTTGCACATTTTGTTCCCAACTGGTGGTGCTGTTTTGGGAGGTTTTAGGAGGTGTGGCCATGCTGGAGGAAGATGTCACTATGCGGGCAGGTTTTCAGAGTTTCCAGTTGTGCTCTGCTTCCTGTGCCTGTTTGAAGTGTGAGCACTTAGCTTCTGCCCTGTTCCAGTCACCTCACCAATGCGTCCCCACCATGACAGATTTTAACCTCTTTGGAACTAGAACCATAAGCTAAATAAACTCTTCCTTCTATAAATTGCTTTGGTCAGTGTTTTATTACAGCAACAGAAAAGTAACTAATATAGTAGCTGAAAAAGATCTTGAACTTCTGAGCCTCCTTTCTCTACCTCCTGAGTGCTGGGATCGCATGGACAACCATGTCCAGTTTTACGCAGTACTGGGGATTGAACTCATGGCTTCATGCATCCTAGGCAAGCATTCTACTAACTGTGCCACATCCATAGCCCTGGACAGTACATTTGATTTTGCTTTGTTTTTTTTTTGTTTGTTTTTATTGTTATTTTAGTTTTTTTGAGACAAGGTCTCCCTACAGCCCCAGCTGGCTTGGAACTCACTTTATGGACCACGCTGGCTTTAATCTCAGAGAGATCCACTTGCATTTCCACCCCCAAGTGCTGGCAGTAAAGACATGTACCACCAGACCTGGCTTTGGACTTCACATTTGAGAGAAGGATGCTTAGGCCTCAGGGCTTCTGAGTCTTGGAGGACACTCCTGGCAAATGCCAGCCTTCTCTCTGGTAAACCACATCCTGGCAACACTTGGCTACATTCAAACCCAGGCCAAGCACCATCAGACACCAGAGACCTTCAAGTTCACTAAATGGAATTGAAAGTGAAGCTTAGAACCCACAGGCAGGAATGTGGGCAGGGTGCTGGGAGAGTTTTTTGTGATCTCAGAGTCCTCTAGGAGACTATTAACGTGTGAACTATTGCCCAAGATCTAGGCTGTGCAACATGAAGACTGGTTGTGTCATTCGTCCCTGTCAAGAAGACCTAGGGTGCCTTCAGCAAGCAAGCTGATGAGAAGTGGGTTTCCAGTTTAGCTGTGTGTTGCGGAGTCTCAGTCTTCGGAAGTGACTAGAGGCCATTTTACATATGCACTGTTGCTGAGCTGTGAGAGAAAGTCAGCTTGTCCTGGTGCTCCACATCCTGGCTGTGTGTGTGTGTGTGTGTGTGTGTGTGCGTGTGTGTGTGCTTATGTGTGTGTATGCATGTACTCATGCTTGAGGCAGGGCACAAAGTCATCTAGTGTTAAAATGTAGCATTAATTTATTTTCCAATGTCTAGGTTGGAATATAACTAGGTGATATATGTCAAATGATTTTCATGGCTACAGTCCAAATGTAACAAATGAATCATTTAAGACTATTTGAGATTGGTGGTGCCAAATTTTTCATTCTCCTCCATTTCATAAATGCATCATATCTTAGCTCAAAGTCAATCTATTAACCTTGAAAACACTCGGAGCTGGAATAAAGGTTTGAGGTGAGCCTGGTGACCTGCCAGGTGACATTAGTCATATTTAGCAATAATCATTGGCTTCGAGTCCCCAGAAGCTGGCTGAGGTGAACAGCATGTGGTGCCCACTGCTCAGCAGAATATCAGCAACCATGGGGAGACAAAGAGCGTGCAAAACCAGGTTTTGAAAACTTGAGCCTTCTTAAAACAAATTTGAAACGTCTTGGCTGCAATGATGATAAACTGCACATAAAATCCTCTTGTAAAATCTTGGTGTTATGAGATAAGGAATTCTGCTTAATGGATTCGAAGGGCAACTGAAGAGGGAGCAAATGACGTGTTTTCCCTCTAAAACCTCCAGTGGGATGAGCCTGATGACTCTCCCAGGTTCTGGGATGGTTCCCCCTCATCAGCACACTGGGGATCATCTCAGGCAGGGGCTTAGCAGCCTTATGTTTAAAATTGAAGTTCAATAAATGTCTCAACTAAGATTGCTGCAGGAATACATAAATAGATTAGTATCCTCGAATGGAATTTATATCGTATTATATTGATTTTAACAGAATATAAAACTTAATATAGGTACTTTTGGATTTGTGACTTGGAAGAGAAATTAATGGTTTGCCCAGATGAGACATAGGAAAGTACTTCTCCAGAACTTTCCAGCCACATTTTCTGCACATTCTACTGTGCACTGGCAACGTGGAGACCGACTACTACAAATGGAGAGTTTCTCCCCTCCCTGTGTCTTCCTTATGTCCAAAGTGCCCAACTATGTGGAATTTCAAAGTGTGTCCATTTTTGTGTTTTAAAAATGTTTCTAGTGGGGCTAGAGAGATGGCTCAGTGGTTAAGAGCACTGGCTGCTCTTGCA
>NW_008350332.1:262057-292079 GCF_000622305.1 Nannospalax galili
ATAACTATAACTTATGAAATCTAGAAATACGAGTTTATAGATGAGTCATCTCTGTCAGATGGAGAACAGAAAGCCTTTGGCAAACATCATGACAGATCCTGAGAAAGAAAGAAATTACCAATGGCTCGCTATCCTTAGAATCTCTCCTACATAACCAAGAATCATGAGAATTTACTCATTTGCATTGGGAGAGAAGGCCAGTTATACTTGTGTCCTGGTTACTTTTCCTGTTCTATGATAAAATACCTGACAAAAGCAACTTTAAATTATTTATTTATTTATTTACTTACTTACTTTGTGTGTATGTGTGTTGAGTGAGGGCATGTGTGCTATGGTACACATGTGGAGGCCAGAAGACAACTTTTGAGAGTTCTCACCATCCATCCTCTTGAACAGCATCTCTCTTGTTGCTGCTATGCTGTGTATTCCAGGCTAGCTGGCCCATCAGCTTCTGGGTGATTCTCTGGAATCTGCCTCTCATTATGCAATAGAAGTACTGAGATTTCTTGTTTTCTGTTTCTGTGATTAAAACACTCTGATTCATTTTGGGGAGGAAAGGGTTTATTTCATCTTATATTCCCAAGGCATAGTCCATCACTAGGGGAAGCCAGGGCAGGAATTCAGGGAAGGAACCTGGAGGCAGAAGCTGAAGGGGAAACTGGAGGAGCACTGCTTACTGGTTTGCTCTAGCCGCTTTCTTTTACAAACCAGGATTACTTGTCCAGGGGTGGAACCACCCACAGAGGGTGGGCTGAGCCCTCCCACATCACATAAGAAAATGCACTACAGATATGGCCGCAGGCCAGTCTGATGTAGGAAATGCTTCAATTGAGGTTCCCTCTTCCCAGGTTGACAACTAAAGTTATATAGTATATGTGGGTTCCAAGGACTGAACTTGGGTGGTCAGGCTTGTATGGCTAGCATTTTTACCTGCTCAGCCATCTTCCGGGCCAGACAAAAGTGACTTAAGGGAGAAAAGGTTCATTTTGGCTCACAGTTTCAAGGGCACCAGTCAATCATGGCAGGGACGACAAGGCGGCAGGAGCCTAAAGCAGCTGGTCATATTAGATCCATGTCAGGAAGCAGAGAGTGATGAATGCTTCTGCTCAACTCCTTTTCCTTTTATACAGTTCAGAATACAAGACCAGGGAATGGAGCTGTGGCTCTTAGGATGGGTCTGCCCACCTGCTAACCTAATCAACACAAGTCCTCACAGACATACCCAGAGGCTAAAGTCATCCCTCTGTGCCTGAAGGTTTGTCTCCTAGGTGATTCAGATGCTGTCAAATTGCCAATAGCACTAACCATCACAACTGGTAACTAGGAAGAAGGCAGTCAATTGTTTGAATTTAACCAATCATTCTCTTTTGTCTTCTAACTACCAAAGGAATCAACTGAAAAATATTCTGAGCAGCTATAACAAAAAGAACGAGTGGCCCATCTCATACACCTCTCACATGTCCCCTGAACAATCAAAGTACCAGTAGGTTCATTGTAGTACTCAAGTGCTCCTGAGTTAAAAATCTCATTTTCTAGAAGACAGGGCAGATTGTGGTGGAACTATCATCCTGGCATAACATGGCTGTCACACATAACTTGAACTTACAGCAGCTGAGATTGTCTGCACAAGATTGGGTCCATCGATGTTCTGTCATCTGATGATCTATAGGCAGCTAATAGTGAGGGAGGGAGAGAGAGAGATTTTCTTTAGTGATGAAGACACTGGTAAGGCGGCTGTGCTCCTGTAAATAACCCGTCACCTATGCTCTTGTGAGCAGCTCTAGTGAAACACATTGAGTCACACACACACACACACACACACACACACACACGGAAATGGGGCTAGTTGGAAAGGGAATTAAAGAGAGTAGCATATACATGTATGAAAGTGTCATAATGAAAACCATTATTATTCATAATTAATATATACTAATAAAGCAATTAAAAATTCCACTTCTAGAGGGATTTCTCAGAAAGAGGAGTACCTCCTTCCAGAAAAGACTCAAGTTATATAATAATATCTTTTTTTCTTGTTTTTGAAATGAATCTCTTTATGTAGACTCATAGTTGGTTGCAAATTTAAGAGCTGCCTCAGCCTCCTGAGTGCTGGGATTACAAGCATGAATGATCATACTGGCTATAAATAAAGATTTTTTGGAGAATGATTATAAAAATGAACAATGGATCTAAGCTATTGAGGTCACAGAAAATGGTGCAGAGGCCATAAATACTTTGAGGATTTGTAAATAACTTTAAGTCCTTGTATTTGTTACTTTTCTGTTGCTGTGATAAACTACTATGACCACAACTTAAAGAAGAGTTTATTTTGGTTTATGGTTCTGGAAAGATGAGTCCATAATGGCAGGCGAGGCATGGCATGGTGGCAGTAGGAAGTTGGCTGATTGCATTTTATTCACACACAGAAAACAGAGAGAGTGAGCAAGAAGTAGGGTGAGGCTGTACACCCTCCATTCCCATTTCCAGTGACGTACTTCCTCTGGCAAGACTGCATTTTCTCCAGGCTCAATAATTTGCCAAAACTGTGCTACCAACAGGGGACCAAATTTTAAATACATGAGCCATGGGGAACATTTCTCATTCCAGCCACCACCATTCTATTGTAAAAGAGGATTCACCTTGTGCAAGTAAGACTTGGACTAATGTAGGTTTCATCCCCATATTTCTAAGAAGAAGCAAGAAAGGATGAAATCATAAACTTGTCTGAGGGTAGTGTTTTACCAAAAATGAATTTGTAAAAAAATAACCAAACAACAAAAAAACCAAAACAAAATAAGCCTAGAATTCTGGCTGGAGAGATGGCTCAGTGGGTGAAGTGTTTGCTGTGCAAGCCTGAGGACCTGGTTCAGTGCCCAGGACCCAAGTAAAAGCAAGGTGTGGTTGGGTACATGTGTAGGCCCCAGTGTTGGAGGTAGGGAGACAGGTGGGTCCTTGGGACTTAATGGTCAGCCAGCTTTGTGAGTGGGTAAGCTCCAGGTCAAATGAGAAAATTTGTCTCAAAAAAATTAGGTGGAGAGTGATTGAGGAAGACACCTAATGTCAACCTCTGGCCTCCATGTACACAGGTGCACACATACCTGCATACACCTGTACACACACACATACACACACACACACGAACATGCATACACAAGCATATACACACATACACACATAATACTAAAAATTACTGGGGTGCTTTTTGTAATAAGTAAAAAAGCTTTGTGGCAAGCAATAATGTATATGTTTTGTTTAACCTCTTCAACTGTTTTGGAATGTTTTGGTTTAACTTCCAAGTACTTTATTAATGGTAGCTTATCTCATAGATATTTTAATGACTTGGCCTAAGAACAAAATTAAACTTCCTGAATTTGATTTCTCTAAAACATATCTAGCAAATGCGATTGCCCTTTCTGTCAAATAAGCCCTCGATGCTTTATAAGTCTGGAGTGATTTTTTCCCCTATCTCATTATGGTTGTCACAAGACTCTTGACATTCTCTAAATCATCTTTTGCTAAGCACAAGAGGTCCACGAGGAAGTCAAGATCGATGATAGACTTCGTCTCTCTTGAATTTTAATGCAAATGTCTGTTCTCCTAATCAAACAAAGGTTAAAAAAGGAAATCAAATTAGCTTATTACAAAAAGCCAGCATAACTGAACTGACAAGAAAAATGCTTTCTGCATGAAAAGTCTTTAATCAATATCTTAAATAAGACTGTGACCCGGGAAGAGCTTGCATATGGTCAGGCCCACTCTGCAAGTCAATGTGTCCTTTTCAGTAAATAGTTGACCACGACAGCCCAATGTAGCCCTGCTCAGAAGTCTCTCTGTTTCTCTGTTTCTTTCTCTCTCTCTGACAGGATCTCATGTAGCCCAAGCTGACCTCAGACTTGCTGTGTACCCAAGGATGACCTTGAATTTTGGATTCTTTGTCTTCTGGAGTCCTGGGATTACAGGTGTGTACCACCATGTTTATGTGGTATTGGGGGTGGAATCCAGGGCTTTGTGCATGTTAGATAAGTACCCTACCAACTGAGCCCCAGCCCCAAGAGTTTCTTTCTTTAATCCAAAATGAAATAATGTGTCATAGAAAGAAACACGATGCAACAGAGAAAAGCTGCATATATATTGAGGATTCTACAGGCTGGTTAGAACTTTGTGTTGTAGAGAATAGGAATGTTGCAGATCCAGCACTAAATCATTGTGCTCTCTTTGGTTCCATTAATAGTCACTCATTCCCTGCTCTTTGTCCTGATTGGTAAGAACAGACTTCTAGTCTTCACCAACCCCAAAGCTCAGGGTCATCAGATAGCATTGAAGCCCACATCAGAGGTTTTCCGGTTTTCCTGTGGCCAGCCTATAGGATGTTTCTAGCAATGTATTTGAAAAGTGTTTTAATGTATGACCTTCCTTGTCCTGTTGGTATATAAACATCATGAAATTTACCAATTTGGACCATGGTATTTGGGGCAGCCTGAACCTGTGTGTGTTCCCTGGTCACTCAGAACAAGTGGCCTCCAGAATAAACCGTCTCTTATTCCATTTGGGGTGAGAGCTGTATTTTATGTCAACAGTGAGAAAGCGGAGAATATGGTTTATATTATGACATTTGAGATGTCATAACAGTTTATCAGAGAATTCCAAATAACTTTTGCAAAGGCAATAAGAATCTATCCCTGGGGCTGGAGAGATGGCTTAGTGATTAAGAACACTGACTGCTCTTGCAGAGGTCTCAGGTTTGAATCCCAGCACCCACATGGTGGCTAACAATCATCCATAACTCCAGTTCCAGGAGATCTGACACCTTCTTCTGACTTCTGAGGGCATTGCATGACACAGGTGCACTTACACACATGGAGACAGTATACTCATACACATAAAAGTTAAAAATGATAAAATTGCTTTAAAAAAGAATCTATACCTAACTTTCTGTATATGAACTCAACTTCAGTATTAACTACATAGCTTTTCCCTTGTTATTCCTTCTTCTTTGAGATTATAGGGCGTCAGAGCCCCTAGAACTGAAGCTATGGACAGTTGTTAGCCGCCATGTGAGTGTTAGGAATGGAACCTAGGTCCTCTGCAAAAGCAGTCAGTGCTCTTAACCACTGAGCCAGCCCTTCTTTTTATTTTCATAGTACTTTTATATTTATTTATTTACTTATATTTTTGTCAGGCTCTTCCTAGCCCCAGTCCACCAGAAACTCACTTTGTACACCAGGCTGACCTCAGCCTCACAGAGATCAGCCTGCCTCTGCCACCTGATAGTACTTTTTTGTGAAAGGTTTACAAAATTGTATAAAAATTAATTTTATGTGTATGAGTGTTTTGTCTGCACCATGTACATACAATGCCCATGGAAGCCAGAAAAGGGCCTCAGGTCCCCTGAAATTGTAAATATGGGTGGTTATTAGCTGTCATGTAGGTGCTGGGAACCAAATCTAGGTCTTCTGCAAGAACAGCCAGTACTCTTAACCACTGAGCCATCTCTCTGGCCCCTGAAAAATTTTCCCCCAAGGTCTCACTCTTTAGCCCATATTAGCCTTAACTCACTATATGGCCCAGGCTGGTCTTGAACTCATGGCAATCCTCTTGCCTCAGTCTCCTGAGTGCTGGGATTATAGGTGTGAGCGACCATACATGCTGCATTGGATTGCTTTACCATGACATTCAATCAGTGGAGATGTGTGATCTATTACCTTGAGAAGCTGTAGCTCATTCTTAACTTTTGAAGTCCTTTCCACATAGGAAAGGTAAAACCCATCAGTGCAACCAGGAGAGTCCAGGGTATGCTCATACATGGAAACCTGCTCTGACCTCAGAATATCTTTTACTGCTAGGCTACTCAATCACTCACTGTTCTCTCATGACTCTGTCCAGAGTTTATATAGCACCCTTCATAGCTAAGTAATCAGAATGTGTGAACAGTATTAGTCAATGTAACACCAGCAACCTTGAATATAAGAGCAGTGCTCCAGTGAATTACATAGTCTAGTAATTAAAACACAATGTGTTGTTGTTAAGATAGGGTCTCTTGAAGTTCAGGCTGGCCTCCAACTCGCTATATAACCAAGGATGACCTTAAACTTCTGATCTTCCGGCCTCTACCTTCTGAGTCTGGGATTACTGGAGTGTACTACCAACACCAGGTTTTTGCGCTGCTGGTGGTGGACCCCAGGGCTCTGTGAATCCTAGGCAAACACTCTACCAACTCAGCTACATCCCCAGCTCCACATTATAAGTTTTTAAATCAAGAGAAGTGATGAGATGACCAATACATTTCCAGTTCACAGAGTGTTCTGTTTAATCAATTCCTCCTTGATTTTCAGACTCATAGCTATCCTAGGATGTAGATATGATTATTCTCACGTCACAGGTGAGCTAGGCAGGCCCATGAAGGGTCAAGACTACTGTCAGAGTAAGATTTTTATTTCTTTTGAAACACAGTCTCACTGTGTAGTCCTGGCTGGTGTAG
Source organism: Nannospalax galili (assembly GCF_000622305.1). Lineage (NCBI taxonomy): Eukaryota > Metazoa > Chordata > Mammalia > Rodentia > Spalacidae > Nannospalax > Nannospalax galili. Next base: position 268,533 of record NW_008350332.1, read on the forward strand.
ACCATCCTAGGCTAGCCTTGATCTCATGGAGGCCTGCCTCTGGATTAAGACATATACCACTAGGCCTGGTTATAGAATAAGATTTTTAAACTCAGTTCTTTAAAAGTTTCACTCTTCTCCAGTTAAAACATTGATGCAAATTTCCCAGTTTCTCAGCCTCCTACCTCCACTTCCCAGTCCTGGGGTTATGGATATATACCCCCACTCCTGGTTTATGTGGTGCTGGAGATGGAACCCAGGGCTTCATGCATGCTAGGCAAGCACTCCACCAACTTAGAGAAAGGCCAGAGGTAGAAATGGCAGATGGAATTGTGTGGCAGTGCTTTAAATTTTTCTTCTTAATTTTAACTTCTTTTCTTTTTTGTGGTTTTGTTTTGTTACATAGCTAAGGCAGTCTTTGAACTCATGATCCTTTTGCCTCTGCCTCCTGAGTGCTGGGATTACAAGTTTACAGTTTTAAATTTTGGTTAACATATGAACTGTACCTATTAATGGGGTTTGAGGTGATACTTCAACATGTGCAGGTCACATTCATTGGCCAAACCAGGATAGTTAATTGCTTTCTTTTTTAAAGATTTATTTTTAATTGTGTGTGTGTGTGTGTGTGTCTGTATGAGAGAGAGAGAGAGAGAGAGAGAGTGCGTGTGTGTGTGTGTGCACATGCCTGTGGAGGCCAGAAGCATTGGATCCCTTTGAGCTGGAGTTATAGATGGTTGTAAGCTACCTGACGTGGGTGTAGGGAATTGACCTTGAGTCTTCTGCAAGGCAGCTTGTGCTTTTGATTGCTGAACCATCTCTCCAGCCCTTGTTAGCAATTCTTTTTTTCTTCTTTCACATAATTTTTCTTTCTTCCTTTTTTTTTTCCCCCACAGCTGGGTACCAAATCCAGGTATTGCCCAGATGGACAGACATTCTGTCATTCCTGATCTTCTCATTGATGTAATTTTTAAGCAATAATCCTTTAAACTTCAACCTGTATGATTCCAAGGTCAAATCTCTGTATTAGCACTTGAGGCTTATCTTCTCAGAAATGCTAAATTTGTACTTTTACCTGTAGTGACCCAAACTGAAAATAGAAGAGTTCAAGTTTTGAGGAGCAAGCCTCCTTCAGTGTGGTGCTTCTGTGAATGCTGTGATGTCCAAGACTTCACCTTTCCAACTGCCTTGTGAATTTAGGATGCTTCCAAGTAATGAAGGATGACCTATTGAGACTGGCAGATAAGATAGTAAGTAATTAGATTTGTTCCTGAGCTTATCTAGTGCTGAGCCACAATTTTGAGCTCAGTTCCCTCTGGGAAGAGCCTTGCTTGCTTTCTGGTCACTAATTTGGATGTCAAAGTCACTAAATGCAGTCCAGCTTCTCAAGGACGCATGTACCTTCCAGAAGGGTAACGCCTCCTTTCCCACAGAACAGAATAAAGGAACTTTACTTGTTTTTATTGCCATCAAGAAACCAGCGGGAAACAGGCAACCTAGTCATAAATTTGGTGTAAAATAAAGCTGCTTTGATGCTGAGGATGATCTGCTATTGTGTCAAATGTTTTGGAGTCTGGCATAATGTGGAGAGAAAAGAGGTCAGTGAGCCAGCCCTTTCTGGCTTAGGGGCTGCCAAACAAGGTGATTTGTAAAATTAGCTAAAGCCTGCAATTAATCAACAGGCAGTAATTAATTGTGAATTTCCTTGTGCATGAGCCACACCAAGTGCCATGAGGATGAGAGAAGGGAGCTCTGTCCAAGTGAGGGCATTTCAAACACCAGGAAGCAGGTGGCACCGCCCACATCAGCATCCTTTGAATTCTTGCTTTAGAACTCAAGGGAGATCCTGAGTAGCTGTGACCCAAGTCGGGAGCAAGTGGAGCCAAGAGAGAAAGGGAGAAATCTACAAGAGAAGGGAAATCATGGGTCTTTTTGAGCCGGGGAAAATGAGGTTTCCTTTCAGAGTTCTTAGTCTCATTAATAAAATAGTTTGGGTATGATCTGGGTGTGGTGGTGCACACCTTTAATCCTAGCACTCAGGAGACAGAGGCAGCCTGGTCTACATACTAAGTTCCATGCCAGCTGGGACTTCAGGGAGACCCTGTCTCAAAAAAACCCCAAAATATAAAAACAAACAAGCAAACAGAAAAACAACAACAACAACAAAAAAACCAAATAAGCTAATTTAGAACTGGACTCAGAAAGCAGCTCAAGATCAACTTTATTAGCCTCTTTTTAAAGTTTACTTTTAATTGATGTGTATGAGTGTATTGCCTGCCTGTATATAAGTGCACCCGTGTGGTGCAATGCCTGTGGAGGTTAGAAGAGGATGTCAGATCCCCTGGAACTAGAGTTACAATGGTTTTAGCAACCATGTGGGTGCTGGGAATCATACCCAGGTCCTCTGCAGAAGCAACCAGTGCTCTTAACTGCTGTGCCATCTCTCCAGCCCCAATTTTATTAGCCTTTAAAAGAAAAACATAGTACAGATTAGATGAAAACCCCAGCAGCCCCCAAGGGGAGAGGTGAAGAAAACTGATGCCTTTTCAGTTAGGCATGGACCAGAAACAGCTGATTAAGAAGGAAAAAGCATTCCAAGAGTGGAATAGGCTGGTGGACTGAGGACACAGCCCCAAAAGACTCTGGTCAAGTGGTGTATGATCTTTTTATATTTTACCCCCCTTCTCTACATAATTCTCCCAGATCTACCCCTCACTTCCCTACCCTCCCATGGCCTCTTTTTCTTTTCTTCTCTCTCTTTCTGCCTCTTTCTCCTTCTTCTTTTTCTTTTCTTTCTTTTTTTTTTTTTTTAAATAAAACAACCCACTAAGTCTAATTTGTGCTGCCCATATACTCCGAGGTGTGAGAACCATTCACTGGAGCGTGGTGGTGTCTGGCCTTTTATAGCCATTCCCATTTATCTTTTGCAGGCTTTCTTTCATTCATGCTCTGTTCCTTGGATGATGCCAGGATAAGGAAAGGCTACCAGTCTTCCTCTGCACAATGCTTGCATTCACAAGTTAAACATGACACAGTGTTTTAGTTCCTACTGTCCTATCACAAATGTTCTTATAGAGAATTAAAAATCTGCTGATGGAGGCTGGGGATATAGTTGTAGTTCAGTTGGTAGGGTACTTACCTAGCATGCTGGAAGCCCTGGGTTCCAGCCACGGCAAATTGGGCATAGTGGCATATGCCTGTAATCCCAGGATGCCATGAGGAGCTGGTAGAACTTGAACAAGATGGGGCAGAGTGTAAGGAAGTTAGGTTATTGGGGGCATGTCCTTGAAAGGTATATTGAAACCTCCCTTCTTCTCTCTCGGCTTCCTGTCTGACTGGGGTGAGCAGGCTTCTACCACATGCTCTCACCATGATGGACAGTATCACTGGAGCCAAAGCAAAGGGCCAAGTGACCATGGACTAAAATCTCCAAAGCCATGAGCTAAAGTAAACTTTTCTTCCTCTGAAGTGACTACCTCTGGTATTTTGTTGCCAAAGCTGATCAAAGCTGACTAACTTAGCTGTTCTCTCCAGCTCAGAGCTCCAGCACCCCCTTCCTCAGTAGTAGGGAGAGAACAGAGGTGCTTTTTTTGTGAATTGCCAAAATTCCTGTTCCAAGGGAACCCTTCCGAGGGCATAGGAGCTCCAGTGGGTACACTAAAGTGAAACTGAAGTCAGATTTTCTGAGAAGTGGGGGTTCTGAGGAGTTCTAGAACACACAGGAGCACATTTAAAAAAATACTTTATTATTTTTAGTCTATGTGTAAGTGTATTGCCTGAATGTATGTAAAGTGTACCCGTGTTTGTGCAGTGCCCGCGGAAGTCAGAAGAGAGTCCAATCCTCTGGAATTGGAGTTATAGGTGGTTGTTAGCTGTCATATAGGTGCTGGGAATTGAACCAGGTCCTCTGCAAAAGCAGCCAGTGCTCTTAACCACTGAGCCATCTCTCCAGCCCCACAGGAAACACATTTTAATATTAATTTTTAAAGTTAGCATGCAAAGTAATGGGTTTTCATTACAGCATTTTCATACATACTTTGTTTATTTGTCCCCACCTCTTGCTGTTCCCCTTCTTTTTCCTCCTGCTCCCTCCCTTAGGATCTCCTCTTTCTAGTTACACACACACACAGACACATAGACACAGATACAGACACACACACACACACACACACACACACACACACGAGTGGGGGGCATTAAATCTACATTCTGCATATGAGAGAAAACATGGTCTTTCTCTGCTCTTTCATTCCCAGATGCAGAAGACCCCAGGCCCAGGTCACTAGAAACAAGGCCTTAAGGCAGCCAGAATGCTTTCTTTTCTAGTTTTTGGCGTGCCTGCTAAGGGTGAGCCTGAAGGTTCTAACATTTGGTACCAGGTCTTTCTGGCCAGACTCTTGCTGAGATTACAGATGGCCTGTGGGAGCCATGATTTCCATCCTTCAGGCTGTTTCCTCCATTCTTAAGCCCTAAATAAACAACAATTTTTGTTATTATTTATGTTTTTGGTGTGTGTTTATGTGTGTGTGCATGTTGTTATGTATGGCTGCCTGTGCAAGGATGCCTGTGTGGGTGCCCATGCAAGAGGACAACTTCAGGTGTTGCTCCTCAGTTGCTATGTTGTTGTTTTGAGACAGGGTCTCCCTGTAGTTCCAGCTGGCTTGGAACTTGCTACGTAGAGGCTGGCCTCTGTCTCCTGAGTGCCACAAGTCCAGCTCTCACTTGCTTTTTGAGACAGGGTCTCTCATTGGCCTGGAATTCACAATTAGGCCTCCCAAGCACTGGGATTCCAAGTTGCATCACCATATCTGGCTTCTTTACATGGTGTCTCCTAATTGGCTAGTTCCTCCAATGGGCAGGGCCTCACACAGAGCGTGGACTATGAATGGGATGCTGGGAGCCATCTTGGGACAGAAGCCAGGAGCTGTGGGTAGTTCTTGTGGTGTAGGGAATGCTCAGCCAGCCACAGCAGCTCAAAGACAGAATGGACTGACTCTTGTGGACCTGGGGCGAGATCACTGGCCCCTGAGGCGTGAGCAAATGCTAGTGGGGACTATGGTAGTTGTGGTGCAGTCTGATATGGTGGGCTCTGAGCTGCGCTGCCAGAGGTGTGGGGCTTAGGGCTTAGGCACTGGGTTCTCATTCCTTTGTAAGTTAATAAATGCACATAAAATATATTATATGGTTTGATAGCACAGGAGACCCAGAGGGAATTCGGGCCACAAAACTGGCATAGTCTGGATGGATAAAGGAACTACAGTCTTGGGGATGTGGGTCTCAGAAAGCAGGCTGTTCCTGCTGCCCCTGTGGCAGGGCAGCTGGGCTCTGAGTCCCAAATCCAGGAGAGAAGCCAATCAAAACCCATATGCTTAATGGGGTTAGGGATAGTCATATGGGTTATACAATGGGTCATAAAATCTGTAACTAAAAAGAGGCTAGCCACACAGAAGAGTGGGCCATAGCTATGTTGTAAATGTGGGGATATGTTGCGTATATGTGAAGATTTGTTAAAGGTAACCCAAAGGCTAGAAAATCTTTTACCTGCTTTGTACCCAAATGGAGTGCCCAGAGAGAGAGCTGCCACTTTGCATGATAAAAGATGTGCCCCAGGTGGGGAAAGCTGAAAAGGCTGCATGGCAGACCCAGTTGCAGAGCTGGAGAGAGAAAAAAGGTGGGACACTGACTTGTGTAAGGTCCATGGACTCAGAGGAAAAGACAGATAATAGTAAAAGGAAAGAAAAGCTAACTGTGCTGTAGCCAGGAAATATTCCATGCTAGAACTGTTAAAACTAGGAAAAACGAGCAAGCAAGCAGAGAGCCCCCGGCCTTGTGGTTTGTGAGCATATGGGACATGGAAGCAATGACATCAGTCTAAATCCTTCAGAAGCTTCACAGCTGAGTTATATAGGCTGTTCAACCTAAGCCAATGCGGCGGGGGCGGGGGGGGAGCAGTCCTTAATGGGGTGGCTGGTTGAAGGCATTAAAGATACATGGTTGTCACCAAGGGAGACTAAAATGATTAGCTGGGGCTGGAGGACTATAAAGGAGGGGCAGGCATCACTGAGAACTAGGTATGAGAAAAGCAATATATGATATCCAGTTCACTGGGCCAGATAAGGCTGTGTTCACCAGGGATATGAAAGAAAGCCTAATTCAACTGGGACCTCGAGAATGGTATGGGGCTTTAATGGTTTTACTAAGCCCTTTGATGGGACAGGATCTTTGTAAAGTGAGAGAGGTTTTGGCAAATCTAAATGATTCTGACCAGCATGTAAAATGTGTCTGTAAAATAATAGAACACCCTATAAGAGATATAAAAAAGACCAGAGTGAAGAAATGGTCCACTTGGGTTACTTGAAGACAAATGTGGCAAAACTTATGTCAAGCCCAAATCCCCAGAGAAAAAGTTGATAGAAAACCAAATTTGGTACTAAGGCATTTCTAGAAGGCTTTAAAACCAGAAGACAGTTTATAAAGGACATTTGAAGGATAACAACTGTACAAGGGGTGGATAAGAATCCCCAAGGATTAAATAAGATGTATTTCTTTTCTGATAAAGGCTATACTAGGGGTGGAAGCAGGTTTTCCCACCAAGTTCTCCCCCAGTAACCTGGTGTGGTCAATGGGAAGATGACAGATGTGGCTATAGTCAGGAGGCAGACCCATGGCCTGCCTGACTCAAAGAACCAACAAGTGCAGTGCGGACAGGAGAAGGCCCCTGCTTCCTTAGCCCAGTGCAGGGTCAGGCAACTGGAGCAAACACCTGTAAGTGTATTAACCAAATTAATGCCTCATATCCATGCTATGGTACCTAACAAGGATCTATGGAGAAAACAGTTAATATGAACGGACAAAACCTTTCCATGCTGTGTGAGACCTTGTCTATGATTTATTTAATACATAATGTTGACATTCCTTTGAGTGTTTTGCAGATGTGAAACCCATTTGAAAGATACCTGAAGACTCAAAGGCCAGCTATAGCTGTAAGAGTCTTGGGAGTTTTATGTAGGTTGGGTAAGATGAGGATAGAGACTCCCAAACTATTAAGAAAATCTATAGTACCAAGGGTGGGTTGCCCTGCTATAAGCTGTTGGTCAGAGAGAGATCCTTGAGGTCCTCCAATTCACCAAGGCTATTGCCATTAATGTCAGTTGTACACTAACTAGAAAGGTCGGTAAGGCCATGTTGCTGAGGACACTGCATGTGAGTGTGGGAGAAGAAGAGATGGAACTGAGACTAAGCCAAAAAACTCCATGCCTCTGGATGGATGACGTTCATATTGATGTGGATGGTTGGGAAAGAAAGGATCCCCTATAATTCTACTCAATGATGGACCCCACATGTTGCACACTATGGACATGCCAAGCAATACCTGCAAGTGCAATAATGGCTTGACCAACACATGTACAACTGACAAATTTCTAATTGGATAAGGCCAGCTCCTAGGGGTGAAACACACATCTGGTGCTATAGACCAGACCAATGCCTTGCGTCGAGACAGGCTACAGGCCCTAGTGGAGAAGCCATCATGAATATATTGTTTAATGAGTATAGTACACCTACTGGGATATTGACTAGCCATTTGTATTTTCATTCATGTTTGTTTAAATGTGTCTACTTCCTTCCATTTTTCTTTATAGTAGAAGAAAAACCACTGAGATGTGGCCACAGCCTAAAGATGACTAATGGAGAGGACCAAGAAGCCACTATCTTGCCATGATATAAGAGAGATCGCCCTACATCTATCACACCTCCAAGGCTCAGGGACTTTAGTGGAAGATGGACGGGAAGATTGTAAAAGTAGAGGAAAGGGGTGGAGTGTCTCCCAATTGGCTAGTTCCTCCAATGGGTGGGGCCTGATGTGGAGCCTGGACTATGAAGGGGCTTCTGGGAGCCATCTTGGGACAGAAGCCAGGAGCTGCAGGTAGTGTGCGTGGTGTGAGGAACACAAAGCCAGCCACAGCAGCTCAAAGACAGAATGGACTGATTCTTGTGGACCTGGGGTGAGATTGCTGGCTCCTGAGGTGTGAGCAAATGCTAGCAGGGACTATGGTAGTTGTGCCGTGGTCTGATATGGCAGGCTCTGAGCCGTGCTGCCGGAGGCATGGGGCTAGGCACTGGGTTCTCATTCCTTTGCAAGTTAATAAATGCACATAAAATATATCATATGGTTTGTCTGATAGTGCAGGAGACCCAGAGGGAATTTGGGCCACACATGGGTTTAGGGGATTGAACTCAGGTCCTCATGCTTGTAAGACAAGCATTTTATAAACTGAGTTATCTCCTGAGTCCATTTATTTTTTATTTATTTATTTTCTTTTTGAGACAGACACTCCTGTAACCCAGGCTGACCTGGAGCTCAGTATGTAGCTGAAGATGACCTTGAACTCCTGCCCCTTCTGCCTCCATCTTCTGAGTACTAGGATTTTTTTTTTTGCACCATATTTTGTGCAGTCTTATGCATAACAGTGAAGACATTTTTATGGCATTGGAAAAATATAAATGGTAGTTGTGCCATTTCATTCAGAAGAGTCAAATAAATATTTTTAATTCTTCTTCTTTTATTATTTTTTTTTAAATCAGCACCATAGTCCAGCAATCTATCTTTCTGACTGCAGAACATTAAACACTGTCTCGGAATTCTAACAGTGTGTGAATCTCTCAGTGGCACTGGCTTCTTGCATGAGCTCCTTAAAGCCTAGGGCTGAATTACAATGCAGACCTAGGCACACCTGTCCTGTGAAGAGCAGTGATTTCCTTCTTTCCCTCCTGTCCAGCCCTACATGGCTTTCCAGGAGCTGGTGCTCAGTCTGTGCACTGGGCATACCTCCATACTTCCCAGTGTTTCTATCCAGTGCTCCTCACTGGCTGATGTCTAGAAAAGTGATGAGTCAAGAGGCAAATGCCCTCCTGCTTCCTGAGCTGTGAATCAACCACACAGCCAATTTGACTCCTCAAGAGTAATTCAAGGCTGAACTCAGAGCGAAGAAATAATTTAATCTGGTGAATAAATACTATGACTGGATGGGACTACACATATTTTTCCTTTTCATTTCTTTTCCTTGTGTTTTATCATTATTGTTGTATAATAATAGGGGTGGGTGGGTGCACAAGTGGCACAGTGCATGCATGGAATTCAGAGGACAACTTTGTGGAGTTGATTCTCTCCTTCCACCTTTATGTGGGGCTTAACCTCCTGTGGTCAAACTTGCACAGTAAGTACCTTTACCCACTTAGTCATCTTGCTGGGCTTTTCCCCCCCTTCCTTATGCTTTGTGTTAAAAAAGGCAGAATGCAGGAGAAATGCATATTTAAAAGTAAGGCCTCAATCCTGGAGATAAAGCTAATTTGATAGAGTGCTTGCCTAGCATGTATGAAACCCTGGACTCTATCCCCAGCAACCTACAACCCAGATATGATAGTGCAGATCTGTCTCTGGGTACCAGCACTGGTCTGCCCTAGCTGTTGGGGTGAGAGTTTTCAGCACCTGAATTCTTAGGAAATCCCAGCTTGTGTCAAAGTGTGTCTAATATCAAGAATTAAAAACTTTTTTCAAGGGGGTAGATATGGCCCAGCCATTAAGAGCACTGACTGCTCTTACAGAGGACCTGGGTTCAAGTCGCCTTTCTTTTTTCAGCAAAAGTGTTTACAGTATTCATGAGGAGCTAACTCATGGTCAGGCTGGGTTATTATTTTCTTGGTATTTAGGACTACAGCCTCTATCCCAGGTCTTCTGTTAGTCAGCTACACTGTGGTGCCTGCAGTGGCTTGCTCAAGGAGCTTGGCTCAAGTTTACCCTGGTCCTGGGTGGACAACTAGAGGGTCCAAGTCAGGCAGCTGGCAGGACTCTGGTAGGCATTGAAGGGAGGGAGAGGGGCCTATAGGAGCTGGTGTTCTCCAGCAAGCAGCTGTGAGGTTTTGGGGTGACTGGAACAGAGGGGTCTGGGAAGGGAGCACAGGTAGCTTACTTGTTTCTCTGGACCATGTAGGGAGGCTGGAGAATCCCTGGTGAGGCACAGGCAGTGGATGTGCCTTTAAATGAAAAACCAGAAAGTCTTGGTACACCAAGCCCAGATTCTCCTTGGGTCAAGTGGCCTCTCAGAGTAGAGGTGCATTTTCTTCCTAAATCTCCCACCCTTGCAATCTTTGTTGAATAAGAGAGAAGGAAATCCACTAAGCCCCTAGCAGAATTCTTTTACTTTTTATTCACTCACTCATCACTCACTCACATTTATTGAAACTTGATGTGTACTAGAGTCAATTACAATAAACTCATTCATGAAATGGGATGCTTGCTCACTCATTCATCAGACACTCTTGTTCGGGCACTATGGGGTAATTAGAGGAGGCAGAGGAGAGGAGACCTGTGCTTTGTAAGCTCCTCCATGTGGCATTTGGTTCCCCTGTTTTCACCTCCTTCTCCTCGTTTCCCACCTCTCCCTCTAAGGTTTCAACACTTCAGGAGCATCAGTGATTCCTAAGCAGTTTGAGGGAAGCCTTTAAAGTTGTCTAATTCACCCAGACCCATACACGGACCAGTCTGTGCCTGTGTGTTGAGTACTACCAACCACCCTTGTCAGAGACTGGCCAGGCACCAGAGCAACTGTGGTTGAGGACATATATACCTAGTAATTTGTTCAAGTTATCTCTTTGTTTCTGTGTTTGTGTGTGTTTGTGTATGTGTGTGTGTACATGTGTGTAGTGGCCAGAGGTCACATGAGGTGTTTTGATCAAAACACTTCCTCCCCTATAACTCCTCCCCTATCTCCCCATCACTCTTTTCTGATAACTTCATGTGCTCTTTCTTCTTTTTTTTTTTTTTTAAATGGAGTTTTTTGCTACTCTAACATTCCCCCCTCTGAAGAGGTAACCCTAAAATCTTTTAAGGGTTAGATAAGAGCCCCCAAATGCTTTTGACATTTTTGGCCTTTGGAACAGAGTGTGTTGTTAAGAGGCCCAAGGATATTTTGACTTTTAGCCAAGAAATTAGCTACTTTTCTTTGGGGTCTTTTTACTGTAAGTGCCTACCAATTCCTACCTCCTATTCTTATCACACCATCCTCTGAAGAGGTTACCCAATTTGAGGATAGGGAATCAGGTTGCAGACCGCTCTGGCTTCTTCCATGCTGAGCAGGGACACAGGGTGAAGCAATTGGAGTACCCCTTCAGTGGGTTTATCTAAAAGACTCCCAAATTGCATAACTTTTATCTCTAGGGGGAAAAGAAAGTCCTTGACTGATGACTAGGAGATGTGAAGGAGAAGTAAAGGCAAGAGTAATTAGCATTGCAAATTTTAGATAGAGAACTAGAAAAAAGTCAGGACAGGGCAAATTTCAAATGTTCATATGAGAGTCCATTGGAATTTCTTGATGAGAGCTTCTAAAACATCTTTTTGAGACAGGGTCTTCCTGAAGTCCCAGCTGGCATGGAACTTACTATGTAGACCAGGCTGGCCTCAGTCTTACAGAAGTCAATCTGCCCCTGCCTCTCAAGTGCTAGAATTAAAGCCATCCACAACCACACCTGGCAATCCCCTTTCTTTTTTGAGACAGGATCTCTCACTGGCCTAGAACTTGCTAATTCAGCTAGGCTGGCTGGCCAGTGAGCCCCAGGAATCTTCTTGCCTTTGCCTTTCCAGTACAGGCATTACAAGCATGCACTACCATGCCTAGTTTTGGGAGGTTTTTTTTGGATGCTGATTCTGGTGATCAAAGTCAGGTCCTCATGCTGTGTAGAAAGCACTTTACAAGTTAAGCCACCCCTTGCCCCACAATGTTCTCTTTTGACAGCATGGTAGACTGAAGAATAGCTTCCCCAAGATGCCTGGTTCTGACCTTCAGGTTCTATCTTTTACCTTATAGCCATTGACACTCTGGATCCTTTAGGGCTCCTGCGATGAGGACTTATCCAGGGTATCTTGGTGGGCCTCATGCAATCCACAGGGATCCTGATTAGAGAAGGACCAGAGGGGGTGGGAAAGGAGGTACTAGACTACTGGCTAAAAGATCAAGGGAGGCAGATAAGAATCAAAGATGCTGGTAGCCTCTCAAAGCCAGAACAGGAAGGAAGAAAATTACCCCAAGGGAACCTGGCCCTACAAAGGCAGAAGATGATATACCTGGTTGTTTTGAGTTGTTTGGCTTCTCAGTATTGGCAACCAGCAGCTGGCATAGTGGAAGGGATCCTTGACCTATAGAACATGGGTGTTCATCTAGTTGATTCCCACACTGTCTGTGCTCTGAGGTCTAAGCACTCCGGGCTGGGTCCTGAGCAGGTAGGATCCATTGAGGCCGTAGTACTGGTTGGGCGGGTCTGGAGTTTTTGAGGTGTCAAGACCTGGGGTCACAAATATTAATTGAGGGAAGAAATGTTTTCGGTGTTGTCTAAAATGCACCTGTGTTTTGCTAGGGGCTTCTTAAAAGCACATGACTCATTCAAATATAAAACATTTGGTCAATGAATATGTCTGACTTTCAGATAAATGTAATCAATGGACAACCACTCTTTTATTTTTACCAGGATTTCATACTGCACTTCATTCCATTAGCCTTGATATAAAGTGGCAGTTGATAGCCAGCTATATTGAGAAGCCCTCCTGGGCACAATCCAGCAGAACTTTAAATCACTTACTTCCATCGTGAGTCATGGGAGGCAGAGGGCTGGGCAGTCACTGGGCATTTCAATATAAAGCTGAAATAACACAACATTCAGAGTCGCTTACATGACCCAGCTTAATTAATTAGAAGGCATGCTCCTGCCTCTCAGCATCATGGCCCCGGAGGTACTTGTTCTTATTGTATTGAAGGACAACAGGAAGGTGATCTGAATTGGTGACATTGTTGATTTTGGGAGGCTAGCTCTGCATGCTTCAGGGCAGGGAATTCAATCCCACTTAATACTACTCAATCCTCTTTTTTTGAAGGTAAGTGCCATGCAAAACATTTAAGATCTTCTCATCTTGATCAATTACTAGCAGTCAGGCTGCACTAGGGATATACAGACGAGTAGGCTTCATGACTGCTCTGCAGGGGTGAAGCAGAAGTTATAACTCCTGGAATTTTTGTAAGGTTTGGAATTACTGGAGTTGTCTTGGTTCATTTTCTGTTGCTGTAATTGCATATCTGAGACTAAGAAATTTTCTTCTCACCATTTTGGAGTGGGGGAAGTCAGTGAGCATGTTCTGGCCTCTGCTTAGTGAAGGATGAGGGCCTGGTGCTATTCTGTAACAAGGTTGGGGGGGCAGTGTCACAGGGCAGACAAAGCCAGTGTGCCAATGCAGTACCATCCTGGTGGCCCCATCCTCATGACCTCATCTAACTCTAATCACCTTCCAGAGGCCCTGCTTCTAAATGTCATCAACACATGGACTTGGGTATTGTTTCCAACACTTGAACTTTGGAAAGAAATATTTAAATCAAAATATGAGTTACTTTGGTCTAAAAACATGAGAACTGGGGATATAACTCAGTGGTGGAGACTTGCCAAGCATATGTGAAGTTCTGGGTTCAATCCCCAGTACTGCCCTCCAAAAGACTTTTTGGTGGGAGAATAGCTCAGCTAGGAGTGAGCTTGCTTTGTGCACATAAGGTGCTGTGTTGGATCCTTAGTACTGTATAAACTGGATGTGGTGCTGTAGGAGGTAGAGACCAGAGATCAGAAATTCAAGGACTACATGAGACCATATATATATGAGATGCAGCTGAGAGTAGCTATATGACCCAACACTAAGTTATTAAACTTACTTAAAACATTATGAGGGTTTTCTTTTTGTAACTCTATCGATCAGTTCTTGAGTGTAAACTTTGTAGATAATAATGTTATATAACAATGTCTAAAGGTTGAGAACAGGCATGGTGGTGCATACCTTTAATCCCAGCACTCAAGAGACAGAGGCAGGCAGATCTCTGTGAGTTCAAGGCCAGCCTGGTCTACATGGAGAGTTCCAGGCCAGTCAGGGCTACACAGTGAGACCCTATCTCAAAAAAGAAAACAAAAACAAACAAACAAAAGGTTGGCCACATCTTGTTAGACGTTTGTGTATGTGTATGAGCTCGTATGTGTATGTGTGCAGGCCAAAAGTTGATGTCACATATATTTCTCAATTGTTCTCCACTTTATTTTAAAAAATATTTTATTATTTTTATTTTACATGTATGAGTGTATTTATTGCTTGCATGTATGTAAGTGCACCCATGTCATGCAATACCCTCAGTGGTCAGAAGAAGATGTCGAATCCCCCTGGAACTAGAGTTATGGATGGTTGTTAGCTGCCATGTGTGTGCTGGGAATAGAACCTGGTCCTCTGCAAGAGTAGTTAGTGCTCTTAATCACTGAGCCATGTCTCCAGCTCCTAAATAGTTTATTATTTTAATTTTATTTTTTATGCGTATGAGTATATTACCTGCGTGTATGTAAGTGCACCCATGTTGTGCAATGGCCACAGAGTTCAAAGAGGGCATCAGATCCCCTGGAACTGGAGTTACCAACAGTGGCCTATGCTTCAAGGATGGACGGGTGTTTATATAACTCAACTGTGAAGTTTCTAAAGAACTTAAACTGACATTATTTGTTCCCATGTCTCATACTCTCACGAGCCATGCAATGAGAGGGTCTTCAATTGTTTGTTTGAAAGTTTTCCTAGTTTCAACAGCTCCAGTGTGGAATATTTTCTCCCAGCTATAGTACTGTTAACTCTTTTTCCTTTCTGCATCAAAGGTTGTTGAATCTGAGGGGCAGCTTTAGCTACTACCAGTATTTTTAGGTTGTTTCATTTTTCATTACTGTCTTTTTTCCTGGGTCCTTGGACTCCTAGTTCCCTAACCTTATATAAGTTAAAATCTCCCAATTTTCCTCTCTCTTAAGCTCTGAGCCTGAGACTGAATTTGTCAGTAATTCCTTAGCCTTTTCAGCCTCGACTGGGGCTGCCTTTGTTTCAGACAAAATTTTATTATGCAAAGTGGTCACTTCCCCTATCTGGGTTCCCCTCTTAGGTCCAAAGCTTGTAAAATTTTTTCTAGGCTCTCTATGACCTTTAAAGAATCTTCACATACAAGCAACTGAGCTATTTTCCCACAGTTACAGGGTGGCTGTGGCCCAGGGATTTTTCCCTTTGAGTCTGTCCACGTCTGCGTGGCCCATGTCATTCTAGCTACATGGTCTACGATCCATGGTGTGAACCATGTGAGTGCTGCTGCTAGCCTTCTTTCTTTTCTCAAACTCCTACTCTTTGTCATTTCCAGCCATATCCTGCCAACCTGCACCAATTGTTTCACTAAATTTTCCCCTTTTTGCTGGGAGACCCTGCCTACACTCAGGGCCTTCCAGTCCTGACGTGGATTGACAAACTGACATAAGGCTTCCTATTTGGATTTCACATAGTTTATATGACATTTGGGAGTGACTTACAAAAATGGACTCTTACAGGCTTTTCCTTTTCCATATTTGACATGCATGTGCCATCCACCTCTGTCCCAGTCTTCTATTACTCTGTGTTGGACTGTGCTCAATATGGCAGTGGTTCCACTCTTTTTTCCCAGTGTGCTCTGTGTCACCTTCTCATCGTGGGTGCCTCTGTCTCGCCCTGCCCAGGAGCCCCGGAGTTGGGTGGGGCATTTGCCCTGCCTTTCACCATGCTCTATTCCAAAAGTGGGGACTACCCCATTCATGGCTGTGCTGTAAGTTAACACCCAAATATAAGCCCTGTGGCATCCTAACAGCCACACAAAATGAGGAGAGAGTAGCCTCATGGTTTTTCTGGCTCATATTCCCATAGCTCTACCCCTTAATGGGCTTGATTCCTTCTGCAGAGTGTGGGACGGAGGTGGGACCATCAGTTTATATTTTTTTAAAAAAATATTTCTTTTTTATTTTTATTGAATTTTTGCAAATTTCAGATAATACACTTTGATCATATTTAGACCCCTTCTCCTATCTGCACCCCCTTAATATCTTCCACCCAATTTAATGTATTCTGCTATATATAAAGGCCTATTGAGCCAATTGCAGTCACACACAAATAAATTTTATTTGTGTGTGTGTGTGTGTGTGTGTGTGTGTGTGTGAGTGAATCCAAGTACCTTTGAAGGCCAGAAAAGGGTGTCAGATCCCTTGGAGCTGGAGTTACAGATGGTTGTGAGTTACTAGATATGGACTCACTGCTGAGCAGCTCCCTAGTCCCATGGAGTTCATAATCTTGAATGAAACGTAAGTGAATAACCACAAATTGCAGTGTTGCCTTTTCCTTCCTTTGTGGAAAAGACATTCTACATCTCCTAGCCTCAGTTTCATATTTTAATTAATTAATATTTTTATTTTTATTTTTATTTTTTTTTTAAGACAGCTGGTCCGGAGCTTGCTATGTAGACCAGGCTGGCCTCAATATCACAGAGTTCCACCTGCCTCTGCCTCTGGAGTGCTGGGATTTAAAGGCATGTTTTATCATGCCTGGTGGCTTCATAATTTTAAAATCGAATAATTTTTACTGCAACATGTTTTTGTGAAGATTTAATGAATAAAAAAAATGTGCAGGTGCCTAACTCAGTCTGAAAACTATAGCCTGAGTGAAAACTAACAAAAAACCCCCAAAGCAGCAGTGCTTAAATAATAGAGAGGATAGCCAGGCATAGTGACACACAACTGTTTGAGGCCAACATGGGCCAAACAGTGACACATTGTCTCAAAAAACAAGCAAGCAAGGAAGCAACTAACCAAACAACAATAAATAGCAGTGTTCATTTTTGTTTCGAATTAATAGTCTCTAAGGGACTTTAATGAATGCTTCAGTGTGAAAATCCATGGAGGTCAAGAGACTAAGAAATGGCCATGAGTCCAGGGGAAGGCTTCTTGGGAGCAGTGGTAGAATGCAATCATGAAGGGGAGAAGGAGGACACTACAGTAGGGAGGGTTAAATGAAGTGGGGAATGGAAGGGCAGGGTGGTGGAGGGAGTATGGGGAGGGATAAGTAAGACTAAAGGCCTTTAGAAAAAGCCATATGGAAATCTACCACTGTAGAAGCTTCTTAAAGTATTTGCACTAGTATTATAAAAGGCGATAATAAAGTAAAAAGAGTTACTTTATAATGGTGGGAATTGTTCCTTCTAGACATCACAGACTAAGGAAAAACAACAACTCATTGACAAGAATGAGTTCCCTCTCTAGAAGCTGTTGACTAGGGGTCCCATAGACCCACAAACAGTGCTGGCCATTGCACCTGTTCGGGTTACCCACCAGATTTTTTTTTTTTTTTTTTTGGTCTTTTTGAGACAGGGTCTCCCTATAGCCCCAGCTGTCCTGGAACTCACTATGTAGATCAGGCTGGCCTTGAACTCACAGAGATCTACCTGCCTCTGCCTCCTGAGGGCTGGGATTAAAGGCATGCACCACCATGCCTGGCAAAACAAGTGCTATGTAGCCCAGGCTGGCCTTGAACTCCAGATCCTCCTGCCTCTGCCTCTTCAGCATATCCTACCCATGTGTGCCACCACTACTGAAAAGTTTTATGGTAAGACTTTATTTATGAAGACACTGCATACATGAGCTATTGAACAAAGAGAAAGCAAGCTGGTGCTGACTTCAGAGCCTCAACTCTACTGGCTAGTATTCATAGTGCTGGAAGGTGGTATGCATGCTACTGAAAGGAAAAGATCATCATTAACAGTACCCACCTGTGAATCCTGTGAACTATGACAACTGTCCTGGCAAGATATGTTCACTGGTGCAATAATGGCATGAGTATTGTGGGAGTAACCAATCACTCTACTTGGACTTAAAGTCTGCTTCATAGGATGGAGCTTATACCTGGCATTGATATTAAGCTTAGGAACCTGAGGCTAGACAGGTCACAGGACAAAGGGGAGAACCTAATATTAGTTTTCTACTAAATAGTTATCTAATTAAACTGACTCCTAATGAGTTATTGTTGTACTCACAGATTAATACATTTCTCAGCTCTCACCAGAGAACCTTCCTTATGCAGCAGATGGTGATTAACATAGAAACCCACAACTGGTCAATGTGCAGAGAACAAGAGGCTGCAGAGTGCTTATCCCTGAATAGAATACCTATATCAAGCTTCTGCCTCCTAAGGCTCAAGAATCATTGTGAAAGAGGGGGTAGAAAGATTGTAAGAGCTAGAGATAGTGAATGACCACCAGGAAACAGAGTTGTCCAGACAGTTGATCATATGAAGTCACAGAAATGGGCACAACATGCATAAGTCCCATGCAAGCTCAAAAAAAAAATCCAGCATAAGCTTGAGGAAGTTGATAAGAAACCCCAAACCAATCTAAGGAAATTTTGCCACTTGATGGTGCTGGGAGCGGGAGAGGTGGTCTCTTTCAAGGATGTGACTCTTGGATAATTAACCAGGCTCTAGTGGATGGACCCATATTGAAGGACATTTGGGGACACAAAGCAAACTCTATAGGACACATGTGCGCGCGCACACACACACACACACACACACACGAATAATTAAATTGGGCAAGGGGCAACAAGGGGAAGAGATTTAAATACATCAAATTATGTTGTATGAAAATTACAAAAATTCCATATTCCTGGTTCCTGCAGTTATGTCAGGATATGCACTCACTTACAAGGATTTGGTGCTAGGATCCACAAGTGAGGGAGAACATACATCTCTTGTTTTTCTGAATCTATGTTACTTCGTTTAGTATAACAGTTAAGGGAACCAGGGGCTAAAGGGGAAAAAGGAACCTAAGAGAGAAGAATAGTAGCTGAAAGGTGTTACTAAGGGAAAAATATGCAAAAAGGGAGTAGTTAAAGGGGAAGGGGGGGGAGGAGGGATATACAAAGAACTATGGGAATGGAAAAAAAATTCTCCTGATACAATAAAAAAGGCCTTAAGTACAAAAGGAACCCTACAGGAATGGAAGAAAGCCATACCAGAAGCCATATGCTTGTTAAATGAAAATCCCAGTGCCAGAGGTGGGTTGTCCCCACTATGAGCTATTGGCCAGAGGGGCCCTAGATGTCCACAAAACAATAAAGGTCATTGCCAATAATGTTGGCTGTACACTGCAAGTGGATGGTAAAACCCTATTGCTGAAGACACTGCATGATGTAAGCGTGGGAGAGGGAGAAATCAAGGTTGAACTAAGTTGGAAACTCCCTGCTACTGGATGGTGGCTTTCATAGCACCAGAAGGCAACATGCAGATGGCTGAGGGACAACTATCCTAAATAACTTTGCTCAATGATGAATCCTGAGTGTTACACTATCAACATGCCAAACAAGATGTTCCAGCTGGTGAAATAATGGTGTGTCTAGTGTATGTACAACCAGCAAATTTTTGATTGGATATAATGCCTGCTCCTAGGGTTGGAACACAGATCTGGTACTGTAGACCAGGCCAACCCCCTGTGGCAGGGAAGGATATAGGTCCCAGTGGGAAGTCACTGCAATTGTTTTGTTAGATGGATGGGATGCACCTGCTAAAGTACCATCCAAGGATTTGTGTTTACATCCATAAGTTAAGTTAGTAGAGCAGCCACTGTTTAGATGTTCTTGCTTCTTGCTGTTTGCATTTTTCTAGTAGATGGAATCCCACTGAAATGGGCCAACAGCCTATGGAAAACAGGTGATGCAGAAACCTGAAAGTTCAGTGCCTTGCCACAATAGGGAGAAGATCATCCCACACCTACCACCCCCTCCAAGGCTCAGGGATTTTGTAGACGAGGTTGGGGGAAAGAATGTAAGAGCTAGAGGAGGGGGTGGAGTGTTAACTGGAAGTGTCCTTGGATCACTATGCTGGCAAGCTACTGCCACACCTCCTTCCCAGGCTCATCAAGGAGTCAATGGGGGAGTCAGTTACCACTCCCACCAATCAGCCAAACTTAGCTGCATGTGGGGGAGGGGCTAAGGATATATAAGCTGAGAATGCCATGAGGCACCTCTCTCGACATTTTATACAGCTATTGGGAGGTCACAGGCATATCTGAGTGTGGACTTTCCTTTTTAAAAATATTTTATTTATTATTTTTATTTTATGTGTATACATGTATTGCCTACATGTAGGTAAGTGTACCCATGTTGTGAAATGCCTGCGGAGGACAGAAGAGGCCGTTGGATCCCCTGGAACTGGAGTTACGGACAGTTATTAGCTGTCATGTGGGTGCTAGGATTTGAACCTGGGTCTTCTGCAAGAATAGTCAGTGTTCTTAAACACTGAGCCATCTCTCTAGGCCCAAGTGTGGACTTTCTAGCACAATTTTAAGTGTGGGGGGTGCCCACTCTTCTGTAAATAAACCATGACTTATGCTGTGTTTGCAAGCCCAATAAACTCATTAGGATTTTTTAAAAAAAGGAGAACAGAGGTAATGGAAACCTTCATTATTCCACCAAAGTTGACCCCATATTGGCAAATCCTTTGGTCTTTGATTTCTTATTCCTATTTCCCCCCCTTAAACTTCATTTTGTATGTGTGTGTGTGTGTATAAATTATTTATTTAATAACCACATAATTAGAAGCATTTCATTACAACAGCATTGACATATTCAATAACAATTTCCAGAGCTAAGATACATTTCTTTCAAAATTGGCTGTGAAGTTTTAGGTTTACAGTTGAATTAATACAATATTGTACTCAGTAAAAACCCTATAAGTCATAAAATTAAATGAGGTTTTAACCTTTAAATAAGATCTCCATTTCTTATTAAAATACACAATTTCATACAGAGAAAATCATTTTTAATACAATTAACACTAAGATGTTTGCACATGGGTTTCTAATCTCTATATATCTAATTATTACTAGTCACAGTCTGAGCTCCTTGGCATCTGAGCATGGATATAAAGTCATCAGGTAGGGTATTTTCTTACCAAGGACCTTACACTCCTTTCATCTGCCTGAAATACCTTCTCCTTACCACTTTTTTTTTAAAAAATATTTTTGTGCTTTGAAGAATTACTATTTTTTAAATTAAAAAAATTTAATAACCACATGATTAGAAGAAGCATTTAATTACAGCTTTAACATATTCAGTAACACACTCCAGAGCAAGGATACATCTCTTTCAAAAGTGGCTGTAGTTTTCGGTTGAAGTATTTCATCACAGCTTTAACATATTCAGTAAAACACTCCAGAGCAAGGATACATCTCTTTCAAAAGAGGCTGTAAATTTATAGGTTCACTTGAATTTTAATGCAGTTATACAATATTGAAGTCACTATATACCCTGTAATATATAAAATTGACTGTTTTTGACCTTTAAAAAAAAATCTCCACTTCATTTTAAAATATACTGTTGCTTACAGAAAGACTCATTGTTTTGCTACTAATACTGAGATGTTGGCACATGCGTCTCTAATCTGTATGTAGCTGATTATTACTAGTCACAATCAGTTGCACTCAGATCCTTGGCATCTGTGTATGTCTATAAAGTCATCGGGCAGCTTTCAATGGTAATGTTTATCACCTCTACTAATTATCATGATGTAAATTTTTATGCTTCCTCCTCAAATATAATACATTTTTAAAAATTTGTTGATTTGTGTGTGTGTGTGTGTGTGTGTGTGTGTGTGTATCACACAGAGCATCCCAAACCATCTTATTGAACTATACACCCACTTCCCAGATGGCAGCCTCCCATAGCCTCCCTCCCCCGACTAGAGCCCTTATACTCTGTTATCCCTGCTACTGTCTGCTGTGTGGTCGGTACCCCAGCTGTTCCCCACGATGTGTCCATCTGGTGAATCTAGTCAGCTTATCTAGAAGGTCATCTGTTCCTCATCTAGCAGCAATCAGTTGTCAATATTCCTTTAGATAAGATTGGGGTCTGATGTTCATTTTCCCAGTTCTATGATGGGTTACTCTCTGGGAGTCCCTTGGACCACCCAGGCCAACAGCTCAAAAGAAGGTTTCTCCTATCTGGCATTGCTGCTTGTCATGTAGCCTTTAGCTATACATATGGACTCTTAAAAAATTATATTGGCCCCCTTAATCTTTGGTTATACTTTCCTTTTGGGTGTTTAAGACCATACAGTTGGCCCAGATAAACCAATTTATTTTTACTCTTAAGGTCGTTTGAAGATCTGTTTCTCAGGGGGCACATGGGTTTGGGAGGAACCCTTGGCTCCTTTCTTTTACCAGTTCCGCCTATGTGAAGATAGGTCAAAGGTCCTGCTCAACCATGGCTGGCTTTGCTGGGAAGCATGGAGGAAATGTTTCCTCTGTGTTGAACTTCCTCTTTGTAGACTGGACACTGGTTCAAGTCCATCTTGTGTGGTCTCCTTGGCCTCCTCAGTCAAGAGGACTGGTGACCCACCACAATTACAGGACATTTTGGGAAATGCTCATAGTCCCCTAGAACTAGTCAACCTAGGAGGGAAAACTGTCCTTTATGTCCCTCTGTCCAAATTAGTATAGGCCTCAAAGTATGTCTGTTAAACATCCAAGAAAGTTAGTTCCACCAGTCTGGTACTTTTTTTTTTGTCTTTTTTGAGACAGGGTCATGTGCCATGTAGATATATCTTGGGCAAAGACCATTTTTTCTCAGATAAACCTTACCTAGACATATATTTCTTGATCTACTATGTATAATTTGTCAGTAGGTTGTTGGACTAATATGGTTCCCTCTGTTTTTTAAAACTAGCTAGGCATTATTTATTTCTCACATTGTCTCACCCCTCCATCAGGGTTTCCCCACTTGAGGTGCCCCCATTTCAGCCCTTTCTCCATTAATAATACCCTTCTCCTATGGTCCTATCTCTCTTGAGCTCCTTCTTCCCCTTATCCCCTAGGTTCCTTGTATACCCTTCCCTCCCCCCTCCCTTAAACTAACTCAGTTTTTATCCATATCTCCCTTATTAATGCCTGTTTCCTACTGTTCTTTTCTTTCAGGTTCTTTTCCTTTACCTCCCTGGTTCTTTTCCATTATCCTGGTTCCTGTAGTTATGTCTGGATACACACTCAGTTATCAGGATTTCATTCTAGGATTCACATATGAGGGAGGACATACATCAATTTTCTTTTCTGAGTCTGTGTTACTTCACTTAGTATAACAGTTTCTAGTTCCATCCATTTACCTGCAAATTTCATGATTTCATCTTTCTTTACTGCTGAGTAAAACTCCATCATATATATGAACCACATTTTCATTATCCACTGTTCAATTGAGGGACACTTAGGTTGCTTCCATCTCTTAGCCATTGTGAAAAGAGCAGCAACAAACATGGATGTACAAGTGTCTCTGCAATAAGATGAGTTCTTTGGTTATATGCCAAGGAGTGGTATAACTGGGTCAAATGGTAGGTTCATTTGTAGTTTTTAAAGGTTCTTCACCCTGCTTTCCATAGGGGTTGAACCAGTTTGCAGCCCCACCAGCAGTGGATGAGTGTTCCCCTTTCCCCACATCCTCTCCAACATTTGGTATCATTTGTTTTCTTGATCTTAGCCAGGCTGACTGGGGTAAGGTGAAATGTTAAAGTGGTTTTAATTTGCATTTCCCTAATTATTAAAGATGATGAACACTTTTTGAGGTGTTTCTTAGCCATCTTTATTTCTTTCTTTCAGAACTCTGTTTAGATCTCTAGCCCATCTTTTAACTGGGTCA
>NW_008350332.1:292095-320422 GCF_000622305.1 Nannospalax galili
GTAAAGCCTAAACCTCTGTCAGATGTGTCACTGGTAAAGATTTTCTCCCATTCTGTGGGTTTTCTGTTCACTTCCCTGGTTACCTCCTTTGATGTACAGAAGCTTTCTAGTTTATTGAGGTACCATTTTCTTGATTTTTGATCTTGTTTCCTGAGAAATTGATGTCCGGTTTAGAAAATACTTTCTGACACCTATATCTGGAAAAATGTGCTTAAAATTACCTCTCTTTGGGATAATAAAATAATAGATACAAAGAAAAAACAAAAGAAAATTAAAAGTCTTCAATGAAAAATGTGAAAAAAAAGTCCTAAGGAAGGTTTAAGGTTGTAGAGTCTTTGAAGTCCATGAAGTTCATGAGGAGCCACAATCCTTCTGTCTTGGTCTTTGATCATCCCATAGGCAGGGTTATAAAAGGCAATAGCTTTCTAATAAAATAAAGTTTGTTGGTTTTGTGTGTGTATGTGTATGCATATGTGTTTATACATGTGCATATGTGTATACATGTGTGTGTATAGTGAAGGCCAGAGGTCAACCTCAGTGTTGTTCCTCAGGCACCATCCACCTTATTTTGAGACAGAGTCTCTCGTCGGTCTGTGTGGGAGACAGACTTGAGCCTAGGGTGATATTGCAACTGTCAGGGTCATGTGGTTTCCAGGAATCCAGGCTCTGTAATCTGAAACCCAGTATGCTAATGAGGCATCCTACCCTCTATTCTGTGATAGGATGTTAAGTCCATTATGGTAATAGGATGCTAAGTCTGTTATGCTAATAAGGTATCCTACTTGCTGTACTGTGATAGGACGCTAAACCTGTTATGCTCCTGAGGTATCTTACTTGCTGTGCTGTGATTGGACCACTATCCCTATATAAGCTTGTGCCTTCCTGCAATAAAGCAGACCTGTGTCACTGAACCTGGTCTCTTTTTTCTGAATGCAGCTCTGCTGACACAGTCTCCTCACCAGCCCGGGGGTCTGGGACCGGGCAGAAGCAGTGATGACAGGAGGCAGCACAGGGCAAGCAGAAGAGCTGCCTCAGTACCAGGTGAGCAGAAGAGCGGCCTCAGCCCAGGGTGAGCGGAGGAGCAGCCTCGACGCCTGTGAGAATGAAGGAGTGGCACCCACAAGAACGGAGGAGTGGCCGCTGCTGGTGGTGACTGCATGTCTGGAGTTCTCAGATTAGGCCAGAATGTCTGGCCAGTGATCCCCAGGGATCCTTTTGTCTCTGCCTCTCCAGTACTGGGATCACAAATGCATGACATTGTGCCTAGCTCTTTTTACACAGGTTCTGGGGATCTGAACCCAAGTCCTTACACTTGCAAAGCAAGCACTTTACCAACTCAGCTATCTTCCCAGGCCCCAGAAATATAATTTTTTGGAACACAGTTATAACTCCATTAGCGGATGGAGTTGACCATGAAGCATAAACTCTTTGTATCTGGGTCTTTAGGAAAGTGTATGCTGACCTCTGTTCTCAAGCTTTGTCTGCATGGGCATGGCAGGCTTGGGATATGGCCTGCCCACACCCCTGCTCACTAAAAGGAAGAGGAACTTGAGGGCTTGTTTATTCTTAAGATGGAGGTTGTATGTATCACTTTGGCTCACATTGCACTGCTGATAATTGGTCACATGGGCACACCTGGCTATAAGGAGAGCTGGGGTTTGCAGTTTTCAGTGACCACATACATGGCTTAAACCATATCAATTTTGGAATAAGGGATGTGTGACTTCTGGTGTAGCACTAACAAGAGTGTGCATTACAGTGGTTAGTGTAAGTTCCCCTGACCTCCTTTCCAAGGTCATTCTGCCTGATGTCACCAGGAGTCTTCCTCCTTTTCTTCCCTTCCTCTTTTCCCTCCTCCTCTGCTTCTTCCTCTTCCTCCTTCTCTTTGTCCTCCTATTTCTCTTTCTCATCCTCCTCTTCCTTCTCTTCTTCCTTTTCCTCCTCCTTTTCCTCTTGAGGATGGAATTCAGGGTCTCACACATGGCAGGCAACCCCGCTCCACCTGCGCTGTGTCTCAGCCTTAATTCTCAGTTCTTGTTCCTTCTCTATGGTGACCTCCTGCTTCTGTTTCTTGCTTGGAGTTTTTCGTTTTTCGATTATATTTTATTTTTAGTGATCAGGAAAGTATTCATGTAAAACAGGTATTTCATCAATAACAGCAAAGTTATGGGTTTACCCAGAGTATAATTCTGCCCTTTGTTCGGCCACGGTAGCCTTGAAAATAACAGCATGCAATCATGTTGGAAATTGGCAGCTGGTAGTTGAACAAGGTTAACCAGCTTCTTCAGGGAAAGTCCATCCTCTGGAGCCTGGTTAACCCACCCAGAGTCACACCCTTAAAGAAAACTGACTCTCCCCCTCCCAGCAACTACTGGTTGCCCCTTGTTCCTCTGTTAGGGTTAGGGCCTCTTACTCACTTCCCCTCTTTTATGCCGCTGCTAAATAGACATAGTATTAAACTGACTACTAATGGCTCATTGTTATACCCATGATTAATACATCTCTCAACTCTCAGCAGATGGTGATTAACACAGAGACCCACAACAGGCCAACATGCAGAGAATAAGACACTGCAGAGTGCTTATCCCTGAATAGGACACTATATTAAACTTCTACCTTCCAAGGCTCAGGGGTCATTGTGAAAGAGGGAGTGGAAAGATTGAGTTAGAAGTGGGATGATCACAAGGAAATAGAGTTTTTCAGACAGCTGGGCAGTTACTCCTATGAACTCATAGCACTGGTGGCAGCATGTACAAGTCCCTGTTAGCTCAAGCTAGACAAAAATCCTAGCATAGGAGAGGGGAAGTAGGTTAAGAAACTTCTATTTTATTTCTTATTTCTACTTAACCTAATCTCTCATTTGATTGATCTTTGTAAAAACATCACATGACCAAGGCAGGCTTCTTCACCCATGGTACTTGACACTTCAGAACAGATGATTTTCTGTTTTGAGGGCTGTCTGACCCCCACTGAATAGTAAATAACGTCTCTGTCCTCTTCCCTGTGAATTCATGAGGATCCCCAGTATGACAACTCTAAATGTGTCCATTTATTACCAAATACCCCAGAATGGGGTGGGGGCAAAACTGCCCTGAGTTACAACACTGATTTGTACAACACTGATGTCATGAGGGGAACTCGAGCCTCTCTGTGGGTTTAATGAATACAAATTTTTTAGCTCAAAGAAGATGATCCCCTTTTGTTCTTTCAGAGCAAGATAATTCAATGTAGTCAGATTTGGGGGCACTGATTGTGTCACTAGGTGTGAAACCTTTTAGCTTTGAGGAGCTCTGGCTTGTTATCCATTCTTATGAGTATAAGAATCCATACTAGAATTTCTGAAGTATCTGGTGTAATGATTAGTTTTAAGTATCAACTTGCCACAACTTAGAATCATTTGGGAAGAGAGTCTCAATTGAGTAATTGTTTTTATTTATTAGGTTTGTCTATAAGGGATCGTGTTGGCTGTAAATGATGTAAAAGACCCAGCCCATTATGGGCAGCATCATTCCCTGGGAGGGGGCCCTGAGCTATAAGACAGGAGAAAACTAGGAACATGGGAACAGGCAGCAGGGGTTTATGAGTTTCTTTCTGCTCTTGACTTTGGACAGGATGTAAATAGCCGTGTGAGTTCCTGCTTTAACTTCCCCTCAATGATGGACTGTAACCTGGAGTCATAGCCAGCTAAACCCTTTTTTTCCCCTATGCTGTTTTTGATCAGCAGCTGGTTTGTGTCTGAGGTTAGGGGACACTTTGAGACTTAATAGATAGGCTTGGGGAAATGGTACAGGATGGCTTGCTACACAGTTCTTGTATTTGTGACAAAGAAAATACCTGGGCTGATAGCTTTCTGTCACTGAGGCAAAATAATGGAGATTAGTTATGAAGAAGAAAGATTTATTTTGATTCATGATTCTATAGGTTTTGGTCCATGGTCAGCTGGCCCAGTGCTTTGGGCCAGAGTGTGGTGCAGAGTGTGGTGGAAGGGGACTGGTCACCTCATGGTGACCCTGAAGTAAAGAACTAGAGAGGAATAGGCCAAGGTCTCAACATTCCCTTAAAGGCATATCCCTAGTTATCTAACTTCTTTCTAGTAGGTCCCACCACCTAAAGGTTCCGCTACCTTCCCACTAGCACCTTGGGTTGGGACCATGCCTTCAATGCATAGGGACATTCAAGGCACCAAAACAGTACTTATCTGTGCTGTAATGTGCACTGTGATATTCAAACCTCAAATCTCAGGATCCATAAAAATCATCCAGGGAGATTGCTGACATTCAGTTTCATTAGGCATTGGGGTTGTAGCTCAATAGTAGAGTGCTATGGTAGTGTATGTGAGGTTCTAGGTCTGATTCCCGGCACTGAAGAAAATCAGGCTTTTTTTGTTTTATTTTGGTTTTGTTTGGTCTTTTTGAGACAGGGTCTCCCTGTAGCCCCAGCTGGCCTGGAACTCGCTATGTAGACCAGGCTGGCCTCAAACAGAGATCTGCCTGCCTCTGTCTCCCAAGTGTTGGGATTAAAGGTGTGTACCACCATGCCTGGTGAAAATCAATTTTTTAAAAAATAATTTACATTGGCTGGGTGTGGTGGTGCATGCCCTTTAGTCCTACCATTTGGGAGGCAGAGGCAGGCAGATCTCTGTGAGATTGAGGCCAGTCTGGTCTCCCTAGTGAGTTTCAGGCCAGCCGGGGATACAGGGAGACCCTGTCTCAAAAAGACACACAAAAAATAGCCTGCACAGTTTCCAGTTCAGCTGATGTGGTGAGGTGGGAGGAAAATGTACATTTTTATTAATTACTTCAGGATGTCAGGAGTGGTGATACCTGCTTGTAATCTAAGAGTTCAGGAGATGGAGGCAGGGAGATTGTAAATTAAGGTTATCCTTGGCTACACAGTTGAAGCCAGCCTGGGCTCCATGAGACTCTGTCTCAAAACAAATGAAAACAAACTGCTCAGAGTTACTCCAAGAGATTCTGGCCCAGGAAGCTCAACTTAGAAAGCAACATCTTGGATGTGCTTCTCAGAGGCCTTTAAAATGTTTCAATTTTTATTTAAATTATAGCTGTCAACTGTGAGGAACCAATACTTAGCGTCCACATCTTATTTCTCCCCATCATCCTGGTTTAATGACATCCACGCCACATTGTCCAAATGAAGACCCTAGCACAGCACTGTCAAGTTCGGCAGCCCAGAACTCAGCAGACACTGCACTCGCCGCACCAAAGTCCGGCCTTTTGTTTCCTTTCTGAATTTCTGCATGGGCTTATTCTTCCAAAGTAAGTGCATGGCAGGACCCTACAACTACAGTTAGAAGCAAAGGTCATCAGGTATAAACACTGGTCACCTGAAAAGGAACAAAGGGGTGATACTAATTACTGTGGTGAAAGCAAAAATTGGACCCACAGACCTGTTTCAAGAAATTAGTAAGAAATTTACAATGATGAGAAAAAGTTTTTTATTGCAAGTACAATAAATGATTGTGATCAAGTAACTTAATTTTTAAATTAAAAAAATTCATTTATTTATTTTTATCTTATGTGTTTTGCCTGCATTTATGTAAGCGCAGCTGTGTGTGCAAAGCCTGTGGAGGTCCGAAGAGGTTGGCTTCCTTGGGACTGGAGTTACAGATGGTTAATTGCCACGTGGGTGCTGGGAGCCGAGCTTGGGTCCTCTGCAAGAGCAGTCAATGCTCTTAACTGCTGAGCCATCTCTCTAGCCCCTGGAGTAACTTTAACATGAGCTGCTTGATGCCTAATTTTGCCTCTGTGTATGTGTGTGGTATGTGCATGTTTGTGTGGGTGTGCGTACATGTGCATTTTTGTGTGTGTGGGGGTATGGGTGTACACACGCATGTGGAGGCCAGAGGTCAATGTCTGGTGTCTTCCTTAATTGTTCCCCACCTTATTTCTTAAGACAGAGTCTCTCAGCAAACCTGGAGCTCACTGATTGGGCTAGGTTGTCTGATGCATGTTCAGGGATCCAGTTTCTGCCTCCCTAGTGCTGAGATTGCTGCCACACCTGGCTTTTCATGTTAAGTGCCAGAGATTTGAACTCAGGTCTTCATGCTTATGTGGCAAGCACTTTATCACCTGAGCCATCTACCTAGCTCCCCTTTTCTGTTTGTTCACTTTATTTGCTTCTTTGGAACAAGTCTCATGTAGCTTAGGTTGGCCTTATACTCACTATGTAGCCAAGAAAGACCTTGAACTTCTGATTCTCCTCCCAAGTGTTGGGATTACAGGTGTGCACCATTACACCTGGTTTGTGTGATGCTGTACGTAAAGTGTAGGCATTTGTGCTCAGTGTTTCTTCCTAGCTGCTGGTGGCTTGCTGCTGGTCTCTGCTGTCAAGCTCATATGGGGTCTCCCTTTGTGTGGCTGTGCTGGACTTATCCCTTTTATAAGGATATTAGCTGTATGTTACTAGGTTCCTTCCCAATGCAGTATGGTCTCATTTTAAGTAGTTTTAATAGTGATCCCATCGCCCAATAAGGTCACTTCTTGCAGAAGATACTGGATATTAGGTCTTTAACATTTTTGGGGGACACTATAGTTTGGATTTTAACTGCTGCCCAAAGGCCTGTGTGCTGAAAACTTGGTTTAGTAGAAGGGAGTTAGGTCTTGCAGGGAAGCTCCCTTGAAGGGAACAGAGAGAGCCTAACCCTTTCCCACCACTTTCTTTGCTTCCTACCCATCATGAGTGAGTAGGCCTGTCATCTGCTCCCACCACAGTGCACTGCAGGCCCAAAGCAATAGGGATAAATGACTATGGACAAAAACTCTGAAATTGTGAGAACAAAGCTTTCTTTCTTTCAAATTGGGATTTGTTGCAGTAATGGAAGGCCCAATAACACAGGAGACAAGAGGTGCTAGCTTCCTGTCCCTATATCCACTAGGCTACCCACCATGCTGAGATAAGAGTGAATCAAGCAAGACACATACTCAGAGCACTGCATTTAGGTACGGGAGGCACAAAGTAACTAGGCCTCTAAGATACATTACACTTCACTGAAATAGTTTTAAAAATCAGAATTAATGAAAAAGCAGTATTTTTAATCCAGGCAGCATCTTACCACATGAGGACATGGTACGGCCTCTTCCTCTGCACCCAGTCCTTACCTCACCCTATGTTTGCTCAGTGGGACTGACCAGGCCCACAGCCACAATGGACTCTGCTAGGCCCCATGCCTCTCTCTACCCGAGTTAGAACCTCATGGAAGACACTTTGCTCTGCTTTGGGATTCAGAAGATGCATTTGATACCAGGTTTGAACCTGATTAATTTCCCACTTCAGAGATCCTCCATCAATTACTTTCCCTCCTTCTCCAGCTCTACACTTAATTAGAAAATTCTGACTACTCAGCCTCAGCCTCCCCCTGGAGAGGTCTCTTTGTGGATTGCGATGTCAAATCGCCCTGCCTACATTTCTTTACCTTTGGTGTTGTGTTTGGTGACCTTAAAGATGCCAGATACATAACTAGGTCCAGTAGAGAAGGCCCAGCGTACCAAGGCCCCAAGATCTACCACAAAACTGATGTTCACTCCCTTCCGGTTGAAGGTGAGGGGAAATCTGGGGCAGGGCCAGGAAGTGGCAATTTCCCCAAGATTTGTCAAACTCACCCCAAACTAGAGACCACCTTAGTTCCTACAAAAGGAGCTGAGTACTAAGCATCTTTGTTCAGGGACACATTGGGTTGACATATTTTGCTAAAGTGACCGAAAAAGCAAACAAGAGCAGATGGGTAGACTTGAGCTTCTCCTTAGGTGTCGGAGCAGATGTGGCTGGCCTTCTCTGTGGCCAGGTGAGCAGAAGAGCCTTGGGGGTGGGGCCATTAGCTCTGGAAGCCTCATCCTAGGACTGTGGCTTTTCCTTCATCTCTCTGCTGATCTTCATTCAGACTTAGCTTTTCATTTAACTCACATCCACTGCTTAGGTTTACACACCCACAGAAAATTCCCTTGCCAGCTATCTGATTTAGATGAGAATATTTCACTAAGTTATTGTGTATGTATGTATGTGTGTGTGTGTATGTGTGTGTGGTGTGTGTGTGTGTGTATGTGTGTGTGTGTGTGGTGTGTGTGTATGGTATGTGTGTGTGGTGTGTGTGTGCGGTGTGCAGGTTTGGGTGTATGTTTAGGTGGGTATGTGTACTTATGGGCACATGAATGTGGAGGCCAGAGGTCAACCTCAAGTGTCATTCTTCAGGAGCACTTTACCTTTTGAGACAGGGTCTCTCACTGCAGGCCGCAGGGACCTTCCTGTGTCCATATCCTGAGCATTGGAACTACAAGCATATACCATCATGCATGGCTTTTTATGTGGGTTCTGGGATCGAATTCAGGCCTTCGTGCTTACAAAGCAAACACTCCACTTTCCTCGGTTCCCAGGAATCTGTTTCTTTTGTGAACTGTTGACCAGACTGTTCTCCATGGTTACACTGAGGAGGAATAGGTTACTTGCAATAGATTAGATTTCTTTTTTATTAATTTTTTACCTTTTCTCAACTTATGAAAGCCCTTCATTTCATAGCTTCTAGGGAAATAGTAATTGGTAATATAATTTAGACTTGTGTCTATGTGTGAAGTAGTTCCACATGTGGCATCCTATCACAGCTGAATAAATTATAGTTCTAAATTATATACCTGTAAAGAAGATCTAGGGAACCAGACTCAGTGGTGCACATCCCCGTCTGAGAAGGGGAAGACTGTGAATTCCAGACTAGTCTGGGCTGTATAATAAAACCCTGCATCAAACTCATCTAAGGGAAAAAAAAGAAAAAGAAAAGAGAGAGGAGGAGAGGAGAAAAAGAAGGAAGGAAGGAAGGAAGGAAGGAAGGAAGAAGGAGGGAAGGAAGGAAGGAGATATAGAAATAATTTTGCTGAGGAGTAAGGAAGTTTTACAGGGCTGGCATTTGGGCAACTGTGCTATGTAGTTCATAGTCAAGGTAACAGGAATTTCCCAGGCAGCATCACACCCAGAAGACATCATTAGTCTGGGAATCAAGATTGCTCAGAGCTCTTTGCTTTATAACTGAGAGACTAGTTAACTAATGATTTCGTTAGGACTTTGTTTCCTCCTGTGTAAAACTAGAGGACTGGTCAAAAGGATGGCTGAGATCCTGTGCACTGTCAGTCAGGGGTCCTCTGAGTCTCAGGCTCCTGGATGGAAACACAACTGGGGGACATTGCTCCCTCCTGAGGCAGCAAATTGAAATTAAAGTGCTCATGATTCCTTCTGCAAAAGTCAGGGCTGCCAATGGCCACAATTTTTAGGAATGCAATAAATTGTATAATGTTCTAGAAATAGCTGCTTCTCGGAAATGGTGTTGCTACCCGTGTGGGGAAGCAGAAGACGAGCCCTAGTGGTAAAATGTTTCCAGTGGGATGCGGGATTACAAAGATGGAAGCCATTCTATTCACCAAACTGAGACTATTGGAACAAGTTGCTCCTAAAATGGACGTCTCTGTATTGCAGACAGTTCCCTCCCTCTCTACCTTCTTTCTTTCCTTCTTTCCTTTCTTTCTTCTTTTGTAAAGATCCAGGGAACTAGGTTTCCTCCAAAGTCAAAGAGAAGAATACATTATTTGCAAGAAGAGAAAAAGACAAAAAGTTTAGAGATAAGAGCCTAGCTATGCACTTAGACCAAGACATGACCACAGTGCCCCACTATGAAAGCTCAAGCCTGTTGGGGAGACCCTGTCACTGCCTCTTCCCCTTAGCTTGCCATGGAACAGGCCTGTCTGGGAGAAACTGGCTCAGTACAGAGCTAACTGCACCACAGCTTTGGTAAATTACTAGATAAGCAGAGACAGCGGGGGCAGGGAGGGAGCAAGGGAGCAACTTGAGCTAGTCACAGCACATCCTGTCAGGTTTTTTCACCCTGGACTGAACTCCTGGTTCCTAAGGGAGACTCCAACTGCAGCTAGACCTTTTAATTTACCCACACCTCTTCTATTCATTTTTTAAAATTTTCATAGCTTTTATTGCTATGTTTATGTGCAGGCATGGCGGTGCTAAATTAAAGAAAGACAAACTCCTGGAGTCGTTTAACTGAGAACGAGACTGATCTGTTCTCAGAGCTGTCCCATTTCATTTCCCTCAGAACTACTCCTCTGAACCAAGGCTGTCCTTTGCCTTTATTTAAGCAGCACATCCAGTGTGGTAGACAAATGAGGACCTTTGTCTTAAAGACTCTTTAACTAGTTTTACAGGGAAAAAATTGATGTTTTGATGTTTACTGATTCAGAGCAGCATATGAAACCACAAACAGATTTTATCAAGCATATTAGCTACATTTCTGCTGCTGTGATAAAACACCATAACCAAGGTAACTTATAGAAGAAAGAAATTATTTGGGCTTAGGTTCCTGAGGGACAAGAGGTGATTGTGTTGAGGAGGCATGGTGACAGAGGTGGACAGAGCAGAAAGCTCACATCTTCAAACATGCACAGAAAGTGGTAGTGTGGGGGGGGGGGTCGGGGGGTGGTAGCAAGACTGCGGACTCTCAAAGCCAACCCTTAGAAAGACCACACCTTCTAAAAGTTCCATGATTTTCCTTAAACAGCCCCACCAGTTTACCAAGTGTTCAAATGCTTGAGCCTATGGGAGAGACTTCTCATTCAAACCACTGTACCAACCTATGTCCACATGTTGCTTGCAACATTTATTATGGATAATTTGTTGTTCCAACCTTGGTGCTTTCAGCAATATTATCACAACATACATACAGATATTTTTGTGGAACAGGGTCAAGGAAGGGTCATGAAAGAGAAAGTGGAAATATAGTTTAAGATTAAAGCTATGTGCTCAACATAGCTTGTAAAAGCTCGTTATATGGGGAGCCCAAGGCCTAGTAAGGTTGTTTATATTGTTTTCTTAAAGGTTAGTTTTAAATTTAAATAAGGTGATCACATAGTAGGAAGACAAATTAAACACATGGTGTTAAATGCTCTCAAAGCATAGAACTAATTTGGTTATACGGTTAGGTAAAAAAGGCATAGAAGTAATTTGGTTATATGGTTAGGTAAAAGCCCCATTAGTAACAGAAGTAAAAGAAGGCATTTCAGAAGTCATTCCCATATGCAGGTGTGTGTGTCTGTTCGTGTGAGTGCATGTATATGTGTGGGTGCGTGTGGATGAGCACACATGCATGTGTGTGCAAGTGCCTACAGAGGCAGAAGTCAGTTGGGACGTTGTTCCTCAGGAATGCCATCCACCTTATTTTTTGTTACATTTATTTATTTGTTTGTGTGTGTGTGTGTGTGTGTGTGTGAATGCCTCAGTGTACATGTGAAGGTCAGAGGACAACTTTCCGGAATCAATTCTTTTCTTTGACCATGCGGGTCCTGGGGATGGAACTCAGATTTTCAGGCTTGATAGTAAGTACCTTTACTCACTGGGCCGTCTCACCAGCCCAATCTGCCTTAGGTTTTGAGACAGGTTCTCTCCGTGGTCTGGAACTTACCACAGAGGCTAGGCTGGCTGGCTAGCAGACCCAGACATCCATATCCACTTGTCTCTACCTCCTTAGGGCTGGATTATCAACATGTGCCTTTTTATGTGGGTGCTAGAGACTGAGCTATCTCCCCAGCTCCTTGCTTCCACACTCTGAGAGAATTGGAACCAAGTGTGTTCACTCCTAAAAGCTCTTTGTTGATAGCTCAAAGTTTCTGTGTATTTAACTGGTTTATCACACAGTATGAATTTGGTGGGGGAACACACAGGAAGTGGTTTTATTTTTTTTCTCTGAATGGAACCTTCCAAAGTACTCTTTTACTGGAGTTGTTAGGGTCGCAGCTGGGGCCCTGATAGCCCTAAAAAGCTAAGCTCAGCCACCATCTTCAGTAGGTCAAATGAACAAGTAAGTAATAGTGAAAAGTGTGAGAAAGGATGTTTATTCAGTATAGCCACATGGAGGAGAGAAACAGGGGTCAATGACCCTCAAGTCCATCTTCGGGGTCCTGACATGGAGTTTAGGTTTAAATAGAGGACAGGAAGTATGCATAACTAAGCAGTCCAGGTCAAAGTGCAGTCTCAGCTCCAGCCTCTCCTTGAAGGTGATCTGACAAGTTGTCAGAACTGTGTGAAATCTCTTCCTGGAAGACAAGCCGCCCTCCGCTTCAGCCTTCTCCTTCTCTCAGCATGACTCCTGAGGAAATTCCAATTTCTTGGGGTCCATTGTTTCAAGAGCCAAAGAGAGGGGCCAGTGTTTCTTTAGAATATATTCATTCCTGCTAGGATGGTTACAATATCAAGTGGCAGATCTGACTTTAAGGAAGGAATGTTATCTGGGATGGGTCTGATCTAATCAGGAGACTGCTTAAAAGGGTTCTTCTTAGAGAGAGATTTGAATTGTGAGAGGGATTCGAATGGGATGTCTGTTTCTGGTATGAAGGTGGAGAGGGCCATATAGTGAGCCCTGTGTCAGACAGGGGCGGCAAGGGCTCTGACAGGCAGCAGAAAGGTAGGACCCTCCATGCAGTAGCTGTTACTGGGGTCTTGCTCTGGTCTACCCTTGGCTCCTGGGCCTCTTGCACTTTATTGGAAGAGTTCATAAGAGACACACAGAGTACAGCGTAGAAGATAGGTGGAGTTTATTACAGGGTAAGTGGGGCACGCTCAACGGTGAGGGTAGGCAGTGGACAAGAGACCATGTGGAGGAAAACACTCTTGAGAGTGAGAGTGACCATTGTGCCAACCTACACTACGGTTATAGGTAGGTTTTATATATATTTTTGAGATCTCATGTAGCCCAGGCTGGCGTCAAACTCACTATGTAGCTCAGTCTAGCTCTGAACTCTTGATTCTCCTGCCTTCACCTTCCAAGTGTGAAGGTTACAGGATGGGAACAGCACACCCAGCTATATTTCTTTAAAAAAAATTTTTTTTTTAATTTTATGTGTATGAATGTATTGCCTGCATGTATGCAAGTGCGCCCATGTCGTGCAGTTCCCATAGAGGTTAGCGTCAGACTGTTGTTAGCCACCATGTGGGTGTTGAGATTTGAACCCGGGTCCTCTGCAAGAGTAGCCAGTGCTCTTAACCGCCATCTCTCCAGCCACCAGTATATTTCTTAAAGCCTCTGAACAGTCAGCTTCCCGAGTGGTGTTTTCCTGTCCAGGTGATTGACAGGCCTATTTGGATTCATCCTTAAGGTAGAGGAATGTTATAGTAAGTCTTTGTCTTCATCAGAAAGCTAGATAGTAATCTTAGGGTCTTTAAGGGAGTTTAGAAAGTCTCCACCCAAGGCAGGAGATCAGACTCAGATCCCATTCTTTTGCCTAGTCACCAAAGTACTGCAGTTCAGTTTCTGGTTTTACCAGCTGGGCTGCTGGTGAGGGAGGAGCCCATCCTCAAAGACCTTCAATCCTGCTGATATTTGAAAACCTACCTAATAGACTGCAGGGAACAGAACTCTACTCAGAACTAGGACGAGGACCTGGCGCTTCAGTGTACATACATCCTCCAGCCACCCTGAGCAGACACTTACCTTCTTGTACCTGAACTTCTGACCTGTGCAGGGCTACTGAAGTTCTATTGTATTAAAGCACTACACATACGGCAAATATTGTTCCTTTCCTTACTAGTCTTCAACATTCAGTTCCAATCCCTTTTTTGCCAAAGTGGATTGGAGGAACATGGCTAGTGAACAGTAGTTAGAGAAGATCCAGCTGCCCCTGGAGTCAGCTCTCTTTCAGTGTAGGGATATTTTGTATTAGTTCGATTTTAGCTGTAGTTCTCAGACTACAAAAACATTCTGTTCAGTATCTACCTAAGAGAAGGGCAGTGTCTCGATGCCTTTGTCTCTTTGTAATTATTAGGTTGAACAAGAGCAACTCCAGGGTGTAACGATTAAGCACTTTTATTTTTGTCTGGCTCATTCTTTTGTTCTACTAATTAGTCTCTTCTTTCTAGATGACCATGGTCACCTTCAGATAATGAAAGGTCCTCTAACCAGTAATTAGCATATTTAATTCAGAATGCTGGTCAAAAGTTTCAGCTTTGTCCAACTTTTACCTTTGGCTCTTTGCCAACTGCTGCAGGGTTTTTGTTGTTGTTTGTTTTTTGTTTTGGACGGACTCTTCAGTATCACTGGGTCTCCTGTATTACTGCCTGGTGTTGAACTCACCACTATAGGATGACCCTGAACTCCTGATCCTCCTTTCTCCACCTCTCAAGTGCTGGGATGACAGGTGTGCACCACCACTCCCTGTTTATGTGGTGCTGAGGATGGAACCCATGGCTTTGTGCATGCTAAACCAGCTTTCTATCAAATGAGCCACACCCCCAGCCCCTATTATAGGTATTGGGAGGCAGGGAATCATTGACTTCATCTTTATTTTTCTCCAGTTGTATTTTGACTCACCAACCCTGCAATACTCTGGCTCTTATCTGTGAGGTCAGAGGAAAGAGAGGAAAGGGCACTTCCTACTTCTCTTCTGTAGATGAAGTTTCCTCCACAGAAAGTGTGCCTCTCCAAGCCTTTGCATGACTGCGTGAGCCAGCTGTCAGTCCCACCATACCCAGATGACAAATGCGGGTTAGCTCAAGACGGATCAGATCAGGTTGGCTGGACCTTCCTTCCTCCTCCCATCAGTGTATCTGTTGCCCATCTCTCTCTCCTTCCTCCCCTCATCCTTTGATGAGGGTGCTTCAGTCTTTGGCTTTCTCGCTTTTGATGCTTTTACTTTTCAGTTCCCCTGCCATCTAGGTTGTTATTTTTCCCAGACTTCAACTCTCTATGCAGGGTAGACAACTTCTGGGTCTGTATTCTAGTACAGTCCCTGAATTCTCCTGAGTTCTAGTTCAGTAACGTAAGATGGGAGTGCTGACCTGAAGGTTCTGTCTTTACATTCAATATCTCAAAGTAAATCCATTCTTCCCTTACTCCAGGTCTTGCTCTGTCTTGCTTCCCTGTTTTCCCTATCTGTACCTGCAACAGTGAGCTTGTGCTAGGAGTATGGGCTAGAGCCCCAGGAGGTAGAGCAAACATTCTAAATCCTAAACTGAGACTCTCATGCCTCCTTCCAGGCAGTTATCAGACTACTGCCTTTTGTCATTTGCAAAATTAGTGTGTTTAATAGGTATGCAAAATTCCAGGCTTGAAATTGAGCTCCAAAGAAAACATACAAAAGGCTTCTCACTCTACATCTACTGAAGGAATGGACCTAGAAACTACTGACCCAAACCATAACTCTCTCCTCAAAGGGATAAGAGATAGCTTATTCTGGAGTCAGATTTGAGTGGCTGTGGCCTGGGACCTGAATGGGATTTAGATTGCTTCCAAAGACGTGTTCTGCTGTAGAAGTGGTTATAATGAGATTTTGTTCATTGCAGAACAAGGAAAATCATGAATAAAAGCATTTACCAAATGCATTGGTGGGGATGACATGTGGGTGGGTACAACAAAGTAGGGAAACTCAGGTACAAGTTTCAGGTGCCGTTCAACAGCACTCTTAGTCCTTGGGTTGGTAGATGCTAGTGGTCTGCTTGGAGTACATTTTAAAGATTGTGACAGTCACAAGGATGTTAGGCTAGACACAGAGGTTAGGCTTTAGGGGCCAAAAGTAGCCCAAGTAATTTGGCTCTGGTCTTTAACATTTTAATTCTACATAATCGTGAAGTTCAGTCATTGGCCTTGGAAACTCTTATGTGCATGTATATGTTTCTATGTGGGTGTGTAGGCCAGAGGTCAGCCTTGAGCACCATTCCTCAGGAGCCTCCTACCTTGTTTTTCTGGACATAGTCTCTCACTGGCTTGGAGCTCTCTGAGTAGGTTAGGCCCACTGGTCAGCGAGCCCCAGGGATCTGCCCATCTCTGCCTCCCCTAGCACATGTCATTATTTACTTTTAAATATGGATTCTGGGGACTGAGCTCAGAGGCTCATATTCAGAGTCTTCATAGTAATTTTCTTCTTTTTAGTTGATGGCGACTTAAATTCCCATGGAGAAAAGAGGAGAGGTATTTTTTTAAGACACAGCATCTCCTGTCCATGATGTTACCCAAATCCGGTAGGGAATAGGGCACAGAGCAAGGTGGCCCTGGATGCCACCTAACTCACATAGAATGTTTAACAAGATGGCAGATGGCATCGCAGGAAGTAGGACTAAATGCAGTGCCTAGCTGGGGTAACAAGGGCCATCACCAAGCTTGATACAGGACAGGAACAGCTTGGGGCTCTTCCCCCAAGAGCTCAGAGCTTTTTGAGACAGGACCTCATGTAACCCATGAGCCCTGAACTTCCTATGTAGTTAAAGATGACCTTGAACCTTGCCCTCCTTATCCTCCTTCATAGGTTTCCCAAGGGCTGGGATTATAGGCATGCACCACCATGCTTGGTTTATGTGGTGCTGGTAATTGAATACGTGGCTTCATGCATGCTAGGCAAGCACTTTACCATCTGACTCACATCCTCAGCCCCAAATGTTTATCATTTTTCTATTTTTGTTATTTTGGATTCTGTCACTAACAGCCAAACCTACTTCTTTCTGATACAACTGTACCAACACAATCTTAATTCAGTTCATTTGCAGAAACTTAATTACTATAATATACAATAATGAAGTATGTACCCCAAAGTGCTGCTCTTGAGTTTTATTTGATTACAGTGCTAAGCTTAGTGTATGGAGACACCTGCTCCTTTCAATAGTTTGTTGATTATACAGTGTGCTCATCCTGGGATGCTTACTCCTTCTAGCCAGTGAATGGTGGCCCAGGGCTCCCGGGCTGCCTGACTAAAGCTGACTGAAAGGGGAATGGCTAGAGAGAGGCAGCATTAGCATATCCCCTGCCCAGGCGTGCCCTGCTCAGCCTTCCCCCACGCAGTTGTTCTTAGATACATCCTGTGACCTTCTGCACATCTGTGGCTGGGAAATAAGAAGCCATTCTTTAAGTCAAGACTTTCCAGCTTTTGGGGCCTGGAGAGATGGCTCAATGGTTAAGAGCACCGACTGCTCTTGCAGAGAACCAGGGTTCAATTCCCAGCATCCACATGGCGGCTACAAACCGTCCTTAACTCCAGTTCCAGGGGAATCCGAAGCCCTCTTCTGACCTCCGTGGCATTGGCATTGCACACCGTGGGTGCACTCACATACATGCAGGCGATACACTCATACACATAAAATAATAAAAAAATGTTAAAAATAAAGTATTTTTAAAAAGACTTTCCAGCTTTAACGGTTATTATTCTAGTGCTTTTCTGCATCTCTTCTTTCTCCTAAATAATCTGCTGTAGGCATTCAGGGAGGTGCTCATTCCAGGACACGGCTATAGCTAATTTGCTGAGAGCTCCCAAGCATGCCCCAAGTCACCTAGGACACCTGAAGGGAAGTTAAATCATTTTAAGTGGAAGGATTAGACTGTGTTTTCTGCTAGGGAAAAATACTGTGAATCATGGTATTCTGCATGAGACTTTTAATCGTAGAATCGAATTATATTGCGGATTTACGAAAGAAAAATAAATCCATCTTCCTTTACTAGGGCTTGACACTTTTATTTACAGAATTTATTGTTTTGAATGCTTCCTCATACATTACAAATGCATTGCAAATGTGCTGCTATTAGGTTAACAGACTGTGCCTTAAGAAGAGATGGAGAGAAAGTGGAGATTGGGGCTGTTTGAGAGTAAGAAACACAAGGGGAATCTTTCTAATGAAGTGGCTTGGAGAACAGAACAAAGATTGTGTTTGCTAAAGCAGGGAAATTCTGAATAGAGAGAGATTCTTCTGTGAATTATTTCAGACCAGCATGTAGCTCCCCAAGACTTCCTCATCAGAAACCTAAGTAGGAATTCTATGAAACAGACCAGCATTCACTATATATTAGCTGTGAATGTCTCCATGTGTACATTTGTGCATGTGTGAATGTGTGTGTGTATGTGTGTGCCTACACACACAAACATGCTTTCCTATTTGCTGAAAATGCTATTTGCTGTGCACATGGGATAAATTGGTGAGCTGGGGTAGTCAATGAAATAAAATACAACTGTAGATTCTCTCTCTCTCTCTCTCTCTCTCTCTCTCTCTCTCATTTTCTCTTTTGAGGATCAAATCTAGGACCCTGTGCAAGCTAGACAAGTACTCCATCACTGAGCCACACTCCCAGTCTCCTTGTAGGGTAGGTGGGCTTGAAAATAAGTGCTAGAGTGAGGTTTATGATGCTGAGATAGGTATAGATTTGAAAGCCTCAGGCTGCACTCATGACCCACAGTGAAAGCTAACATGTCTGTATTATAATTTGACTATATTTCCTGTTGACTCTGTGGGAAAAAGGCCAGAAAGAAACTACACTTTCAAGTTGAAACTTTCTGCAAGGCTGATTAACTGATTAGAGCTTCAATGAGTGTGGAGAGTTCCGAGTGTTACAAGTCCAGAGCCTAATTATCTTGGGCCACCTTCAGCCCTCTTAATAGCCATTTCTTTCTCTCCTCTGTGTCTAACCTAACAGCCTTGTGATCATTAGGCAAATCATTTGCGCTGTAGACACAGAACACTAGTTTTCCTTTGGAATGTATTAACTTGGCAGACCCTGCTAGCTTCCACCAACGCAAAAGCTAAGAGTGTCATCAGACAGCTTCGGAGGCCTAGGAGAGGTCTCTCCAGTCTGCTATACATTTCTGGTATTTCTACCAAGGTATTGGAAAGTGTCTTTACTTATGATTTTCTTTGTTCTGTCGCTATAAAAACTTCATAAACTGTTACCATGTTTGAACATGGAATTTGGGATGATCTAAATCTGTGTTCCTAGGCCATCACTCATATTCAGCTCCAGAAGATACTTTCTTTTTTACCCCTTTGAGGTGAGAGTTGTGCTTCTGAATGACAACCCACTGTTGGGTTTGCTGGGTTTGTCTAACACAGTCTGTTTTCCCTGTGTTAGAAGACTATAGGACAGAGTCCTCTCTGGCTGAAGACAGCTAACTGCTCTTGTTCTATTAGCCAGATTTTTTTTTTTTTTTGGACTTTTTGAGACAGGGTCTTCCTGTAGTCCCAGCTGTCCTGGAACTCACTATGTAGATTAGGCTGGCCTTGAACTCACAGAGCTCTGCCTGCCTCTGCCTTCTGAGTGCTGGGACTAAAGGTGTGTGCCACTATGCCGGCTTGGACTTATTTATTTATTTATTTTTATTTTTTGAGACAGGGTCTCATGTACCTTGGGTTGGACTCAAACTTAACACAGCCCAACATAACCTTGAACTTCTGATCCACCTGCCTCCAGCCCCCATTGTTGAGATTATAGGCAGGCACCACCATGCCCAGTTTACGAGGTGCTGAACCCAGGGCTTCACACATATTAAGCAGGCACTTCACCAGTTGAGCCACATCCTCAGCCCTGTGGGCCATGTTCTGAATCTTGGTCTCCTGACGTGGGATGCTACAAACTAAGATAGTGAGTGAGATATAGATGGTTCTGGACCTGTAAAGACTTGGTTTATGAGGGTTTTATTTTATTTTATTTTATTTTATTTTATTTTAAAAAAAAATATGAGGGTTATTTTATTTTATTTTATTTTATTTTATTTTATTTTATTTTATGATTGTGTAAAAGTGACATGCATTCTAGAAACTGTTCTTTGGACTCTGAGCCTTCCTCACCCCCAAGCTAGTGATATGTGATCTGAAACAGCAACAGTGAGGTGAATTGAAGGTCCCAGTGAGCACATGATCCAGGGGAGAATGAACTGCTCTACTGTGGACTGTGCTGCTAAGCTCTGCTCTTGAGGAAGATGGGTGTGCTGAATGCTGTGTATGTGGGTTGGGGAGTCCATGCGGAGGTCAGAGGGCAATCTTGCTGTCATTCCTTAGGAGCTGCTGTGCACCTCTTTTTTTGAGATAGGGTCTCTCATTGGCTTGGAACTTACCAATTAGTTAGACTACCTGGCCAGTAAGTCCCAGAGATCTGTCTCTACCTCCCCTGAGCTGAGGTTACAAGCATGTGCCACCATGCCCAGCTTTTTAAAGTGGTGCTGGGAACTGAACACAAGTTCTCGTGTTTCTAAGGCAAACATTCTACTAGGCTATCTCTTCAGTCCTTAAGTGTTTTTCTGACTCAGGGTATTTCATCTTTCAATGGCTTTGTAGGGTCATAACTCCCCTGTGAGTATAGGCATCTGAATTTGGAAAATGCGTGTTCTTGAAACCGCAGGCTTCTTTTCTTGAAAGGCATCCAAGCCATTTTCTCCACTATCTGAAGGGGAGAGTGGGGACCCAGGCAGTCAATCTTGGCTCCTTTAGATTGCAAGATCTGCTAGCCCCATTAAAGGGATGTGTGTTGAGGAGGCCAGCCCGGGTGTCTGACTGTTAGCTCATCTATAAAATAATGATTCATGGCTGCCAGCTGAGTCCCTGGTCCTGAAGGCCTGCATGTGGTTCTTTCTCCATTCCTGGCTGAATTCTTCTTTTCTTGGGAGAGAAAGGATGGTGTCTGGGAGGTTTTAGTCTTTTGAGGAGCGGGGAGGGGAAGAGGAGAAGGGGGAGGAAGAGGAGGAGGAGGAGGAGGAGGAGGAGGAGGAGGAGGGTGAATAATTTCCCACTTCCCACTCTAGGGTCTGCCTTAGCATTTGTTTCCTGGTTGTGATTCACGGTCTTGATACCTGTGACCCTGCAGCCCTCCTGGCTGGATTCTCTATTCGACTGAGTTGATGCACATGTTCATCTTAAGAGAGCATGCAGCATTTACTGTACTCCTGTCTCCAGAGGGGGCCAGCCAGCAGGGCTAGCCGGCCATAGCTGATTTCACTGAGAATAGAAGTAACTGGAATTTGTTGGCACAGCTGCTATATTTAGCCTAAGAATTTTATAAATGCACAACAGAGCCCAGACCCCACCCTGCCTCCAAAAGATCCGTCAGAAACAGCAAAGTTCATCTCACCCTTAGCAAGATCTTAAATTGTTTTGCTTGTGGTTTCTCATTTCCTGAGACTCTGAGGAAGTTTGACCCAGCACTACTTTTTTTTTTTTTTCCTTTTTAATATATTTTATTGGAAAGAGAGAAGGTAGTGTTGTTGTCACTAAGCAACACAAATGGGGAAGCACGCCCAGGGTATATAAACAGTCTAACAATGCAGATAAGGAACTGAGATCTTGACTTTTTCTGTGTCTTCAGAAGCCAGTCTGAAATGCCAGCCCAGTATCTGAATGCGCTGTAAAATAGGACAGGCACCACCCGTGCCCTGAACCTTGACCTTCACAAGCAGGCAGGAGAAGGCCAGCAGCAGCCTTGTGAGAATGGCCCATGTCATTTTTATCAGTGAGTCAGTCACACAGTGTGTCTGGAATCTCTACTCCAGATATTTATTCCAGGATTCTGTTCTTTGGCCCAATTTCAAGAAGTTTTTTTGACTTGACTGATTATTTTGTGCTTAGAATTTAAAATTTTGCCTGGCTTTGTTTTTCAAATTGCTTAAAGACAGAGAGCTTAATTCTTGGGTCTATTTTCTTATTTAAAA
Source organism: Nannospalax galili (assembly GCF_000622305.1). NCBI lineage: Eukaryota > Metazoa > Chordata > Mammalia > Rodentia > Spalacidae > Nannospalax > Nannospalax galili. The sequence continues at coordinate 313,542 of NW_008350332.1, forward strand.
AATTTAAAAAGAGAGGATTTTCCCATTGTCATCACACTGAGCAGGTCTGGAATTCACTTGGGTTAATATGTAAAATCTATAAGCTAAATGATGACTTTTCCACACCTAAGCTTCTTCCCTGGAAGGAGCAGTAAACTTGAATATAAGAAGAAAAATAAAGGATAGAGTACTTACCTTACATGCATGAAGTCCTGGGTTCAATTCATCAGAACCACATAAGTCAGGAGTGGTAGCTCAAGCCTGTAATCTCTGCACTCAGGAGACAGAGTCAGGAGGATTTGAAGTTCATCCATGGAGTCTGAGACCAGCCTGGGCTACATGAAACCCTCCCCCCTCCCAAAAAGAAGTAAAACAAAGACTTTCATCCATAATATTCACATCATACTTATTGAGTGGTCATCATATACCATCTGGTGACTATTAGAAATAGATCTGAGCTCTTAGCACAGCTTTTGGGGACAAGACTTCTCTCTGCCTCAACATAGTTTTATTCACTTATTCATGAAGTCATTAATTCCATCAGTAAATATCCACAGCCCAAGTACTGGATGCTGGGTGAGGTTATGAGAATACACGGTTGTTGCTGGAATTCCTTCCCTTGGGGAGATGTAAGCAACCTCCATCCCTTCCTCCTAAGGTCCCAACGACAACCTGAGGTACAATTCCACCAAAGTTCACTTTGGGTAGTCAAAAAGCTTATTGGGCTTACTTACAGAGCGATGGGTGAGGGGTTACAGACAGTAGAGTGGGTGACCTTAAGGCAGTCACACTAGAAGGTCGGCACCCAGCATGGATGACTAGCCCGTGGCTGCATAGACAGAGCCCCAACCCCTGTCCTTCATAGCCTAGATACTCTAGCTCCTCCTTGAGACTCTAAGGCCACATGCAGTTAGGGCAGAACTGCATACAATAGGTTGACTGGATACTCAGGTGAGGGTCTGGTGGCCCTCCCTGTCCCTCCTTCTATGAGAGGACCTCAACAGTCAACAAGTCCAGCTATGATGATGTTTTGCAAGTGGCGCAGCTGAACTCCTGAAGATGGCATCTGTCTGGTCAGAGGATAGCCCTATAATCAATGGTTTGCCTCTGTTTCAGTGACTTTAAAACTAAGGATAAGATTATTTCCACCAGATACACAGCATTAGAACAGTGTGTAGAACATCATAAGTTTCTGATATCGTTCAGGAACAGAGTGCTGACTCAGGAACGCATCTGGAGCTGTCAGGAACTGTGTCTTATGGGAAGGCATCTCTATGTGCACATGGAGGGGAAAGGAGAGGAAAAGGCACCTCGGGCTAAGAGTTCAGAACATATACATGGTGTGAAATAAGAACTGGTTTGCTGTCATTGGAGCATTAGTCATCCATAGAGAATGAAATCAGGCTGGTGGGATAGCTTGGTCAGTAAAGTGCTTGCCTTGCAGACATGAGGACCTGAGTTTGATTCCCAGAACTCATGTGATAAAACCAGGTATGGTGGCAGTGCTTGCAATTCTAGGGCTAGGAAGGTGGATACAGGTGGATCCTGGGGCTTACTGGATGGCCAGTCAACCCAGGATGGCCAACCTAGCCTACCTGGTGAGCTCTAGGCCTGTGAGAGACCCTGTCTCAAAAAACAAAGCAACTCTCTCCCCCGAAAACAAGGTGGACCGTACCTGAGGAATGGCAGTAGAAGTTTTACTCTGGCCTCCACATGCTCACACACACACAAGCATGTGAACCAGTACACACAAACACACATGCACATACAAAAGAATCAAATCATGTCATTTGTAGGAAAATGGATGCAGCTGGAGATCATGGCAAACAAAATAAGCTGAAATAGCCCAGATGGGCTTGACCCAGCATCTAAGGTGCCAGATAATCCATGATCATCAAAAATCAACCCCACATAGTGGCTCTTAATCTTTGTCTCACATCAGTGAGGAATAAAGACATGAACATAGGTAATGTGAGCAACAGAAAGCAAGCTTATTAACAGAAGAACAGGAAAGACCAGGACCCCTATAGTGGGTGAGATCCTGGAGAGTCCTTCCAGGACTGTTGAGCAGCTAGTCTAGGAGCTTTTCACAGGACTTAAGGCAGAAATGGGACAAAAACTGATGTACTTTCTATTGAGATTGGCTACTTCTCTGGGCACATTATGGGCTAAGCCACTGGAAGCTCACGTGTGCTGTGAACATCCCCCAGGCCTACCTGGGGAGCTGATCACACACTCTTTGCTCATTCAGGAGAGGGGTCACCCTTGTTACTCATCCCTGTTCGTTCTTTTTTGACCTTGGCTTAGTTTGACAGCTTCCGACCTTAGCTAGGTCTGCTAGCACTGGACTTTGGTGGGGTCTACTAGCCATTAATTAATCTATGCCCTCATGTTTATGTGACCAGCTTATAGCTTACTGTGGACCTTTATTTTTACTTCTTATGGGGTGCTAACTCCTACAACTACCAAGATATAATTGCAATTTTCTTGATACCTCAAATTTAGCTCATTGTCTATGGGAAGGTCTGGGGCGGTCTCCTTTCTGGAATAGGTAGAGGCCTTTTAGAAGCTGCCCTTACTCACAATTTAGTCTGCTGCAATTAGCTGCATTAGAAAAACATGTAAAAGTGCTACAGTGCCTTGCTTATGCACCTCAGAGGGGCCCAATGGGAGCCAGCTGGAACCTGCCAAAACTGGCTTGTTTTCCCAGAGCCTCATTCTCTCCTCGGTCAGCTTAGCTGTCTTATACTCAGCTACAAGTCCTCTTGCTTACCTTCTTCACTGTTCTTTGCTGATTTAATCCTAAAATTCCTTTTAACCCTAACACCTGTTTTCACTGGAACACTCAGAACCAAAACCAGGGTGGTGATGCTTGCTTGTAATCCCAGGGCTGGGGTGACAGAGACAGGAGAATCCCTGCGTTCATGGTCAGCTAGCCTAGCCTACTTGTTGAGTTCCAGGTCAGTGGGACTCTGTTGCATCAAACAAGGTAAATGATTCCTGAAGATCCATTGACCTCTGTCCTCTATGCATATGTGCACACACACTCACGTGCATATACACACTCATAAACACAAACACAAACAAATTAGAACTATATTTGATGTCTTACCTTTTCAAAGTCTAGTTTGTAAATAACTTCCTCATAAATAGTAACATCATGTTCTTTGGGTTGTATTTAACTTTCTTTTGGAGGTCATAAGAGGAAATCCTTCTCAGAATGGAACATTCTTTTGGTGTGACTAGTTTCCCTCAAGTGATCATCTGTTTTCATCTGTTTAGAATCCATGTCTGTTTGTATGATTTTGCCAGACTTTTGGGACAATGTTTTCCCATTTCTTGTGACCCACAAGAAGAAATCTGTGCAACTTCCCTTTTATTTATGGTGGGAGATGGGTGAACACACACAGCTCTTGCTGTTACTAGGGAACCTGAATCACCCACTATATATTCAGAATATTGCTCATTATGGATACCTCTGTTGGCTAAGGTGTGCCAGGCCTTTATTTTCCTCAGGACTCCAACCCTGTTATCAGGGTTAGTTAGAGGTTGAAGGTTTGTATTATACTGCACTGGGCCCCTAACAAAACTGCATCTTCTGAACAGGACCTTGGTGTGATGGAAAGTTCTAGAATCAGGGTTACATAAGACCTGGCTCCATGTCACTTGTTATGAATCTGCTGTTAGAGCATTGTCCTGGGTAGAAGGAGCTCCCTACTTCCTGGAAAGGAAGTCGCACCTTTCTGGTACTGACTGCTAGAAATCTACCTTACAGCCAGTGGTGTGAGGCACCCATGCTGACACTGGACTTGGCACTGTGTATGCTACTGTCATAGTTTTTTTTTTTTTTTTTATTCCTCCGTCTTTTAATTCATGTTGCTTTGTGTTCTGTGTTTTCTTTAAATCCTTCCTGCAGGTAAGTGGGACATAAATATGTGCCAGAATAGAAAAATTTACATTTTTTTTTAGCAGTTAGTTACCTTCTTTTGCTCCTGAAAATGACTTTCTTTTTTTTTCAGCATGTGTGTGTGTGTGTGTGTGTGTTCATGTGTTTGTGGGTGTGCTTACACAGGTAGGTGTCGGGGACCAGAGGCTGAGGTCAGGATGTCTTTGCTCACTCAGCATGTGTGTGTGTGTGTGTGTGTGTGTGTGTTCATGTGTTTGTGGGTGTGCTTACACAGGTAGGTGTCGGGGACCAGAGGCTGAGGTCAGGATGTCTTTCCTCACTTGTTCTCCACCTTGTTTTTTGAGACGGCCTCTCATTGAACCTAGAACTTGCTGATTCAGCTAGGCTGACTGGCCAGCAAGCCCTGGGGTCCTGTTTCTTCCTCCTTAGTGGAACTGCAAGTATGCCTCCATCTTGCTTTTTACAGGGATTCTGGGGGATTCAAACTCGGGTTCTTGTGGTTACATAGCAATTCTTTTAAAGGTAATTCAGGCTTTTTTAGTGAAAAATAATCTTTCCTCCTCCTCCTCATCCTCCTTCTTTTCTTCTTTTTCCTCCTCCTCCTCGTCCTCCTCCTCCTCCTCGTTCTCCTCGTCCTCCTCCTCCTTCTTTTCTTCTTCTTCCTCCTCCTCCTCCTCTTCATCCTCCTCCTCTCTGCTGAACATGCCACGATGAGATGAATAACTCACTAAGTAGACCAGGCTGGCCTTGAACTCACAAAGATCTGCCTGCCTCTGCCTCCCAAGTGCTAGGACTAAAGGCGTGCGCCACCACGCCTGGCTGAAAAATAATCTTTCTATGGTAGATACTTGATATTTAAAAAAACAATGCAGATTTACTCTGAGGAATATTTCACCTGAAATTCTCTATCACTGCCTTTCCTCAAATGGTTTATATGTACCCTGAGCAGGTCTGGGGAAGGGAGAAGTTTCACACTGTTGTTTCAGTATGAGCGTGCGTGTTTGTGTGTGAGGGGTGGATGGGACACAGAAAATGAATTTGAATAATGGTGTACAGAGTTGGAACTGCCTGGGGGCGATCTTGGAGTCAGCAAACAGATTGCCTGAACTTAAATGTCAACAGATTCTAATGAGACAGTATGACCTTGACCTGTGATGCGATTTTACAGGAGGAAGGAGGCGGCCACCATGTTTGCATGCCGCTCTCTACCCTGAGGAGTGCCAGAGTTGTTCCAGCTTCCAAGTAGACCTCTGTTTATCTGCTAGCCTTCCTTTTCAGCCTTCCCTCATTTGTTTCTCAAAGACGTTGAATTAGCGTGTCAATGAAAGATCTGTGAAAAAAAAAATACAAATATCTAAATATCCTTGCTGGGTGTTGCATACCAGTAATCTCAGTATTCTGAAAGCAGAGGCCCATGGAACTCTGTGAGTTCAAGGCCAGCCTAGACTTCATAGTGAATTTCGGGCCAGCCAGGACAACACAGTGAGGCTGTGTTTCAAAACAAAAACAATTCAGACAGGGGCAGGAAGGATGGCTCAGCAGTTAAAAGCACTGCCTGCTTTTGCAGAAGACCTAGATTCGAATCCCAGAACCCACATGGCAGCTAACCACCCACCGTCCGTAACTCCAGTTCCAAGGGATCCAATGCCCTCTTCTGTCCTCCAAGGTCACTGCACAACACCAGTGCACTCACATGCGGGCATAACACTCATACACATAAAATAAAACTAAATATGTTTTAAAAAACAAAACAAAACAATACAGACATCAGTAAGTCTGCCTAGCAAGGTGCTAATTCCCTAAGAAACATAACCTGATTGGATGGCAGTCGCGGTAGGCAGCTGTGGAGGGAGAGGAGCCTTAGGGTGGCTATGACCCATGTTTGTTGGTGAGAGGCTGGGGTAGGGGCTCTTCCACCACCAGAGGTCTGGAATACTCAGGTGAAAAAAGGAAGAAGGCTGTGAGGAGGAGGGAGATGACAATTTCTGTGGGGATGGTGACTAATCTTAAGGCTTAGCTTTGGGTAGGAAGAAAGGCTGCTTACCCTGAGGTGGGCACCCCCTGAGACAGAAACAGGGGGATACATTATTGTGCAAGCATTAACTACTGGAAACATTTGAGCTCTGGATTTCTGGAAGGAATCATGCTTCTATTTTCTGCTTCAGCCTGGGCAGGACTCAGGGAAGAGGCTGTGAGGAGCTCCACAAAGGACGGACTGAATGCCTCTAGCCTTTCAGCAAGCTGTTTCCATAAATCATAGCAAGCGTCGTGTCTGCAGCCATCAGTCAACAAGGCATTCTGTAAGAGGCTTGCACACTATTTACCCAGCACAGTGTGGGCTGCCTCAAGGGCTCTCACGGGGAGCAGGTATTTGCAAGAGCACCTCAGTGATAAACACAGGCAAGAGACACATTTGCTGTTCATTTTCAGAACTGTCACTAAGAAAGAACACATACTCTGATTGCTTCCTCTCTTGCTGAGGCTTCTGGGTAGAGAGAAAACATTCAGAGAGGAACAGAATAGCAGATACCTTGGTCAGGTACTATGAGCTGTGTGCAATACCTAAGATATAAATAGGACCTCCTTGATTTTGTATTCTTCAACTGGTGTCTTAATAGGAAACATTATAGAAAAAGCCCAACTTCCTTTTGAGACTTACCCCTCTGAGACTGCATTATGCAAAATCTCTGGAGATTTTGGAGGGCTGAGTCTTATGGCCACAGAGTTGTTGTGGAAGGTTCGTGCTCTGCAGGCTGACAGGTAACACTGATCTGTTTTGCAGTTGATGTTTTGATGGCCCAGATCTCTACACAGGTTGTCCTGGACCTTTTAGAGTCACGGTCCCATTTCTCTCAATGCTAGAGTAAGCCTACTCTCCCCCTAGTTCTCCAGGTTGAAATTCTTCCTTTGTGGTTTGCTTAGTAGCCATCTCCCAGGATGCCAGCTCCTTCAGAAGCACAGGGAGGGCTGTGGACATGATGTCTGATATATATAT
>NW_008350332.1:320495-331682 GCF_000622305.1 Nannospalax galili
TAGACCAGGCTGGCTTTGAACTCACAGAGATCTGCCTGCCTCTGCCTCCCAAGTGCTGGAATTAAAGGCGTGTGCCACCATGCGTGGCTAGATATTTCTTATGAATTGAAACATTCCCTCCTTGTAGTGCTTTGAATGAGAAGTGTATCCCATAGGCTCAATAATTAGAATACTTGGACAGTTGGTGGTGCCATTTGGAGAAGGCCATAGAACCTTTTGTTAGAGGTGTGTCATGCTAGAGGAAATACATCACTGGGGGTAGGCTTTGAGAGTTCATTACCTTGCCTCACTCCCAGGTTTCTGTCTCTCTGTCTCTGTCTCTGTCTCTCTCTCTCTCTCTCTGTCTCTCTGTCTCTCTCTCTCTCTCTCTTCCTATATGTGCTTGAAGATGTGAGAGCTTTCTGCTCCAGCCACCATTGCCACACGCCACCCCACCATGATGGACTCTTGTCCCTCTGGAACCATAAACCCAGAAAAACTGTTCCTTCTATAAGCTGCCTTGGTCGCGGCATTTTATCATAGCAACAGAAAGCAAACTAACACTCCTGGAGGGAGGAGGGAGGCTCATAAGGCTCAGCACACTCATGAAATTTACAAGGCTCAGGAGGCTCAGAAAGCTACAAAATTTACAAAGCCCCTGCCCAAGGTTACAAAGGCAGGAAACAATTGCTAGAGAGAGGAGACCCTTTAGTGGAGTGGCCTGCAAGTCATGCAGAGAGCTCCAGGGTGCAGCTTTCTTGAGTCATCATTGCCCATGCTAGAGTGGGCTTTCGGGGGATGCAGCTGCCTTTGTCACCCATGCTCCTGAGAATGACCCAATAAACTCATTGCTTTGCCAACCTAAGCTCAGATTGCTTCTTTGATCTGCCATTGGTGCCCTAGCTGGGGTGAATAGACTTTTGTTCATGCCTCTGTCTCTCAAGGAAAAGTTACACAACAGCATCTGTCCTTTGCACACCTGGAGCCACCAAGGTCTTTATCTCAAAGTAGTCACTGAACAGGAAGTTCAAGGTGGGAATGTGAAAATGCCTGAGACAGGAATGATCAGTATATGACAAGAGAGTAGATGGGATATGAAGGAAGAGAGAGAAAAGAGAACGAGGTCCAGAGGACAGAGTAATCCCAGTGTTAACTGGGAAGGGACTAGACTAAAATGAAGTGGAAAACAAATGTTGAGAGGTCACAAGCACGGGGACTGGAGTTCAGATCTCCAGTACCCACATAAAAGCCCAGTGGGCGTGGTGGCCTGCCTGTAGTCCCAGCATGTGGGATGGGGATACCCAGATCATGCAAGCTAGTTAGACTAGCTGAATCAGTGAGCTGGATTCAGTAAGAGACTCTGCCTTAATAAATAAAAGGGGAGAGTGATCAAGGAAGATACGTGACAACCTCTAACCTCTACATGCGTGTGTACACATGTGCACACCCACCTACCTACCTACACTTGAACCCCCCACACATAAACGTGCATATGCACATGCACGTACACATATACATAAGAAGTCACAGGAAGTAGGAACTATGTTGAGAGAGTATGGTCCATATTAAGAGAATGTTGTACTTTAAGAAGAGGTGTGATCAGCATTGATAAACACAGCATATTGCAGTGGACTTACGATAAATAAATACTCTTTGGGAGGTGAGAGAGGGATATGGGAGTGCTGGTTCTCTTCAGGGTCTCTGTGGGGGGACAATAGAAGAGTGATGGATGGGAGAGGATGTAATGTTCAAGTTAGTTGTGTGTTTCGTTAAGTTGGGAGTGTCTGGTGTTTTCACTGGGAGAAGAGAGTTGGATAGGTGTGAGTCTGCAAACCTGGAAGAGAGAATTATCAACAGCATGAGTCCTCACCCTGAAAAGACAGCTGGGGTTAGGGATAGGTGGTGAGCTGAGAATGTGGCTCAGTTGATAAAGTGCTTGTCTTGCAAGCTGGAGGCCCTGGGTTCTATCTCCAGCACCACATAAATGGGGTATGGCGGTGCGTACCTGTAATCCCAGAACTCAGGAGAGGGAGGGGTAGGATCAAAAGTTCAAGGCCATCCTTGATTGCATAGGAATAGGTGATAAGTTGGGGGTTAGATCTGCAGAGGAGGAATTGGCTCTGCAGTGGGACAGAAGGGGTGGGAGACTGCTCACAAAGGTGGGCTGGTACCATGGGTGTGTAGAAGCTGGTTCTGTTACAGTTAGTCAGCAGATTGAAGAGCTGTATGGAAGGAGGGCTCAGAAGAAGGCAGTACGGGGTGGGGATGATGAACTGGGCTCCCTTTCTGGCAAGAAGAGGACCTATTCAGACCAAAGGATGCCAGCTGGAGCCCTTTCCCATCAGTCAAGCCTCCTCTGAGTAACAGGCTTTTTCTAGGACTTACCTCTAAATCCATGAGATAAGTATCATATTGGGTCTTATCCTCCCTTATCTCCTGCATGTTTGGACTTTTTAGTTGTAAATTCAATTTAAAAACTTCTTGTCGGTCATATACTGTAATCCTGGATTTGGAGCACACAAGAAGTAATGTTCATATTTTAAAGGCTCTTGCCTCTACTGACTTCATGGAACACATTTCAAACGGAAGTTGGCTTCTTAGAATTGACTATTAGATTATCTGCTTTCTTTGTACATCTACCTACAACTTCTCCAACAAATCTAGGGCAATTTGTTTATTTGGAAATATGGTACTTTACTAAGATAAAATCTGAACAAAGTGAATTGAATGATTTTATTCAGGAAATTCCCCTTCTTTATGCTATGGCTTAACTTTCAAAATGCTATGTGTTTTTATACTATGTAGAATACACATACAGACACACAGACACACACCTGCAGACACTTACACAGACACACACAGGCCCCACATACAGACATACCCACAGACATACCCATCAAACATACATACCAGACACACAGACATACATCCACAGACACAGACATCCACAGATACATCCACAGACACACAGACACACTTCTGCTTTTTTGGTTTTGCTTTTTTGGAATCACTATTTTTAAACTGAATTTTTGCGAATTTCATACAATGTTTTTTGATCAAATTTAGATCCCTCCCCCAGCAGTACTTACTATCCCTTACTACCCCACTCAATTTCATGTACTCTAATATTTCTAAGATATATATGTATATAAGATCTTACAGATAATATATATATATAATATCTAAGATACACACACATATATGATCTTGCCTCCTGACTTATCCTGAGTTACACACATACATATATACATATATATGCCTATAGAGTCAGGTTTGTGTCCTCAAATGCCCTTCAGTATGGGTTCATCCATTGGAGTTTGATAAACCTTCCAAGAATCTCATCCTTAAACAGTACTCTCCCCTTCCCAGCAGCCATCAGTTGCCAATGGTTCCGCAGGTAGGGCTGAGGTTTCTTACCTACCTCCCCATGTCCATGCTGGGATTTTTGTGTGACTTGAACTTAGGTGTGACTTGTGCATGCTGTCACCATTGCTATTAGTTCATATGAGTAACTGACCAGCTGTCTGTTTCCTTGTGGTCATCGGTTACCTCTGGGTCTGACCACCTCTGGCTCTTACAATCTTTCCATTCCCTCTTCTGCAATGATCCCTGAGCCTTGAGAGGCAAAAGTTTGATATAGGTGTCCTATTCAGAAATAAGCCTCTTATTCTCTGCATGTTGGCTAGTTGTGAGTCTCTATGTTAATCACCATCTGCTGCATAAGGAAGCTTCTCTGGTGTGAGCTGAGTTGAGTTGAGAGCTGGCAGGTCTGGGGGCACACAAAAGTTCTAGTGACCCAAGTAGGCCTGAAAGCTGAGATGGCTGGGCACAGGGAAATGTGGGAAAGGGAACTCACCGTGGCAGGTCTGGGACACACTTGTATTTTTGAGACAAGATCTTGCAGACCAGACTGTCATTGAACTCGTAGCCTCCTGCTTTAATCCTCTGAGTGCTTGGTTTACAGGTATATAGAAACACTTCTGGCTCAATGTTTTTGTCTACGCTATTTTAATACACAGCCAATTCATCATTTAATAACCACAACATTAATTCTTAAAATTAATTCTTGGGCTGAGGAGATGACTGAGAGAGTAAAAGCACTTGTAGCACACGTGTGATGACCTGAATTCAAATCCTCAGAATCCTAAATCTAAAGCTGGGCACAGGGGTGCACATCTGTAATCACAGTGCTCCTACAGCAGGATAGGAAGCAGAGACAGGAGAATCCATGGAAGCTTGAAGGCCAGGCTAGCTAGCCTGAGGTATGAAAGGATGGACAACGAAGAGACTCTATCTCAAACAAGGCAAAAGGTGAGGACTGACACCTGAGTTGTCTTCTGACCTCCACATGCACATTGTGGCATGCATGCACCATACTCACACAAATGTGTACACACACACACACACACACATACAAATTACACACTCACACACATACACACAAATACATAGTAAATAAAACATTCTGAATGCTTTTGCATTGTGAAGGAAAGTTAACCAGGTATGTTACATTGCCTTGTTACATTGTAGCTTTATCATCCCAGTATTCCCTCCTTTTAAAGACAAAAATATAGAGGCTTAGATTTCAACTGGCATCATTTAGCTGGACAGTGTTTGGGGCTCAAACTCAGGTCTACAGATGTTACCGCACTGTTCCCACTGTGTGAAGTCCTCTACCTTTGTTACTTTTCTTGTTCTGTGACAAAGTACCTGATAAAGGCAGCTATAAGGAAGGAATGGTTTATTGTGGGTCACAATAGATCATGGCGCGGTGTGAGGAAGGTGCGGTGGAGGCAGCCACTGAGGCAGCTGGTCAGGGCGCATCCAGTCAGGAAGCAGAAAGATGAATGCTGCTGCTCAGCTCCTTTCCCCTTTTCATTCACATCTAGGGTCCTAGCCCACGGGAGTGTGGACCATATTCAGGATGGATCTTTCCTCCTCAGTTACACCTCTCTGGAAACACCCTTAGGTGATTCTAAACCTCATATAATTGTCAATGATAATTGACCACCACATTTACCAAGCCATTAATGTATCTTTTACATTTTTCAAGGAACTCTCCAAGGCTGGGTGTCTCATTCCAGGCAGAGCCAAGGCCAGATACTCAACACTAACCCTCCGGCTTCTGTCAGCACCTTGCTTATGGTCTCCTCACCCTCATACTGATTCCACTTGGAGCCACCATCATCCTACCAGGTGTTCACCTGACTGGCCTAGGTGAGTCACCAGCTCTTTCCAACCAGCCCTATGGGTTTGACTTCAGGGAGTGTCTGGCCCTCCGGCTTGTTATGTTTATAGTCTCTTGCTGCCATTTTGTCCTTGACAGGTACTAATATTCAAGTTGCCTTCATTCCTTACAAAACAGACAGGCAAATGGAAAGAAAAAAATAAAACAAGGTATGCTTGTTACGGGCCAGGGAAATATTTGCACATCGTGGGCACCTTTCAGGAAGAGTTGTGAAATAATGACTGAGGTGGAAACACAGATGCATAGAGGGGAGGGAATATGTGAGCAATAGCAGCAACACCATGACCAGGTAGGGACAGGCAGGATGTAGCGTCCTCCCATGACTCCCTAGCCAGCATCTGCAGATATAGGTAGGCTGCAGCTCCCATAGGCACCTCCAGCCCGGATCTGCAGAGACAGGCTACTTGTAGCAGCCCCAGTCACCCCCACCCAGCATCTGCATAAGCGTGATCCTAAACAGCAGCATGTTTGAGTTGCCGTGTACATACCTAAGCTGTAAAACAAATTATGAACAAAATTATATTTGGGTTGTATGCTGGAAATTTACTTGAAAACCTGCAGGGATGCACCTGTACTATGACCTGCTTTTAAAACACTTTTAAGCCTGCTCGCATGAACTTTCACAAAGCACACCAAACTACTATACCTGGAGTTCCACCTCTTCGAAATGGGAAAAAATCCAATTCCAGCAGAACTGACAAAGCAGGGAGGGTCACAGGGTGCTTTTCACTCTGCTTTAGATGGCTTTCCCTCCCGGGTTCCCTGTCTCTCCGTGGTGCCCAGGCTCTTCATTCTGTCTCCTCACACACCCTGGGCTAGGGGGTTACCCACCACTTTTTCTTTCAAAACATAATTTTCAGATTTCAATGGAGATGAGTGCCGAAGCGCTTGCCCAGCCTGTGTGAAGCCCTGGGTTTGCACGTGTAACAAGTACACACATACATACACACACACACACACACATTCTCACACAGAAACACATCTACACTCACATACATTATTGGTTCTTCCTTCAGGATACATGCACACAGAGTCACACACATATACATACACACACACTCACCACATGCATATACCATACACCCATGCATGCATGTGCATGCGCATATTAGAAATATGATTCTCTCTTGCCCTCTTTCTGTTCACTTTCTTTCATAATGGATATCAATCTCATTCCTTATTATTTTAGTAATATATCCATCATCTAGTGTGGTAGTTAGCTTTCCATACTGTGACATAACCTGAAATAAATCACTTATAAGAAGAAAAAGGTTTATTTTAGCTCATGGTCTCAGCAGCTTTAGTCCACACTCACTTGGCCTTGTTGTTCTGGCCCTGTGGTGGCTCAGTCCATCATGGTGAGAGTATGTATAGAGAACGCTGCTTACTGAGAGGGAAGAGGAGGGACAAATCCCTGCATCCCTCTTAAAGCATGCTCCTACTGATTGGACTTCCTCCCACTAAGCCCCACCTCTTAAGGATCCTGAAAACCTCTCAATACCACCACAGACTGGTCACGAAGTTCTTAACACATAGACACTGGGGGGTGTTCAAGTGCAAAGTGAGGCACCTAGGAACCTTCCTTCTGTAAGCCAGTCCTTCCACCCTGTGGTGTCTGTCCTCAGCTAAACAATCAAGTATGAACCCCAGGTACTACTTTCAAAAAGGACACTATATTGACATGTCTCACGTTGATTCCCTTGAAGGCAAATCCTAGCCTCTGTGATTCTGGTAACTCAATTAGCATCATACAGAAAATAGGCTGTGAGATATTTATCATTCTCCAAGATACTAAACTTTTGGCATATGCTAAAATCATAAGAACAGATCTTTGTTAGCAAGTAATTTATTTGCTAAATAGAACTCATTTTTATGTGTTTTTCACATAATTTTCCTCCAAGAAAAAGCTCATTCTAATCATTTCAAGCATTTAAAAAGATTAAAACTGCATTTGGTAAAGGTTGCATAATTCAGTATTTTTATTAGTTTAGTTATTACCCCCACATCACAATCTGTTTGAGTTATCACTCTGTAGAGAAAAAATACTACTATGGAAAGAAATATTGTAGTGGGACAAATAGAAACTCCAGAAGGAAGTCTCCACCACACACTCAGGTCTTTGGTTAATTAATTAATTAAACTAAATTAATTAATTATTATGTGTGTGTCCATATTCTGGTGTGTATACATGTGTTTATTTATATAGAGGCCAGAAGACAGCTTTGGGTGTTGTTATTCGGGAGGCATTCACCTTATATTCTTTCTCTTTTTCTCTTTTGAGGCAGGGTCTCTCATTGGCCTGGAGCTCACTGAGTAGGCTAGGCTGGCCAACCAGTGAACTCCATGTCTCTGCCTTACCAGTGCTGAGATTGCAAGCATGCACCACCATGCCAAGTTTTTACATGGGTACTTTTGCATGGGTACTCAGGTCCTCGTGCTTAGATAGTAAGCACTTTATTGACTCGACCATCTCCCTGGCCTCTTATTTATTTAGGTGTTTTATTTTGTTTTGTTTTTTTGAGGCAGGGCCTCATATAACCTAGGCTGGCCTTGAACTTGCTGTGTAGCTGAGAATGGTCTTGAACTCCAGATTCTCCTGCTTCTGTCCCCTGAATGCTGGAATTTCAGGTGTGGACCATCATGCCTGGTTTATGGAGTGCTAGGGATCAAATCTAGTATCTTGTGCATGCTAGACAAGAACTCTACCAACTGAGCTATACCTGCAGCCCCAGGCCTTTGATTTTAAGTGAGAGAAACCAACTCTGCTTTACCTCAGGCAGAGAGGATCTGATGGGCTGATGGTACTCATGAAGTCTCCACAAAAACAGAGGTGGGCAGGAACCAGAGATTTGGATGGGTAGCTAGAATCCCAGTCAAGGTTCTGCCTAGCATGTAACAGGTAGGCTGCTACTGGCCTGGCCCTGCTACTCCGGAACAGCTCCAAGAGGCACTACTGCCTGAGTCAGACTTCCCTTGCACCATTCTGCTCATTGGCCTCAGCTTGAGAACCCAGTTGATCAAGTCCAGGCCACCTGTGGAGGAGGTGGGGAGGGGCAACTTGTCCTTGATCCTACCAGATACCTAAAACATAAAGGGTCCTAAGTGCTGACTTCCTGTCACTGTAACAGAATACCCCAAAAACTGACTTAAAGAGGAAAGGCTTGCTTCACCTCAGAGCTCCAAAGCTCTCAGTCCACAGCTGGCTGACCTGTTGCTGTGAGCCTGTGGCGAGGCAGAGCCTCATGGTGTGAGCATGTGAAAGGCGAAGCTGTTCCTCATGGTGGCTGGGAAGTGGAGAAAGGAAGAGACCATGTTCTAATAACCCCCAACGGCATGTCCCTGATGATCTACCTTTCTTCCATTAGGCCCTGCATCCCACCACAGGCCGATGCATGACCCTCTGGGGAGATTTCCAGTCACAGCAACACTGAAAAAGCTTCCACATCCTATACAAAGAAACCCAATGTAACTCAAACACCAAATTCAGTACTTTTAAAGTACAGCCAGAATTGAGCATGTTCTGTTAAGCCAAGTTTGAGCATTCTGCATCACGCCTCTCTTGGGTACACTGGGGGCTTGATTCAGTCACACACTGGGTACATGTGATATGAAACCCATTGTCAAGAAAACAGCTAACAGGGACTGAGGAGATGACACAGTGGGTATGAGCACTTGCTGTGTAAGTATTAGAACCTGAGTTTGAATCCTTGGCACCTACATAAAAGCCAGGCATAGCCACTTGTGCCTGAAACTCCAGTGCTAGGGGTAAACAGGACAGCAGGCAGATCCTTTGAGCTTGCTGACCAGCCAAGCCTAGTTGAACCTCAAGTTCAAGGGGAGACCCTGACTCAAGGATATAAGGCAGAGGGTGAGAGAATGGGACACCTGGGTCCACACACACACATGCATACCCCATATACAAACAAACAACAGCAAGCAGACTGGTCTGATGGATAAGATGTAATCCGTGTGTTTAAGTTTTTCTCTGCAAATCAGAGAATATTAAATAATAGCATACAGGAGGATGTAAAGGTTTTGATTACAATGTGCACACAGTGTGTTTCCTTTATGATGCCAGTGTTCCAATCACATCCATAGAGATGCCCTGTAAAAAACCAAGCTGTGGAATCCAGTAAGGATCTTGATTATATAGAGTTTTAGTCTTCAGACTAAAAGAGGGGAGACTGCTTAGTGGGTAAAGCTCTTGCCATGAAAGCAAGAAGACCAGAGTTCAGGTCTCTGGAACTCACTGAATGGCTGGGTGGGTGTTGGCACCCCCCTGTGATTCCAGCCTCCAAAGTCAGAGGTTGGTGATCTCCAGGGCTGGCTAGCAGGACTGGCCACATTGGTGAGCTTTGGGCTTGATTGAGAGACCCTGCCTCAGTGAATAAAGTGGAAGAGCAATTGAGGACGATTCCGACATGAGCTCTAGGCCTCTACAGGCACCTGTACACATGCACCTGCACCACACACGCAGACATACATACACATCATACACACACGAAAATGGAAAACGGAAAAATGCATGCATAAGACACACATCTCACATATAATATCCTTATGCTACAGCGTGATGTATAGTGCATGTCACATGGATGCTGCATACACCATGTGAACAGAGTGATCTTTGGCACACAGTGTGAAACACAATCTAGTTTATGCGCAAGACACAGCAGAATGCACATAGCAGAGCAGCGCATGCAGCTTGCTTCATTTCTCCTTTTGCTCAGTTTCCCATTTACCTCTTATTTGCTCACCCATTTTGAAACTCATTAAGGAACAATCTAATAAGCATTACTCCTTATTAAGTAGGTGATTAGGAAGGGTGTTAAAGCAGTATTTGAATAATCTGATTGAAGTGTCTGTTGTCTCTACTTCTGCTTCTATCTGCCTAATGGGAAAAGATTGGCTGGATATCACCCTCTGCCACTATTTGTTTCAGTACCTGATTTTATTTTTACAAGACTATTCCATTGGTTAGTTCAAGACAATAGATGCATGTAATTAAATCATCAATGAGGGGTAGGTATAAGAAGGAAGAGAGTTGAAAAGTTGCATTTAAAAGCAGTGGTAAAGCCGGATGTGGTGGCGCACGCCTTTAATCCCGGCACTTGGGAGGCAGAGGCAGGTAGATCTCTGTGAGTTCAAGGCCAGCCTGGTCTACATAGTGAGTTCTAGGACAGCTGGGGCTACAGGGAGACCCTGTCTCAAAAAGACCAAAAAAAAAAAAAAATCAAGCAGTGGTAACGTAGGATGGATTCTAGAATGAACAGGGCTAGTCTGGATAAAGTACCAGGGCCAGGGAGGAAACAATTTCTCTCTGTTCACTCTGGCCACAGCCTTTCACAGTCAGAATGCTACTATGGGGCTGGGGAGATGGCTCAATGGGTAAAGTGCTTGCAGAGAATCTGAGTTTGATCTCTATAACCCAAGTAAGAAAAGCCAGGTTCTGGGCTGGGGAGATGATTTGGAGGGTAAGAATATTTGCTGTTCAGGCACCAAGACCTGACTTAGCACCCATGTAAAAGCCGGGCATGACTGTAATCCAGCACCGGGTGGCAGGGGATCCAGGCATCCTGGGAGTTCATTGGCCAACCAACCTAGATAAACTGGAAAGCTTCGGGTTCAGTGAGAGACCCTGTTTCACAGAAATAAGACAGGCAGAGAGCAATAGAGGAAGACACTTGATATCCTCCTCTGGCCTCTGCATGTGTGTGCATAGGTGCAAGCTCATGTACACATGCATATACCACACACACAAACACACACACATTCACACATTCACATAAATATTGTTTTTTTTTAATTATTTTTATGTTATGTGTATGCGTGTATTGCCTGCATGTAGGTAAGTGCACCCATGTCGTGCAATGCCTGAGAGGACAGAAGAGGCCATCGGATCCCCTGGAACTGGAATTACGGACAGTTGTTAGCTGCCATGTGGGTGCTGGGATTTGAAC
>NW_008350332.1:331703-354738 GCF_000622305.1 Nannospalax galili
TATATATATATTTTAAGCCAAGTGCATGGCAGATACTTATAATTCTAGTGTAGAGAAGGCAGAGACAGGAGGATCCCCAGGCCTTGGTGGTCATTGGCCAGCCAGCTTAGCCCATTGGTGTGCTCCAGGCTAGTGAGAGACCTTGTCTAGAAAAAAATTGGTGACTAGTGTCTGAGGAAGGATCGACAAATTGAGGTTATTCTCTGGCTTCCACATGCATATGCATACACACACACACACACACACACACACACACACACACTACTGTGGGTTTAGCAATCAACATGCAGGATGGAACTTCATCTCTGTACTGTTAGTAGATGGTCTCTACTAACATGCATGTGAAAGGATGGCATTGCACACTCACATTCTTATCTGCAAAGCATTGTACAACCAGTTCAAGGAGATTCACCTTCCACAGAGCTTGCCAGTGGGGTAGACAATCTGGCCTCCGTGGCACCCAATGTATTTGGACTTCTTTTCATATAAATCAGGGAGAAGGTGCTATGTTGTAATGCTCACAGAGTCACGCCCTACGATGGACTGCACATGCTCTTCCCTGGGTGGTTTCCTGACCCCTCTAGGCTCCCATGTGCCCATCTAGTGTGGGCGGAAGTCAGGAAGCCTTCCTTAGAAGGCAGCTGTGTGATGAAGAGAGTGAGAGGCCCTCAGAAGCAGCCTGGTAACACAGCCTGGTAACAGTGCTGACTAGAATCAGATTGTGATGGTTAACCCTGTGTGTTAAGGTTTTATGAAAAATTCCACATTTATTTTCTCACCTGATCCTCACTACCACCTGTGTTGTCAGTATTTTCAGTTTTGTTATGATTAAATATTTACCAGTGGGCCATCACAGCCTATTTGGTATTAGTAACATTATATGGGGCTGGAGATGTGAGTCCATGTTGGTAAAGTGTTTGCCTAGCATGAACAAAGCCCTGGGTTCCAGCCCCAGCATTGCGTAAATCAGACATGGTAGCACATCTGTGATCCCAGCACTCAGGAGTTGGAGGCAGGAAGATCAGAAGCTCATGATTATCCTGGGCTAATGAGCGAGGTGGAGGCCAGCTTTGATTTATTTATTCTTTTTGGGGGGGGGATTATTTGGCTTACATCTCCCAGGTCACAGTTCATCAGGGAGTCCAAGGTAGGAACTCAGGGCAGGAACCTGGAGGCAGGAGCTGGAGTACAGGCCATGGAGGAACACTGCTTACTGGCTTGCTCCCCTGACCCATGCTCAGCTTACTTGTTATATAACAGAGGCCCACCTGCCCAGGGTGGCATCACCCACAGTGGGCTGGACCCTCCCATATCACTGAATAATCAAGAAGTTGCCCCACAGACATGGCCACAGGCCAGTCCAATGGAGGCATTTCCCTAGTTGAGGCCCCCTCAACCCAGGTTGACACCAAAGCTATTACAGCACAATTGACCCCTTGCCAACTTGACACACAAACACATCACTATCAAACCACAACCTTTCCATTTCTTGTCCCCAAGACATGATGTTAACATTACTATCACAACATAAGACAGTACGACCTTAAAAGCCCCACAGTCCTTTAAAAATCCAAACACTTAAAAGTTCACTGTCTCTTTTAAAAGTCTCTTTACTGTGGGCTCCTGTAAAATCCAAAACAAGTACTGTCTTATTTCAAAGGAAAGAATTGGGCACACCTAAGCAAAATCTAAGTCCAGCAAAGTAGCTCACGGCTGGACATCTGGGATTCACTCATGAGCTTCTGGGCTCCAAAGGGTTTTGGCAGCTCCACTTCTCTGACTCTACTGTCCAAAGTGTCCACAGCCGGTCTTGCAGACCCAAGCTAGCTCTATTCTGCACCTGATACTGCCCTTGGTGGTCATCCCATGGTCCTGGCATCTCCAGAAAGCTGGGGTCTCAACTGAAACTGAGGCTGCACTCTCACCAATGGCTTCTTCTGGCCTCTTGGGGTGCAATGCTTCAGATTCTCTCCATGACCTCTTCAATCCTGGGGTCTTCACAGCAACTGAAGCTGTACTTTCACCAATGGCCTTTCCTGGTCTCTCAGAGTAACAAGCCTCAGGTGCTCTCTATGACCCCTTCATGCTTTTAACACCAGAGCCATGAAGAAAACTCTTATAATTACCAAGTCCTGCTTCCAGCTTGAGATGGAGGCTAGGGTCACCTCTGTACACAGCTTCTGTGTGCTGACCCCAAGGAAATACTTCCCAGAAGATTTCACCACTGTAATGCTGGTCTCTTGTTACGGCTGATTTCTCAGCCCTAGCTAACAAGCATCAATTGTCCCAGCAAAGCAAAGTTTTTACTTCAGGTTCTGGTCTCTTCTTAATCACAGCTGATTCTTTGGCGCCAGCTGACCAGAATCCACAGATTCTCAATTCAAAATATCACACAAACATCCCTGATAGTCTCTGCTTCCCTTTGAGGCTTCACAAGCCAGGCCTCCATTGTTCACAACTCTTTCAGCATAGCTATTCCAAGCTCCACAGCCTCAAACTCTAAGCACTCAATGGTTTTTCCAGCCCAAAGTTCCAAATGCTTCCACAATCCTCCTAAAAACACTAAGGTCAGGTCTGTCACAGCAATGCCCAACTCTCTGGTACCAATTTTTGTATTAGTCACATTTCTGTTGCTGTGGTAATAACACTGACCAATGAAGTTTATAGAAGGAAGAGTTTATTTGAGCTTACAGTTCCAAAGGGGCAAGAGACCATCACAGTGGGGAGGCATGGTGGCACCTGGAGGAGGAGGGGAAGCTAGGCTCTACATCTTCAACCAGGCACAGGAAGCAAAAGCTTTTTTCTAAAAAAAAAAAATTATGGGTTTAAGACCAAGACTGGTGAGCTAAAGCCCCTGGTGGCTCTGGGCGCCTGATTTATTTATCCTTATTTTATATGTATGAGTGTTTTGCCTTCATGTATGTAAGTGTACCACATGTGTGCAATTCTTGCAGTGGTCAGAAAAGGGTGTCAGATCCCCTGCAACTGGAGGTATGGACAGCTGTTAACCACGATGTGGGTGCTGGAAAATGAACCTAGGTCCTTTGCAAGGTTAAGAGCCAGTATGCTTAACCACTGAGCCATCTCTCCAGCCCCTCACAGCCAGCTTTGGAGAGAGAGAGAGAGAGAGAGAGAGAGAGAGAGAGAGAGAGAGAGAGAGAGAGGAGGGAGAGAGAGAGGGGGAGAGAGAGGAGAGAGGAAGAGAGAAAGAGAGAGAGGGGGAGAGAGGAGAGAGGAAGAGAGGGGGAAAGAGAGAGGGAGGGAGAGAGAGAGAGAGAGAGAGAGAGCGCTAATCATCCCACGACGTATTTCTGATAGAGGCAGTGTGTGTGTGAACTTGATGACATGAGGATGTAATGAGGCGCTGGGTTGCTGAGGTTGTATCAGACATGAGAATGTATTGAGATGGGGAAGCCTTACTGTCTGCGGTGGCTCTAGGGCTGGCCATCACCTGAGAGCCCACACTATTTCCCACTCCGGGCCTCTCTCTCCTCTGCTCAGAATATGTATGTTTCTTTTGTGATGTCTGCATCTTTCAGGATTCTATTTTCCACCTGAGTTCACACAGTTATTAAAGGGAAAGTATTTCTAATGGCTGAAGAATCCTAATGTGTAGATTATCCTGTGTCAGCTGGTCAAATCATGGGATCTCAGGTGTGAGGATGTATCTCAAGTCCAGATAAGCAATGTTGTGTGGTCCACCCATTTCCCACATTCAGGAATTTCTTAGAATTGATGTGTCAGGCCCCACCACTGCCCCTGCACTGTGGATGTTTACCTCTGATGTTGAGTACTTCCTCAGGGTAGAGTCCCCACCCCTTTAGCAGCAGGAGCTGTCCTGAGAACAAGAGGATGATCTAGTCTTTGTTCTGCCTGCAGCCTGTTCTGGTCATCACCCCTCTGGGAGGCACTGGGTCCTGGCAGGGACAAGGTCTTGGTGGTTGCTAAGGTGACTTCTTTGGAACAACAATCTGTGCTTTCCTCTGGTCACAGGGTGGTGTGCTCAGGCTCAGCTTTCTTTTCATAGGGAGTTCAATAGTCAACTCTTCCATCACAAACCACTCACTGCTCACTTAAGAATCATGCAAGGAGCAATGTTTCCATTTTAAATTTCTTATTTAGAAGAAAAGCCCAAGGCACCACTGTAATCAAATATGAGGCTCTTTGTTACCACAGAAACTCAGTTCGTTTGTTTTTTGGCCCCCTTCAGAGCTCCTCCAACGCTGAAATGAAGGTGACCCTGTTTTACTTCATCCTATACAAATTAGCTGTGTTTTTTTCCCTCACAGCTTAGGCTATGAGCTTTGGAGTGAATGTTAGCTTCTAAAACAGATCTAAGAAGTTATCTAAGAATGGAGAGAAGAGCCGCACAACACGCCTTTGCTCGGCTTCCTAAGGGAGAACGATTAATGTGAGGGGCACAAGCGTGGTGACGCTGGTGATAAAACTTGAAGTCTTCAGAGAGGAGATTCGGAGGATTTTGAAGGTAAATTCCAATTAGCGGTAAAGGAAAAGAACTCTTGCTAGAACAAGGGGTGTGCCGATATTTGCGACTGGGGATTTGCAGAACAGTGAGGCTGTAATAAAACACAGGCAAGGAGGGGAAGCTTTAAAGACCAGAATAAATAAGGGTGTGAGGTGAAATATTTTAAATCACATTTAATGAGCATGAGATTGAGCAAGCCAAGCTGAACTGAAACACTCTCTTCCCTGTTGTGTGGAGGGGGAGGAGAAAACCGGTATAAGGGAACAGAACAGCAGCAGTGGGGGAAATGAGGCACAGGCACTCTGGAGATGGGCGCGAGAAAGGAAAGGGGTGACACTGGGTTGGCAGCCCAATGCAGGTCAACAGCATGGCACACCCTTGCTGCATCATCCAAGTATGTGGTGCTTAATCACACAGAGCAGTACATGCCCTTTGCTTTCAAATGGATGTCTTATTTCACTAGCATGATTGAGAAGCACTTATAGGACCAGCCAGAGGCCACACCTTTGCTTCTCTCAGCACTCCACAAATAGCCATCAAAATAAAAAACAGGGATGCTGGGGAGATGGCTCACATGGTAAAGTGTGTGCCTTGCAAACCCTACATAAAAAGCTGGGTGTGGTGACACGCCCCTGTAATCCCAGGATCCCTGGGGCTTGCTGGCCAGCCAGCCTAGACTACTTGGTGAGCTCCATGCTCAAAAAAGGAAAAAAAAAGGTAGATGGTACCTGAGGAATGACACCTGAGGATACACACACACACACAAAAAAAAAAAAGGTATATGTGACCTGAGGAATGACACCTGAGGAGACACACACACACACACACACACACACACACACACACACGTGAAGGAATGCAAGCTCTATCCCTTAGCTGCTAAGGGCTCTGAAAGGTGATCAGAGAAGGGCCATTCAGTTGTGGGCACCAGAGTCTTTAGGTATGGCAATCCCGTCCATGTCCAAGGCTTTACTGGGTGCAGCTAGTGCACCTTCCTGTGGCTAAAGGACCTGCAGTGAATCAGGTTTGAGCTGTTGTTGGTTTTTCAAGTCATAGAGCCACTGCCTTCTTGTAACCACTAAGGTGGGCTGTGCCTCTGCTTCCAGGAGACCACACTGCACAGGAAGTGATGGGGTGGAACTGTCACAACTCACCTCTCTATATCTGGACTCCTACTGTATGAAGTCTTTAAAAATGTGTTTTGGAGGGTGCTGGGGAGGGAATTTAAGGCCTCATGTCTGCTGTTCAAGCACTCTGGTGGCGTCCTGCATTTCCGCCCTGGAGCATATGTTTTAATCAAAGTTGGTGTTTTGGGTTCAACAGAGTTTTCTTTTTATTTATTTATTTTTATTTTTAAATCATTCTTAAGTGTGTTAACAGCAGCCAAATAGTTACTGGATGAAAGGATTCAGGCACGTCTGGTGGTGCTGGTCAAGAACTCATATATGTTCTTTTGAAGCTCCATTGGAACTGGATTTGTTCTCTCTGATTGATCAACATTCTAAGTGGGTTTGAATTTTGTCTTGACCCTGAATATTCCATTCTTGGATATTGTTTTCCTGAGGCATTACTATGCCAACATTACAATTACTTGAATTAAACAGCCTGACTCTTAAATTAGTTTTTAAGAGTGGGACTGAAGTCAGAGGACACCCATTTCCCCAGATGTCTCTTGGAACTGTAATCTGGAACTGCACAGTTAGAACTCTCTCCTCATGTCGGGCCTCACTCATAATGTAAACTATTCCCTTATAATGCTCTGGATCTTTTGGGTGTCTGTTATGATGTTTCCCCTTTCATCTCTGATTTTGTTGATTTGGATTTGCTCTTTCTTTTGGTTAACTGGGCTAAGGGTCTGTTTATCTTGTTTAACTTTCAAAGAACTACCTCTTAGATTCATTGATTCTTTGTATTGTTTTCTTTGTTTCTGTTTCATCAATTTTTGCTTTGATTTTGGTTATTCTCTTCTGCTGGGTTTAGGTTTAATTTGTTCTTGCCTTTCCAGAGTCTTGAGTTGCAGTGTTAGGGTATTTATTTGTACTCTTCCTGATTTTTTAAAGTAGTACTTAGAGCTATGAACTTCCCTCTTAGGACTACTTTTAAAGTGTCCCCGAGTTTTTGTTGTATTGTCCTTCTCATTGAATTCCAGGAATTCTTTTATTTCTTAATTTCTCCTTTGACTCACTCATCACTTAGGAGTGTGTTGTTTAGTCTCCATGGGTTTGTACAGTAGCTAGGGCTTCTTCCAGCATTGATTTTAAGCTTTATTACACTGTGGTCTGATAGAATTCATGGAATTGAGAGAAATCAAGCTTGGACTAAGGTGGAAATTTCCTGCCACTGGCTGGGTGGCTTTCAGGGTGCCAGAAGGTGATGTGCAAGTATAAGTTATTTTTAAAAGATTTAAAGTGTAATATGTTCCTGAGCAGTTAATCCTTAATTCCCCCCTTTTGTTTATGTACTACATTTTTGAATAATAAATAAGTTAATATAGCTATTGTATTTAGGGGCGAGATGGGGAATGTCATGAGAGACAAGAATTTCCAAAAACTGGCAAAAAAAGAGATAAAGGTTTTAGATGTATAGCTGGACAACTGTTTTATTTATTTTTTTTTTTTTGAATTTTACTTTAAACAGCTCCAGAAGACTTTTGTGTATGAGCAGTAGTGAAAATAAAGTTTTAAAAAGTATTAACATGTGTGAGCCAATTTAAAAAGACTGAAGGAATTTATGGAAGTTATTTTCATTTGTCAAAGTTCATTAGGACAAACACCTGGGTTTGACTTCCCTCATGATGACGCTTACTGATTGGCAGTCAGGACAGGATTATATAATTTGCTGAGTTTATACCTGTGATAATTGAAAAGACAAATGGACAGTACGACCATTCTTTCTGGGGAGGCCAGGTAATTCTGTTTGGGATCAAATGCTTTGAAATGAAAACAGGATGAGTTCCTCATTGAAGAAGGCTTTAAATAGAGGTAAATATTGATAACAAAACAGACTGAGAATAAGCCAAGGTGGCTTGAAACAACATCAGGGTGACTTGAGCCATATAGCAACTACATTAGTAAACTGAAACGTTAATCAGGGAATTGTTTGCTCTGGGGTTATAAAGACTGCCATATTCCAGGATGGAATGGTTTCTTGGCCTGATTTATTGTCTCCATCTGAAATAGAGTTTTTGTTAGGGAACTAGAAATGGGATATAGATTTATGAAGGAAAATATTTGTACAGGAATTAATGAAATTCCACATGAAAGTGAAGGAAACATGTTCATTTTTCTGTGGCTTGTAAAAGAAAGTTGAAGTTATTTGGAGATATAGAAGGATAAATAATATCAAAATCTTGTCCAGCAAATTGGATGGATTCAGATCAGCCCTATTGAATAAGAATAACTAATTCTTTGTTGATTTGGGGTAACAACATTTTTCATTTGGGTTTATTGGGTAGAAATAACCATCCTAAACTTGTTAAAGAGGGATTTAATTATCTAGTCATTACTGCAAGGGAAAAATGAATGTTAAAACCAAATAGGCAAATCTAATCATATATGAAGTTGTTTCTTAATTTCAGCTTCTAACTGAAACTGCTGTAATAGAAAAGGGAATTTTTAAATCAAATAGGTAAATCTAATCATACATGAAGATGTTGTTTTTGTTTTAAATTCAGCTTCTAACTGAAATTGCCGCAATACAGAAGTTAGTCTTTCGAGCCTTCAGCAGCAGAGCGAACTCCAGGTATAGTCATTAAACATTCTTAGAAGTCAGTTATTTCCATCCTTACTTCCTTCTAACATCTTCTCTTACTAATTGTCTTAATAACACAAAGAACATAATAAGCTTTCCGTCTGTTGTGAAGCCTTTTACTATGCCTAGCCTTTCATGTTTCTAATGACAAACTAATGTTTTCCTTCACAAAAGTGAACAATAAACCAATTGTACCAAATAAGTTAAAGCCAGTATTGTCTGGATCAATAACATTTGGGCAAACAAAAGTATCTGCCTCTACTGTCACCTGAGTTTCTCCTTGGCTGTATTTGGGGTGACAAGATGTTTGAAGGCTTATGCCTACGATCAGTCAGGTTGTCTGTAAATGAAGGCAAGCTCAAGTAGCCTCTCTCCTGCAGTAATGTTTCCCATTAGAGGCCATTTTCATTCTCTGGTTAAACTTCAGTTCAGGCTTGAATGCAGAAAGTCAGAGATCTATCAAACAGATAAGGTTAGGGGGTGTCTGGTTACCCCTATGTCTAAATGTTCTTGTTTGCTCTCTAGAGCTTTAAATTTCTCCCATCATGAATGACCAAGAGGAGTGAGGACTTACCAGATGTAGCTGATTATCTCACTGACAAGACCTGCGTTTTCTGATAGCTCATCCTTCTTTACTAGTGACCCTAGAGAAGGTAGGGTCTATTTGGATAGTCATGCTCACCAGTGTGGCTCCTAATGCACAGTGACCTTAATGAATTTTGTCTTAATTTTTGCCTGGTTAAATTGATCCTGTCTGTGCCGGTCCCACCATTCATAAATCTTCTGGAATAAATATTGGCTTTACATGTATTACAGAAGTCAGCCAACTTCTACTGACTGTAAGTTAGGGACATTCTTGACTTCCTTTTGGGTTGTATTATTTAAATCCCCTTAAATGGGGATTTGACATCTTTAAAATTTAAAATTTATAGGTAAACACTATATCTTACAGGGTGAATTCCTCTTTTAAAGAGGGCTATTGGTCTGGCTGTCTGCCTTAGAAAAACCATATTATAACTTCCTACATGTGATATTGATCAAGTATAACACAGAACATAGAAAACCATCAGTAATATCTAAAAGAACTTTAGATACCAGAAAAACCATGCATTAGAAAAACTATGTTATAATTTACTACATGCAATCTTGATTAAATATTCATAACACAGAACACAGTAATATATAAAAGAATTTGAATTCAAAAGTTACATTATGATACAGAGAAAAAGAGTAGTAAAAGAATTTCAAATCTCAGAGAAAGGCAGACTTGGAGATGTAGGACAGATAGAACCAGCATTTTCAACCTAGCAACTGCCAAACCAGGGACAATACTTTTTTTAAAAAAAATTAGTTTCTTGCTCACCACATTCTGTCCCCCTTCTAGCCTTGGGCCTAGGTTTGGTCCTACTCTTTCTGCCTCAGCTTTCTGGACCACCCTTTTGGTACAGACCCTGTCCACTGCATCCTCACCCCCTGCAACAAGACTAGCTGTATTCTCCAGCTATAGGGCCCACACATATTCTGCCTAGTTTGTTAGACCCTCCACAGTTTGTCCCCAAACCTATCTTTCCACTGGCCTCCTGATCTACCTGACACAGAGCTGTCCACTATTCTGGTAAGGGAGACCCTGCCCAGTACATGGTCTTGATTCCCCTGCACCTTGAACAGCTCCACTGTCTCTCCTTACTCTGTCCCTTTTCTAGCCTTGGGTGAAAGCCTGCTCCTGCTCTTCCTCCCTCAGATCTCTGGACCAGCCTCATAACCCAGACCCTGTCCACTGTGTCCTGATCCTCTGCTCCCAGACTAGCTGCATCCTTCAGCTTCAGCACCCTCACCTAGACAGGTCTAGTTTGCTAGAGCCTCCCCAGGCTGTCCCCAACCCTGTCTTGCTCTTGGTCCCCCTCCTGATCTGCTTTCCATAGACCTGTTACTACCCGCAAGAACCTGAAGCATACACTAACTTTTCATACCTGAGCAAAAAGCAGCCAAGCTATATCAACAATATAAACAGAACCAGACTTCACCTAAACAAAGCAAAATAGAATTTCATATAAGACACACAACTAACAAAAGACATCCATGTACCCAAAAAACAATGCAAAAACACAAATAATATGAAAAACCAAGAGAATATGTCCCCAACAAACCCCACAAGTCCCACAGAAGTGCATTACAATGAGAATCACTGAGAGGAACCCCATGATGCGGAATTTAAAAGCGCAATCAAACATGATCAAAGAACATAAAGAACACACAGGCAACTCAAAGAACTCAAAGAAGATAGGCATAAGCTCATAACTGAAGAGCAAGAAAATATAAATATGTGGCTGAATGAAATAACAAAAATAATTCAGTACTTGAAAAGTGAATTCACAAGAGATAGAAATATTGAAGAAAACCCAAGCTGAAATGAAGATGGAATTGAAAAAAATAAGTCAATTTGAAATGGAAGGAGAAAGCCTTACAAACAGAATGAATGAAATGTAAAGCAGAATATTAAGAATGGACAACAAAGTTGAAGAACTGGACTGCTCAAACAAAGATTATGAAAATTAAAAAAAAAAAAACAACCCAAAACACCACAGGATTGGAACACACAGAAAATGAGGGACTTAATGAAAAGACAAAATCTATGCATCATAGGCATGCAGGAAGGGGAAGAACCTTGGGTCAATGGCACTGACCAGATCTTTGACAGGATTAAAGAAGAAAATTTCCCCAAATTAAGAAGAGACATACCTATACAGATACAAGAAGCACACAGAACAGCAATTGGACAGGACCATGGCATATCAGAGTAAAAACACTAAATGTACAAAACAAAGAGGGTACAGAAAGCCACTAGAGAAAAACAAGTTACATATAAAGGAAAACCTGTCAGAATTACAGCTGACTTTTCAATGTAAACTATGAAAGCCCAGAGAGCCTGGACAAAAGTATTGCCAGTTCTAAATGACCATGAATGCCAACCCAGAATACTTTACCTAGTAAAACTAGTAAAACTATCATAGTCTGAGGGGAACAGAAAATTTTCTGTGACAGGAATATGCTGAAAGAATTCAAGGCCACCAAAAATACAAAGGACCAAAGATATGAATGAGTATATTAAAGAGGTTACAGAAAGAAAACAAAGGAAAATTTAATTATGGAAACACAAAAAAGGACCAAGAACACAAACAAATTAAAATGACAGTAACAATACACATCTTTCGGTAATAGCTCTAAATGTCAATGGCCTCAACTCCCCAGTCAAAAAACACAGGCTAGTGAAATGGATTAAGAAACAAATTTCCATCTTTTTGCTGTCTTCAAGAAACTCATCTCACCTTCAGAGATAGGGACTACCTTAGGGTGAAAGGATAGAAAAAATATTCCAAGCAAATGGCACTAAGAAGCAAGCAGGTGTTGTAATTCTAATATCTGACAAAATTGACTTCAAATTGACACTAATCAGAAGAGAGAAAGACCATCATTTAATGCTAATCAAAGGAACAATTTACCAAGAAGATACTACAATCATGAACATTTATGCTCCAAACTCTGGTGCACCCAATTTCATAAAAACAGTACTCAGTACTATACAACACAGATTAACCCCAACTCTGTAATAGTAGGTGACTTCAATACCCCACTATCTACAATAGACATGTTAACTGGAAAAATAAAAAGAGAGACATCTGAATCAAATGACATCATACATCAAATGGACATAACAGATATCTACCGAATATTCCACCTAAGCATCAAAGAACATACTTTTTATTTAGCAGTCCATGGCAATTTCTCTAAAATTGACCACATATTGGGGCATAAAACAAACCAACAAATACAAAAATATTGAAATAAGTCCATGTATTCTATCAGACCACAATGCAATAAAGCTTATAATCAATAGCAAAAGAAGCTCAACTAGCTACAAGAACTCATGGAGATTAAATAACACACTCATGAATGATGAATGGGTCAAAGAAGAAATTAAGAAAGAAATAAAAGAATTACTGGAACTAAATGAAAATGATAATGCAATGCAACAAAACCTCTGGGACACTTTAAAAGCAGTCCTAAGAGGAAAGTTTATAGTTCAAAGTGCCTACATTAAAAAATCAGAAAGAGCACATATAAATGACTTAACAGTACAACTCAAGACTCTGGAAAGGCAAGAAAAAACCAAACCCAAACCTAAAAGATGAGAAGAAATAACAAAAATCAGAGCAGAAATTAATGAAATAGAAACAAAGAAAATAATACAGAGTCAATGAATCTAAGAGCTGGTTCTTTGAAAAGTTGAACAAGATAGACTCACCTTTAGGCCAGTTAACTATAAGAAAGAATGCAAATCCAAATTAACAAAATTAGAAGTGAAAGGGGAAACATCACAACAGAGACCAAAAGAAAAAGAAATTTGGGACATTATAAAAGGATACTTTTAAAAACCTATACTTTATTAAATTTGAAAATCTATTGCCCTGTTCTGACTTTTTTCTAGGTCCCTGTCTAGAACTTGTAATGCTAATTACTCTTGCCTTTACTTCTCCTTCACATCTCCCATTCATGATTCAAGGACTTTCTTCTCCCCTTAGAGACAAAAGTTATGCAATTTGGGAGTCTTTTAGATAGACCCACTGAAGGGGTACTCCAGTTGCCTCACCCTGAGTCCCCATTCAGCATGGAAGAAGCCAGAATGGTCGGCGTCCCTATTCCCTATTAGCAATTTGGGTAACCCCTTCAGAGGACAGCATGATAAAAATAGGAGGTAGGAAATGGCTAGGCAGCTAGGGTAAAAAGACCCCAAAGAAATGTAGCCAGTTTCTTGGCTAAAAGTCAAAATGACCTTGGGCCTGTTAGCAACATACACTGTTCCAAGGCCAAAATTGTCAAAAGTATTTGGGAGCTTGTATCTAATCCTTAACAGATTTTAGGGTTACCTCTTCAGAAGGGGGACTGTTGGAGGGGAGTGAGCATGGATTTGATCAAAACACCTTATATACATGTATGAAATTCTTAATAAAGTTTGTGTAAAAATTTTAAAAAAAGAAAAAGAAAATCTAAAAGAAATGGATGAATTTCTAAATTCAGGAAACCATCAAAGCTTAACCAAGAAGAAATCAACAGTTTAAACAGCTCCATAACAAACAAAGATATTGAAACAACAATACAAAACCTCCAAACTAAAAAGAGCCCAGGTGCAGATAGATTCACAGCAGAATTATACCAGACATTTAAAGATCTACAATCAATACTACTTAAATTATTCAGAAAGATAGAAACAGAGTGAGAACTCTGAAACTCTTTCTATGAAGTCAGTATCACTGTAATACCAAAATCAGGTAAAGACACAACAAAAAAGAAAACTATAGCCCTAGTAAACATAGACGCAAGGATTCTGAACAAAATACTTGCAAACCACACACAGACACACATCAAAAAGATCCTCCACCATAATCAAGTTGGTTTTATTCCAGAGATGCAGGGATGTAAGTATATGTAAGTCCATAAATGTAATAAATCATATAAATGGACTTAAAGACAGAAATCACGTGGTCATCTCAAAAGATGCAGAAAAGGCCTTTGACAAAATCCAACATGTATTCGTGTTAAAAGTCCTAGAGGGAATTGGGCTGAAGAGAACATACCTCAACATAATTAAAGCTGTATACAATAAACCCACAGCCAACCTCATTCTAAATGGAGAAAAACTGGAAGCATTCCCATTAAAATCAGGAACCAGACAAGGCTGTCCACTATCTCCATTCCTTTTAAATATAGTGCTTGAAACTCTTGCTAGAGCAATAAGACAAGAGAAGGAAATTAAAGGAGCACTAATTGGAAAAGAAGAGGTCAAACTATCACTATTTGCAGATGATATGATAGTCTATGTGAGAGATCCCAAAAATTCCACCAGAAAACTGCTAGATTAATACTTGCAGCAAAACGGCAGGTTACAAATAGCCTTTCTATATACCAATAACAAGCAATCAGAGAAAGCATTCATGGAAAACTTCCCATTCACAGTATCCTCTAAAAATATAGGAATAAACCTAACTAAAGACTAATGATTTCTACAATGAAAAATTTAAATATTTGAAGAAAGAGATAGAGGAAAACACCAGGAGATGGAAGGACCTCCCATGCTCATGGATTAGTAGAATTGATATTATGAAAATGACCATCCTACCAAGCAATCTATAGACTGAATGCAATGCCAATCAAAATTCCCAGGATAGTCTTCACAGTGCTAGGAAAAAATATCCTAAAATCTACATGTACTCACAAAGGACTCTGGACAGCCAAAGCAATCTTGAGCAAAATGAGCAATGCTGGAGGGATCAGTATACCAGATCTCCATCAATATTGCAGAGCTACAGTCATTAAAAAAAAGCATGGTACTGGCACAAAAACAGACATGTAGATCAATGGAACATAATAAAAGACCCAAACATGAGTACATACAATTTCATCCACATGATATTTGACAGAGTTGCCAAGAACACACACTGGAGGAAAGAACATCTTCCACAAATGGTGCTGGCAAATCTGGAAGAATGAAACTGGTCCCTTATTTTTCACCCTGCACAAAAGTCAACTCCAAATAGATCAAAGACCTCAAAATGAAACCTGAAACTCTGAAACTGCTAGATGAAAACATAGTCAGTATCCTACAAGATTACAAGATACAGGTCTAGGAAAGGAATTCCTAAATCAGACATCAGTTACTCAGGCATTAAGATCAACAATCAATAAGTGGGACTTCATTAAACTAAAAAGCTTGTGTACAGAAAAAAAAAAACAAAAAAAAAACAAAAACCAACCAACGAAGCAAAGCGAAGTGAAGAGGAAACCCACTGAGTTGGAGAAAATCCTCACTTGCTAGAGGATTGATATCTAGAATATACAAAGAACTCATAAAACAAAGAAACAAGAAAATAAGCAACCCAATGAAAAGATTAACTTAGGGCCAGAACAGAGAGTTCTCAAATGAAGAAATAAAAATGACTAAGAAACACCTTTAAAAGTGCTCAACATCCTTAGTAATTACAGAAATGCAAATTAAAACCACTTTAAGATTTTATCTTACCCCAGTAACTAAGATCAAGAAAACAAAAGAAACCAAATGCTGGCAAGGATGTGGAGAAAGGGGAACACTCATTCACTGCTAGTGGGAATGATTGCAAACTCATGCAACCACTATGGAAAAGAGTGTGGAGAACTCTTAAAAAAACTAAAAATTAATCTAACATATGATCTGGCTATACCAGTTCTTGGCATGTACACAAAGGACTCATCCTAATGTAGAACTACTTGTATATCCATGTTTGTTGCTGTTCTTTTCACAATAGCTAAGAAATGGAAACAACATAAATGTCCCTCAGTTGAGGAATCGATGATGAAAATGTGGTGCATTTACACAATGGAATTTTATTCAATGATAAAGAAAGATGAAATTATGAAATTTGCCAGTAAATGGATGGAACTAGAAAATGTTATACTAAATGAAGTAACACAGACTCAGAAAAAACAAGCCATATATGTTCTCTCTCATTTGTGGGAGAACAGCTATCTAATTGGACTGAAAGCCTTCTCAGTGGGAGGAAACTCATAGGTGGCACTGTACATATAGCGAGATCCACATGGCTGAAGAGGCCATAGAGCCCAGGAAGAAAACCCTTATCTTTGTCATATCTCTAGGCAAATGAAATTTCTTACTGTATGTTATATGGATCCTTATTTGTACAGACAATATATCATACACCAAAGAAGCTTCTTTTTGCAACAGATGGAGGCTATTACAGAGTTCCATAACTGGTCACACACAGAGAATATATGTCTGAGAGATGCCCAGTCCTAAGTGACACATCTATAGTAGAACCTCTACATGGAACATAGAGGAACAAGGATAGAGAGAATACTAACACATCCCTCAACTTTTACCAGCTGGTCTAGTTTGTTTCTCCATTGCTGTGACAAAACACTCTGACCGATACCAGCTTGGGGAGGAAAGGGCTTATTTGGCTTACATTTCCCAGGTCACAGTTCATCAGGGAGCCAAGGTAGGAACTCAGGGCAGGAACCTGGAGGCAGGAGCTGGAGCACAGGCCATGGAGGAATGCTGCTTACTGGCTTGCTCCCCTAGCCCATGCTCAGCCTGCTTTCTTATACAATACAGAATGACCTGCCCAGGGGTGGCACTGCCCACAGGGGGCTGGCCCTCCATATCACTCAACAAATAAGAAAATACCCCACAGACATGGCCATAGGCCAACCCAATGGAGGAAATTCCCCGTTTGAAGCTCCCTTTACCCAGGTGTGTCAAGTTGACATCTAAAGCTATCCAACACACTAGTGAAGCTTCCTTATACAACAGAGTGCAATGCACACAGGCCACAACTGGCTAAGTTTTAGAGATTAAGAGATTGCAGAGTGTGTGTCCCTGGATAGGATTACTATATTAGACCTTACCCATCCATAGCTCAGGGACCATTGTGAAATAGGGGTCAGAAAGATTGTAAGAGCCAGGGTCGGTGTGTGAACATAAGGAAACAGAGGCTTTCAGGCCTCTGGGACCTTGCTTATATGAATTCGCAACAATGGTGACAGCATGCACAAGACCCATGCTGACTCAATCAGACAAAAACCAGCATAGAACTGGGGAAATGGGAGCAGGCCCCAACCTTAGCTGGTGATCTATTGGCAACTAATTTCTGCTGGGTGAGGGAAAGTTGGTCTTCTTTAAGGGAGTGACTCTAGCTAGGCTGACTAGACTCCAGTGGATGAACTTGCATGGAGGGCTATGTGGGTACAAATGCTTGCCTGGGATTCACAGATTTGCTTTGATGATGCTTTAGTTCCAATCCTTTTAAGTAAATTCGTTAATTACGTATGTACAAGATCCAGGTGATAAAGTGAACCCCATAGTGAAAGGGGAACGATGAAAGTGTAGGTTTGAGCACAGTTCCTTGCCGTTTGGGCCTGGGAAAGGGAATACAAACAAAAAGTGAATAACGATTAGACCACGTTGTGCAAGCTTCAAGAAAATGTTGTGTCTGTTGTCCTATCACTTACCCTCATGTATGACTGAGAATGTCCAAAGAGTCCCCTTTTCCTCAAGACTTTTCCAGGCATCTGCCCATCAGCACTCTGATGCAAACTGTCAAGGAAAACCTCGTGCTTGTTTTCGCACAACTTGCATGTATGACTAAGACATTCTATATTTCTCTTTTTCCTCAAGACTTCTCCAGCAAATGTTCTATGAGTTCAGAGTAGAGTTTCATCCTCACACAGGGCATTACAATGCAGTTATTATGCCAACATTAACAATGATCCAAATAAAAATCCTGACTCTTAAATTTAAGAGTTTTTAAGAGTGGGCCTGAACTCAGAGGACACCCATTTCCCTAGAAGTCTCTTGGAATTAAAATCCTGAACTGTGTTGCTGGATCACTCTGTGTCAGGCATTACTCATAACTTTGCTCAAAATTGTTCATCCAGCTTCAATTGGGGAAATAAAAGCTTGAATCCACCCTTAGGTGTCTAATCAGACCGCCCTACCTTTTCATCCCCAGTTCTAGGATATCTCAGGCACACAATGTCAACCATTCTTTCTCAATCTTCATGTTTTCAGTGAAGATGGGCATGCTGTCTTTCAACGCTTTGATACGTTAATTCTCAAGCATAGCCACATTCAATCCCTAATTGAGGTGCCCAGTTCACAAGAACACCTGGTCAGTGAGTTTGCCCAGGTTAATTAAATCATTAATCTTGTGGCTACATCATTGAAAAAAAAATGACTCCTCACCCCCAGCAGCCAATGCCAAAAGCGCTTCGGGGGGTTTGGGTGGGGCCTTGTGAGCCCCTCCTCCATCCATGCTTCAGAGAGCCATCTGCACTTATCATTGCCCTCAGCTTCAGGCAGGAAAGCTTGGGGGCTCACTGGATGGCTTTCAGAGCCTAGTGGATGGGCCAGCAGGAAGCAGAGGCTGTCTGGGAAGTTCTGGCCCTTAAGAGTTCAAGAGGAGATTTTGAAATGTCCTTTGAGCAAGATTCTCAGGACTCTCCATGCAACTGCCACACCAGGCTTCTCAGAATCGGACTCTGGAAGCATCCCTGTGGGTGGGATAAAACCCATGGGACAACTATATCACTTGACAGAGGGAGCGGCCCTGATGGCTGGCTTCCCAGTATAGTTTTCAGTCCCTGTAGGATTCGTTCAACCCTGAGGAGACCCTTTGGTTTTTTGGAAACTGATGTCATGATGATTTGGCTTGAATAGAAAAAAAGTCCTTCCTGAGAAATCTAGAATTTGCTTAAATATTGCATCTGTGCAAATTAAATATAGGTATGTCAGAGGTGATGCAGACTTACCCCCAGCCAAAGCAGTACTGCTCATTGTGATGGTTAACATTGTCAACTCGACAAGATCAAGAGTCACCATGGAGACAACCTTGGGGCATGCCTGTGACAGAGTTTCCAGACTAGGTTAACATAGGTGGGATGACCCACCCACCTCTAGGGCCGGGGTCTGGACTGAATAGAAGGGAGAAAGCAAGCTGAGCATCAGCATCCATCTCTGCTTCTGACTGTAGACAAATGTGACCAACTGCCTCATGTTCTTACCACCATACCTCCCCTACCACGATGGACTGTGTCCTCAAACAGTGAGCTGAAATGAAACCCTTTCTTCCTTGAATTGCTTTTATCAGATATTTTGTCACAGCAATGAAAAAAGTAGCTAATATGTACATGTTTTACCTAGTTTTTCTAAAGCACTCATGCATAGTGAGTTCGTGGTCCCTGTGAACAGCTGGTGTCTGCAGGGTAGGGCCTGAGATCAGCCTGAGTTTGTTGCCTGTTCTACCAATCAGTAACTGTGTGACGTTAAGTCCTCAGTTTCCCTTTTGTGGACTAGAGGCTCTTGTTTCATAGCATATTAGGAGGACTGAGTTCAAGGTCGCACATGTCAACTATGAATTATGAGTTCAAACAATCTGCTGATGACTTTGGATGCCTGTCAATACATTCACAGTGGAGTTCTTCCTGAAAAGGGGATTGGTGAAGCATGAGAAGGTCAATCAATCGGGAATGTTTTGTGTGTGTGTGTGTGTGTGTGTGTGTGTATGTGTGTTCATGAAGGTACGTATATGTACATGTGTGTGTGTTCATGCAGGTGTGTAGGGTGTGTGGAGGACAGAATTCAGTTCTTGGTATCACTCCTTAAGGGAAACCACCACGTTCATTTGGTTTTGGTTTTTTTTGAGACAAGGTCTCCCTGTAGCCCCTGCTAGCCTGGAACTCAGTGTAGATCAGGCTGGCCTTGATCTCACAGAGGTATGCCTGCCTCTGCCTCCCAAGTGCTGGGATTTTATCTTTGAGATAGAAGCTCTCACTGGCCTGGAGCTCACTTGGACTAGGCTGGCTGGCCAGTGAACCCCAGGGACTTGCCTATCTTTACTCCCCCAGGCCTGGAATCCCTAGTGCACCACCTCACCTAATTTTTTAACATGAATTCTGCAGATGGAACTCAGGTTCTTGTGTGGCAAACATTTTACTAACTGAGCAATCTCCCTAGATCCAAATGGGAAGTATTTTTTGAAATAGAAGTTGTAACAAATCTTAGGATTATCTATGGTGTGTGATACATTGCAGCTCTGCAGCACTGGTGAGACTCAAACCCACACTGTGTGGGCTTTTGACACACAGTCGGGATGTACCTCATCAGGATCAGGAGGGGAGGGCTCCAGTTCCCAGGATGGCTCAGAGGAAGAAAGAGCTATGAATGCAACTGACCTCAGGTGACCCTGGCCCAGGAAGTCTGCAGCAGCCTTCCCATTGGGATCCGGTCAGAAGGTCATTTCTTTTCAGAGCCGGGGAAGGCACTGATGTGGGAAATTGCTAGGACAGCTTCTGGACCCTAACGGTCTTAATTCTTTGGGAACAAAAAAGAGAACAATTGACTTTAATGAGGGTCACAGGTTGCAGAAGTTAAAGCAACTTGTGCATCTGGTAATGTACAGGATACCCAAGAGGAAGGGAAAGAGGCCAGAGACAGACAGAGAAGAGGAGGCTGACTTTAATGGCAGGATCTTCTGGTACTCCAGGAGCCTTTCTTTCAGTTTCTTCCCAGGGGTTCAAATGTGTCCTTATCCAAGGACAGAAGGACACCAGTAACATCAGAGACATACTTCATGTCACATACCCAGTAGACACCATCTCAACAACCTTCACAGTGACCTTGTAAAGAAGAAACTTGAATCCTCATATCATAGATGAGGAATCTGAAGCTCAGAGAGGAAAAGCAGTTATCTTCAAGTCAAACGTGAGAGCTTTAAGTATAAACAAAAGTATGCTAGTATTCAGTGCCTAGATACAATATCTCTATTTATTCTGGGGTCTCAGAGGAGGCATAGTTTATATGAGTAACTCCTCTAGGGTAGAGAGATGGCTCCATGATTAAGAACATTGGCTGCTCTTACAGAGAACCTGGGTTCAAATTCTAGTACCCACATGGCAGCTAACAACTGTAACTCCATTTCCACAGACTCTGACACCTTCTTTTGACCTCCGTGGGCATTGCATGCCACGGGTGCACTTGCGTACATGCAGGCAATATACTCATACACATAAAATAAAATAAAAATAATAAATATTTTTAAAAAGAGTAAACCGTCTGTCCCAAATGTGTAAAAGTTGGCTTCATTGCCCTTATTCCTAAAGTCTAGCCTATTCAGAGTGTTCTCCTCCTGAAGGCAATAACCACCTGGCTGTAAGGGGCAGATGCTTACTGCTGAGTTCCCATACAGATAGAACACAGGGCAATCCACTAGGAGGGAGAGGTGAGTGGCAAGCACAGCCTTGAGAGTTAAGGTTGACAGAGGCCTGGTGGTATGCATAGTCACTGTGGAATTCATCCATCAGCCTTAGCTACAGTACAGTTATGCTGAACAGGCAGACATGGGTATGAACAATAATAATCATAATAATTATAATTATTATTCTTAACCTGAGGCTGAAACCCAGGGCCTTGGGCATGCTAAGCATGTACCCTGCAGTCCCAGCCCAGTATTGTGCACTTTTGAGAAAGCTCAGTGGGTTCTACTGCAGTTAGGTGACAGTCCACAGACCAGCCAGTTTCTATCTGGGGACAAAATACATTTGGATAGAAATTGCCAT
This sequence comes from Nannospalax galili, assembly GCF_000622305.1. Lineage (NCBI taxonomy): Eukaryota > Metazoa > Chordata > Mammalia > Rodentia > Spalacidae > Nannospalax > Nannospalax galili. The sequence continues at coordinate 353,104 of NW_008350332.1, forward strand.
CATTAAGAACAGAGAAGCTGTCCTCATTAGATTAGATGCTCAGCTTTCTTCTCTATTTTCTTTCTTTTTTTTTGAGACAGGATCTCCGAGTAGCCCTGGGTGGGCTGGAACTTGCCATGCAGACCAGGCTGGATGGGAATTCACAGAGATCCATCTGCCTCTGCCTCCCGAGTGCTGGGATTAAGGATGTGCACCACCATACCAGGATCTATTTTGTTTCTGCATTTAGTTTATTCTGCCTGAACAAAAGATTAGAAAAGATAAAGGAAGGAAAGGAAAAAGGGAGGCAGGGAGGAAGGGAATGAAAGGAAGGGGGAAGAAAAGCAAGTGAGGCAGAAATGAGGCTATCTCCTCTTCCGTGCTATGTTTTCTTTATTTTCTTAGCAATTTCATACACATAAAATATATTTTGCTTGTATTGACTCTGCATCATCCTGTCTTCCCCTTCTCACCCTCTGTAGCTCCTCAGGGAGGGGTGGGGTCTCATGAGTCCCCCCCCCCCGCTCCCACATGATGGAATGCTGGTGAGCCAGTCTTGTGCAGATCTTGTGCAGGTAACCACAGCTGCTGGGGATTCATGAGTGCAATGGCCTTGTCATGATGGGAAGACAGCCTTTTTGGTCTATTTTTTTTTTTATTTTATGTGTATGGGCGTTGTTTTATCTGCTTGTATGTAAGTGTACCCACCATGTTCATGTGATGACCTCATGGAGGTCAAGAGAGGGTGTTGGAGCCCCTGGAGTTACACGCAGTTGTTAGCCACCTTGTGGGTGCTGGGAACTGACCCTGGGTTCACTGCAAGAGCAACCAGTGCTGAACCATTTCTTTAGCTCCCAATATGCTAGTGTTTTAACAGCACAGCTTCAGCCCAAAGCCCATAGGCAGAGTGGTACCCTTCCTTTCACAATGCAATTTTCCAGATACCAGGGGAAGAGTATATATTATAGCTAAACTGAGGAACAGGGGATGAGGGCTGTGGCCTCTTGGCTCAGGTAAGGCCATCTTGAAGTCCTATTAGCTCTGTATTTTCTTAAAGATAAGATAGACCCTTGGGCCTGGCTTCTTGGAATGGCTGGCCACTTCTTGGAATGTCCCTGCAGTTGCACACAGGGTCTCCATTTCCACTTAGCAGGCTGGGGACATCGTGAGAGGGGCAGATCCATCTGTACTGTGACCAACCTTCATGGGAAGTGAAGTCTACAGAGGAATTTGAGTTTCTTGGTCCTCCTCCCAAGATGTTCTTGTGAAGTACAGAAATCTTGTGCTCTCCCCTGCAGCATATGTGAAAACCACATGTTTTGATGTGATAGCACTCTATACAATCTAGTTTAGAGGCTTACAAGAAACATGTGGATTTTCTTAGAAGCACTGTGACTGAATGCTAAGTGCAATCTCACTCGTGCTCAGACTTCTGGGGGTCAGAACTGTCAGAGCCCCTGAAGTAGCTGCCTTAGAAAGATCAAACATCTACTCTCTCAGCTCCATTTTCTTTGTAAGAACCACATGGACCAGCACCCTGAGTGTTCTATAAACCCTGGGTTGAATGGCTCTTCCTTCTTGTATCTCCCTTAATGAAAACTTTTTCCTTCCTTCCTTCCTTCCTTCCTTCCTTCCTTCCTTCCTTCCTTCCTTCCT
>NW_008350332.1:354818-377623 GCF_000622305.1 Nannospalax galili
TTCTTTTAATTAATTTATTTTTATTTTATGTATGGATGTATTGCCTGCATGTGTGTAGGTGCACCCATGTTGTGCAATGCCCATGGAGGTCAAATGAAGGCGTAGGATTCCCCAGAACTTGGGTTACTGATGGCCATTAACTGCCATGTGGGTGTTGGGAATCAAACCCAAGTCCTCTGCAAGAACTGCCAGAGCTCTCGATCACTGTGCCATCTCTCCAGCTCTATGTAAACTTCTTCTTAAGAGATTCATGCTGAGCTGTTGTAGTTATTGCCCTGCCAAACCTTCCCTCCATCTTTCAGGGACTTCTAAATAAAAGCAAAACCAGACACATGGTTGACATTATTTTTATGAAAAGCAAATAGAAAGTAGCAATTTAACCAAGATACATGTCCTCTTAGAAAAGGATAAAAGCATTCTCGATCTGACAGAGAAAGGAAGCCTCTAAGGGAGTGGGTGATGAGGCCCCTGCATGGCTTCCTTGCCTTTCCCGCAGAGGTGTGGAGATACGCTCCTGCTTGAATTGGCTCTGTGAAGGCTGCCCAGTTCTCTCCCCATGGCTTTCATTCTAGTGGATAAGAATCTACTTAACAGTTTCCAAATCTGTCAAGAATGGCGCTTACTCCATGCCTCCTGGGCACCCCATCCCAGTGTTTCACAGCCTTGCTGTCAGGAATCCATGCCTGATGCCTGGTGCGGTCCCCAGTGGGGCTGTAGCTGTGCTGTTTTTAGCTGGCAGGTCCTCAGGAGGGATAACTCAATCTCCTTAGCATGCCTGCATGTCAAAGTCTCTCACACACTGGGCCCATCACTCTTCCCTTTCTCAGACTAAAACAGACATTTTCCTTCTTGAGTTCTTCTTCTCGAGTCTGAAGCCTGCTGTGGTGCTCTTGGCTCTTCCGTTCCCAGGCCCCAGCCACCCTGCAGTCCTGCCTCTCATCTTCTGAGAGGACAGGTTCAGCCAGGAGACAGCCTGTACTGCAGCTTCCTGACTCTCAGCTAAGGCCCAGGAGTAGCTCAGTTAACTTAGGGTCACAATGATATTTTTAGATTTTCTCCTAAAAATAATACTGGGAAATATTTCCAGTTTCATGTACCTCTGGGAAATTAAATAAAAACAGAATTGGAACATCTTTTTCTAGTTCACATCAGTGTTCAAATGTTAAAGGTGTAGAACAGTAATGCGAGCTGGGAGACAGCTCAGTGATAAAAGTGTCTGCAGCACAAGCATGAGGACTGGGGTTCAATCCCTAGCACCCACATAAAAAGCTGGGTGTGGTGATGCATGGGTGTAATCCCGGCACTGCGGAAGCAGAGATGGGGACCTCTGAGGCTCACTGGTCAGTCAGCCTAGCCTAATTGGTGAACACAAGGTCCCAATGAGAGACCCTGTCTTATAAAACAAGGTGATAACTCCTGAGGGGAAGACACCCAAGGTTGACCTCTGGCCTCCACACACACCACCATCCACGTGCACCTGCACATACAAAATAGTTGAGTCACAATTCATATAAAGTTAAAAATCACTAGTAGCATCATACCTTATCCTGATAATGTTAATATGAAAGGCATAATTAATTACCCTGAAATACTAGAATTTCACAACAGCAGGTCCCATCCTCAAAGTGGTGAGTGGTGATCTAGCTAACAGAAGGAAGGGAGCTGCATAGTAATGAGTATTACACATTTCAGTGGGTCTTCACTTCCCAGGGTCTCTGCATGCACATGTGTGATGTATGTATGTTTGTGTCTGTGTGGCTGTGTTCAATGTGGCTGTGTGCCTATAGGATATGCCCAAAGGATTCACCCAGCACCATGCATATGCACATGTATATGGAGCCCAGAAGCTGACATTGGGTGTCTTCCTCAGTCATTTTCCACCTTAGTTTTTGAGACAGGGTCTCTCACTGAGCCTGGAACTCATCAGTTTCTCTAGAGTGACTGGCCAATGAGTTTCAGGGATCCTCCTGTCTTCCCTCTATCCTCCCTTGAAAGCAGGAGTTACAAAAATGTACCCCTATGGCAGGTTTTACATGGGTGCTGGGAGTCAAACTTGGGTCCTCTTGCTTCCATGACAGACAGGTGCTTTACCAGCTCAACAATCTCCCGAGCCCCATTTATGGTCTTTTCTAATTCATTGATCAACAGCTACAGTTCAGTGTGCTGTGTGTCTGACTGTTCTGGCCATGGGTGGATCCTTCGCTCAATTTCCTAAATATAGCAGGTGCCCTGAGCTCAGGGTTTTACACTTTGTGAAATTTTGTTTTGCACCAATTGAACAAGCTCTTGGTGTTCACCATGGTGCTGAGTGAATCCTTTGGGCATCTTGTCAATGTTGATTCTTGGCTGGACACTCCCACTTTAGAAAGAAACCAGTGAGACCATTCCAGGCTCCTTAAATAAAGGAAATTCCAGCTTGCCACATGAAATCCTCTTGCAGAGAAAAGGAAGTGGCTCAGGCTGGTGACTTACTCTGATAAGCAGCCTGAACATTCAGAGGAAAAGAAATTGAGATGGATCATGATTGTAAAGAAACTATGTGGTCATACATTCCTCTCTTCTTAGCCACTTGAGTGTCCAGGACAGCACAGCAGGCTGTTAGGCACCTGCTACTGTTTTTAAAAGTAAGGATTCTCTTTTAGAACACGGGCTTCCCCGGAATAGAAAAGCTGTTATCTAATTAGTTTTTGTAAATGAAGTCTGGCATGGCAGGCAGAGCAAGACGTGTCATTGTCACATACAAATGCATGAAAATGAAAGGAATTTTAGAGCTTGGGGCTGGAGCAGGAGCTCGCTGGGTGGAGTGCTTGCCTGTCACGCGTGCAGCCCTCTGGCTCATGAGACTCAGCTGCATTCTCAAGGCTTCTGCGGCCAGATTGGGGGCTCCTTGTTTCTTTTTCTTTTACTTTTTTTTCCGGTGGAAATGAAACCTAGGACCTTATTTGCACATACTTAGATAAATGCTCTACCTACAGAGCACTACACTATACCCCCAAATTTGCTATTAAATGTGTGCAGAGGGCTGGGGAGATGGCTTGGTTGGTAAGGTGCTTGCCTTACAAGCGCAAGGACCTGAGTTTATCCCAGAACTGGTGTAAAAATACTAGGTATGAGCCAGGGTGGTGGCGCACGCCTTTAGTCCCAGCACTTGGGAGGCAGAAGCAGGTGGATCTCTGAGTTTGAGTCCAGCCTGGTCTACATAGTGAGTTCCAGGCCAGCTGGAGCTTCAGGGAGACCTTGTCTCAAAAAGACAAAAAACAAAACAAAAAAAAACCCACCAAAAAAAACGCTGGGTGTGGTGATGTGTGCTTGTGATCCCAGGGCTAGGGAGGTGGACACAGGAGGATGCCTGGAACTCCCTGGCCAGTCAGCCCAGCCTGTTTGGTGAGTTCCAAGTCCCAACTACAGACCTTGTCTCAAAGAACAAGGTGGAGGACTCCTGAGGAGCAACAGCTGAGGTGCACCTACACCCACACGTGCACCACCAGGGGCTGTATGTTAAGGTACTCTGAGTTTGTTCTGCTGAATCAAAAGCTATTTTATGAAGTGTTTGGAGGAAGATTTCATCTACCCACACAAGACATCATAATAAACTTCCAATTCAGCCTCTCCCCTAGTCAACAAAGGCATTCCATTCTTAATGTGGGCAGCTAACTGCAGACAGCAGCATTTCCTTGTGCTTAAAGCAGTTACAGCTCTTCTTAGGAACGCAGCCTAGGCATTCACAGATGGCGGCAGCAGAGCCCTGGCTCACTAAGACCACAGCATCTTCTCCATCTTTCAAAAAGTCATTCTTTTCTAATGATTATGGAGAGAAAAATGTGAGTTAGGAACTGCTTGACAGTTTTCTCAATAGACGCTCTGTAATATCACCTCGCATAGTCATCTTTGACATAGAATCAGCCATCTGTATCGACGCCTTCTCTCCATCTCTAATAAGTAATAAATTGAGCGACATAATTCTTCCCATGTCCAAGACTAGGCAGCCAAAATACCACATTTAGAAGTTGGCTGGCTGCGTGGTAACTTGTCTGTCATCACCCCATTTCATTACAGCTCTGTGGTTGGCTTTTATAGACTTTAAAGACCTATCTGCTAGTGACTCACTTAATTTGCGTATATGCTCCATTGTGTCCTGTACTTGTATTCAAGCGAAGTGTCACATGCCACCATCACATCCAGAGGATCGCTAAGCACATGGAAGGCTGCATGGGGGCTGGCCTCCCCTTCTGCAGGACTCCTTCCATAAATTATAAGTTCAATCAAACTTCTCAACTTTTTATCTGTGGTACTTTCATTCCATATCAATCATTCCTCCTTCCCTCCTTCCCTTTCCCTTCCCATCTTCTTTCTCTCTCTCTCAACTTCCCTCCCTCTCTTTTCCACTTCCTGTTCTCTTTCTCTCTCCCGATCCTTTCATATTTCCCCTCCCTTTTTTCCATCCTCTCTCTCTCTCTCTCTCTCTCTCTCTCTCTCTCTCTCTCTCTCTCTCGTCTTTCCTTCTCATGCTTTCCCACTGAACCACACCTACATATCCATCAGTGGTGCCTTCTGGGGTCTCATCACACATTCTCCTTTTACTTGTAAACATATCTTCCTAAGACGTACTGTCTGGAGAAATAAGGACCTTCCGCTTTTACTCAGGGCCCATCAGAAACGGAACAGACAACCTTTTAAATGTTGTTAGTGGAAATCTTATAAAGAGAATGGATTTCTATGCTCACTGGGGGCTTGGAATAGATGCTTTCAAAGCCTCCTTCCAAAGTTGAGCAATGTTGAAATTTCGTTCTCAAACACTTAGTTCAGCGTAGGGAGCCAAGAAAATTTACTGTAAACAAGAAAAGAGTTTGCTCCATGGTCGTCTTTGCAAGTTTTACTTAAAAAGAAAATAAATTCTGTATAGATTTTTTTGTTGAATGAGTCCTATGGGATAAGAGTTTTGTTTTGAAGCAAGAAGTAGGCAGCTTATCTGGATGGGGAATTCAACTTCACGTTCTTGTGCTGAGCCAGAGGCTGGCTCACCATTTCTGGAGGAAGAAGACACCACTGCACAAACTGAAGGAGATCTCCACATATATTCATGAGGCAGCTTTTTCTAAAGCCAGCAGCACAGCTCATCACGGCATCTCCCAGTTGATGTGATAAACAACTTCGGTGTTGACTGGTAGAGCATATCTGTGGGCTTATAATTCAAGTCAAGTGTGCAGGGTGGAGGGAAGTAGAGGAAATGCAGTTTCGTTTCCCATGCATCCCCCTGCCCTGAGTTAAAGTAGGGACAGAAGAAAGTGACCTATAAAAATGACAGTGTGCAAACTTCAGGAGGATGAGGCCAGGCCACTTGGCCAATACTACGAGACTGAACTCTTTCTGGTTATTGTACCACATGAGCTAAAGATCCTCAGTGTTTAGACTACATGTGGAGGTTCTATAAGTTTCGCATTACTGTGTTTGACACAGAAAAGTCACGGCATCCATGCTGGGTCACACTGGGAGATGTTATGATTAGCCTTGTTGCAGGCTTTAGAAAAAGTTTCCTTATGACTGTACATGAGGACAATCTGTACACCTGACACATCCGGCCTTTGTCTCATTCAGTTTATACAGTGGTACCTATTTCCTTAATAAAGCAAGGTGACATCTATCTGAAAGACACTGGTAACCTGATAGAGGGAAAAATCAAAGTATTTACTCTCAGAGAGTCATTATGTCATTGGCTGGTCACTGTGAGCCATCTTAGCAACTTCAAGGGGTTATAGTGTTGACTCACACAAATATGAATTATTAATACCAGCTCATTAGAACGATGGGGTAGGTCCCTGTGGGTAGAACACAAGCTTAAGCATTCAAGAAAATCTGAGAGTGCCTGGCTTTCCTAGGATATTGTATAACTATGAGCAAGTCCCTGCATGTTCTATGCCTCAATTTTCAATTCTCCAAACCGTGTACCCAAGTCCTGCCCCAGCTCTCTTGGGAGACCCTGTAAATCACAGTTAAGTGTTAGTCACTCAATCTGCATTCCTGAGTTCTGCTTGTAAGGAAGTCAGATAGCTGATGAACTGCCAAGAATATAGCACTTGGGAAGTGCTTGTGGGGCACTGGAGGCAGAGGGATGACTTGATGCCGGGCCACCGCTCTCGAGGCCTGCCGCATGCCCCACATCCACCGAGCCGTGGCTGGCCCTGTGGTGAGCAAGCACATTAAACGCATACATCCAGAGGTTGCGACTCTCCAGTGTCTTACAGAGAGTCAGAACTCCATCTGGCACTCCATTTGCTAAATGTCCCGTTTACGTCAAATACCAGGAAATGTGGCTGTTTAAAATCCCAGGGAATAAGATTTCCATTCAGCAGCTTTCTAATGGACACGTACCACACTCTGCGAAGCAAAAACCCTCCGCCGAGCTGTGGGGTCACAGGCCCTTGCTCACCAGCTCCCTGGGCCTCCTCTATGACTTGCGAAGGCTCAAAGGAAGACGAATTGCTCAGCTTCAGCGACTTGCCAGCACGCCGGCTGCCGATTGAGGGCAGTATTGCTCATCTACAGAAGCCCACAGCTTAATCCAGACCAGACCAGTGAAGCACTAACAGTAGATTACTAAAAACAGGAACAAAGAAAACCCCTCATTCACGACACATCTTAATCCTAGGCAGAGCTCGTTGGGGCTTCGTCACCACTTTGATATTTGCAAAGCTCTCTGTAAAGGTTTGGAGAGATTGTCCTTTCCTAGTATTTTTCTGCAGAATGCCAGGCCCGTTAGTCTCATTTTTTTCAGGAGCCTGAGATCCAGGGAGGTTATCTGGGTAACTTTAGGACTTTGGGTCCAGAAGAAGACGTAGTTAGAGAGGAGACTCAGCTTCCTACATCCTGTATTTGGGAACTTTCTCAACAGTGCCTTGTCAGCCTGGAATGGGAACCAACTGTGTACAATTTTCTCTCTCTCTCTCTCTCTCTCTCTCTCTTTCTCTCTCTCCACATGTGTGTATACACAGAACGTGTGTGGAGGTCAGAGTGCAACCTCAGGTGTTCCCTCGCTCCCTAGCATCTTTTTTTTTTTTGGTCTTTTTATGAGACAGGGTCTCCCTGTAACCCCAGCTGTCCTGGAACTGGCTATGTAGACCAGGCTGGCCTGGTCTTGAACTCACAGAGATCTGTCTGTCTCTACCTCCCTAATGCTGGGATTAAAGGCGTGGGGCACCACACCGACTGAACCAGGGTCTCTTATTGGCCTGGGACTTTTCCATGCTGGCCAAGGTAGCTGATGCCTGAGCTTTCAGGGACCTGCCCGGCTCCATCTACCATCTCACCATCGGTGGGATTGCAGGCATGTGCCACTGGACCCGAATTTTTATGTGGGCTCTGGAGACCTGATCTCAGGTCCTCATACTTGTAAGGAAAGCAGTTTATTGACTAGTCTAGCTCCCCATCCCTACAATTGCTCTTGATTTATTAGGGATAGTGGTCTGGCCTAGAAGTTGGCTGGGATTGCAGAGACAAGCCTCCCAACCCTACTGTCCATGACTGTTGCTTAACTTGGTGAGAACCGATGAGTGATAACCAAGCTAGCTCATTAGGCCTGCTCTTCAGCCCAAGGAAAGGGTAGGGAGAGATGAGTGACAGACACATGGGTCTGGCCAGATAGTGAACACAGCAAGTGCCCTGGACAACAGTAATTCATCCAAAGACATTTCTTCCTGTGACCAAGTGATGCTGAGAGCTGCACTGTCAGTCTCTCCAGCACTCTCTTTAGTACTCTGCATCCCTCCATCTCTTGCTCCTCAGAATCTCATTTTGCACCCCACCTTCTGAAAGCACCGAATCACTCTTTTGGCTAAGCACACACTGGCTGTGATGTCACCTATCTACAAAGGCTCGAGCTGGTGACACATTCTATTGTGCAATATGCTGGCAGTCAAAGAACATGCAAACTCTGTTATGGATGAAGTGTCGCCTCTCAAATGGAAGCTATTTATTTTCCAACAACACTGATGAATTGATAAATGAAACTAACTGGCAGAGTTCCAGAACAACACATTGCCAATCTATTTCTAAAACACTGTTAGACTTTGTGACCCAAGTAGGTGCCTGCATGGATTTCAGAATGACAAATTAAAATGACCAGGATTTGTGGTCCAACGTTGATGCTAAATGTCCCCTTGTCACAGTGTCAGTGTGATCTGGCGAAGTACACAGACTCTACTTAGACGTGTAGCTTGTTGGGCAGCAGAAGTATCTGGTTTGGGGCTGTGAAAATTCCTCTCTGTCTGGCACCTCACTCACCCACCTAGGAAAGACTGTTGGCCCCAGAGACACAAGTGCTACTTTCGCTCTGAGTAAGCCCTATGCCAGGCTGGGGGCAGTCGGAAAGGGTGGAGGGCGTGCGGTGTTTTGATAATGCTGGCCTGGTCTCAGGTGACACACCCCAATCTGAAATGTTTGTGCCCACATCCTCTTCAATGCAGCTGGGCTGCTGGATGACTGGCGATAGTCATCTTTAGTGGCACTGGTTATGTGGTTGCTTTTGCCAATTTGAACACAGTCTGATGTTGATATCAATGGGCTGTGTGAATCTTGTCCATGATACATCTTAACTCACTCTCAGAGACCTGGAGACTGCTGAACAACCACTGAATTCAAAGTTTGTACAAGTTTCTATAATCACAGATGGCACCTTGTGGGCTGGGTAGATGGCTCAGTGGGTAAAATGCTTTCTGTCCAAGTGTGAGGACTTGAGCTCAGTCTTCAGCATCTATGTAAAAAGCTGGGTACAGTTGCAGGTACCTATAATTCCAGTGTTGGGCAGGAGAGGACAGGAGAATCCTTGGGTCTCACTCACTGGCCAGTCAGTCTAGCCAAATCAGTGAGCTCCATGTTCAGTGGCAGACCCTGTCTCAGGAAATAAGGTGGAGAGTGATTCAGGAAGATACCTGATGTCCTCTTGCCTCCATGTGCACATATACCCACATATGAACATGTACACACGAGAGAGAGAGAGAGAGAGAGAGAGAGAGAGAGAGAGAGAGAAAGGGAAAAGAGAGGCATCTTGACAGTCAACTGCCTTGGGTGTCTTATCTCAAGCCATCATCAAATGTCAAACACAACATACATTGGAGATAAAATTGTTCACTCTCTCACTTTGCACACCAGGACATTGAGACCCATGGAAGAGTAAAGACTTGCCATCAGATTGTGGTGGAGCATGGAATCTGGTTTGAGAGTCAGGAGAGCTTAAGTTTGGCTCCTCTAGCCCTGTGGGATGGAGCCCTGCACCATGCAACTCCCAGAGCTTCTGAGCAGATGATATGAACAACGCATGCTTTATCGTCTCAGAACTACCAGAGATCGCTGCTCAAACATTCAGATTTTGGATCCCTCATCCCCCTGAGAGATGCCACGTGGGTTTTTGTGGGCAGGTGTTTATGCAGTATCCTGGAGAGAAATGGGAGTCTGTGGTTTCAGGGTGATATGGTTGCCCACCATTGCTCTCTTCTCTGTTGGTCTCCAGTCTCAGCCAAGGATAGGTGTGCTCTTGAGAAGGTAGCCCAGCTTCGCCACATGGGAAGCCTGTCAGACTTACTTATACTGCACCCCCACCACTCACCTCCTCTAACTATCAGTACTTCTCTCCTCCCTTACTTCTTCTATTCAGGACATAGAACTATGCCTTGTGTCCAGTTCTGTGCCTTTATTGTGCACCCTACAAAGACTGTCCTCTAGGTCAGAATAAATGTGAACTAACTTCCTTCCTTCCTTCCTTCCTTCCTTCCTTCCTTCCTTCCTTCCTTCCTTCCTTCTTTCCTTCCTTCCCCCTTTCCCTCCCTCCCTCTCTCCCTCCCTCCCTCCCTCCTCCTCCTTCCCCCCTCCTGTCCTTCCTTCTTTCCCTCACATCTCCCTCATCTTTCCTCTCTCTTTCATTTGTGTGTGTTTACCAGGTATGTGTGTGTGGGGGCGGGGTACATGCACATGCTTATTTCTCACTCAATCTGTGGTCCACCGACTGGCTAGACTGGCTGGCTACCAAACTCAAGGAGAGGACAGGAGAATCCTTGGGTCTCACTCACTGGCCAGCCAGTCTAGCCAAATCAGTGAGCTCCATGTTCAGTGGCAGACCCTGTCTCAGGAAATAAGGTGGAGAGTGATTCAGGTGGAGAGTTATTCCTGTCTCCACCTCCTGCCATACCCAGCTTTTCACCTGGGTGCTGGACATCTGAACTCGGGTCCATCAGCCACTTTACTGCCTGAGCCACCTCCACAGCCCCAACCCCTGTTTTATACAACAGAGGCTATATAACTTTAACTTACTGTAGGATGAGGCAAAGCTGGAACTGCCACTCATGTGACTTTACTGTGAGGACACGACAGTGTCTGTAAAACTTTATTGTGTCTTTAGGGTCTGAGTCTTACGTTACCCATGCAGTAGAGCACATTTATAGTTGCCATGTAAGCACAGTTTTAGGCCATTACAGAACTACTCAGTACAGCTTCAGTTCTGATTCTGACCACAGCAAATTGTCTATTGTTTTTCTGAAACTAAAGGAATTAAAATCAATGCATGAAGTGAGTAGGAAATAAATTCACTGTAGAGGTCTGTTGTACCTACAGTGTGAGTTATTTATGTTTAAAATTGTGTACTTCAAAATATTTCTACACTATGCAAACCTTCTATAAACACCCAGTATTTCTTTTCTAAAAACGTTCTGATTTTATTTATTAAAAGGCAAAATTATAATCAAAGAACATTGAGGAGAAAATAATTGGCTATTCAAAGACATCAGGTAATGGCTGAACTACTCTATTTTCTTTCTGTCCTGTCCGCACATTCACAGTAAAAGGATTGCTTTCTAATCTTAGGCCAGCATCAGCAAGTGGGATCCTAAGAAAGGAGCTTAACTTGTATAAATGCCTGTCTCACCGCATGGCTGTGTGATTATGTGGTCCACAAGTGCACAGTGAGAGTGCTTTCTACACTGAGAGAGCCTCAAAGGCCAAAGGGAGTGTTGATCAAGGCTCTCACTCATCCTCTCACTCATCCTGTCTCATGCCACTCCAGACGCCATGGGCACCTGCTTTTAGAGAGTGACAAACAGGAAGAGAAAGGAGAATCTGCAAAGATTTGAGGTATTTGACCCCAAAAAGAAGGTGGGAAGTGTCCCACTCAGTATCTTTAAGAGTAGGAAGGTCTGTGTGAAAATAGAGTGGGAAACAGTTGTTAGCTTCCACCTGGATGCAAACAAAAAAAGTTATGGTTGCAACTGAGGAGGGGGGTGGTAGTGTGTGTGTGTGTGTTTGTGTGTGTGTGTGTGTGTGTGTGTGTGTAGGATATGGGCATGGGGTTGGTGTTGGGGGTGTTCCTCTTTGCTCTCTGCCTTATTACTATTATTATTATTTCCACCTTATTTTTTGAAACAGAGTCTCCTCACTGAACCTGAAGCTCATCAGTTAGGCAATGCTGGCTGGCCAGCAAACCCTAGTGTCTCCTGTTTCCATCTCAATGCTGGGAAGACAGGCATTTGCTGTCATGGTCAAATCTGAACTCTATGCCTGTGCAGACAGCACTTCACCCACTGAGTCGTTCCACAGCTCTGGATTTGTGCTATTTTGAGATCATCTGCTGAGTGGGGGGACAGCATCCAGGAAAGGGGTGGAACAATGCAGGCTGTCCTCCTTTGGGTCTTGAAGAATGTGAGGTTTGTCCACTGTCCTCAAGCTGTCTCCTAGTCTCATAGTGTGAAACCAGCTCTGCTGTGTTCTACCCAGGGATGCTGAGCCCTGAAGTTCAGGCAGTGTAGGCAGGAATGGCTTTTCTCAGCTCCTCCAGACTGCTCTCAATTCGGATGACACACACAGTAACTTAATACAAGCTACACAGCGGGGCTGGAATCATGCTCAGGTTTCTTCACCCAAGAGTCAGGGGGATGAGGTCAGTTTGGTCATTTTTGCCTCATCAAAACCTCTTTTCACATGCTTTCTTCCACAGGGAATTTCAGGGTGGCTGGACACCTTACCTTGTACTAAGCATTGGGAGAGCAAACATAAAAACTGTATGGTCTTTATTTTTGTCTTCTTTTTTGTATACGTCTATCTCTGTATGTATATGCATGTTGTGTATGACTGTGGGTTTATGTGCATATATGTGCAGATGAAGGCCAGAGGTGTTGTTCCTCAGTTTCCAGCTACCTTTTTTGAGACAGGGTTTCTCACTGGCCTGGAACTCACTAAGCAGGCTAGGCTGACTGGCCAGCAAGTCCCAGAGATCCACTAGTCTCCACCTCCCTAACACTGAGATCATGAGCACATACCACCGTACCTGGCTTTTTTGTGGGTGCTAGGATTGAAGTCAGATCCCTGTGCTCATAGAGAAAGCGTTTTACCAACTGGGCTAGATCTACAGCCCCACCTTGGTTTTTTAATTTTTTAAAAAGCATAAGACTACCTTTTACTCCTTTTTTTTTTCTTGGTCTTTTTGAGACAGGGTCTCCCTGTAGCCCCAGCTAGCCTGGAACTCACTATGTAGACCAGGCTGGCCTTGAACTCACAAAGAGCTTTGCCTGCCTCTGCCTCCCGAGTACTGGGATTAAAGGCATATGCCACAACGCCCAGCCAACTTGTCTCATTTCTAACAGCTTATGGAAGTGTAACAGAAATCACAAAGCTGCATGCATTTAACGTGTACAGTTTAGTGAGTTTGAACATTGGCAAACATCAACGAGGCTGTCCCCACAATCAAGACAACACACATCCAACGCCTCCCTCAATTTCCTTCGCCCTCCTTTGTTCTCCTACCCCTTGATGGTGACAGATTCTGAAAGGCACAGTACCCTACTTTTCATGGTACCCTGTTGTACCACAGAGTTCTAGAACTTACTCATCCAACACAACTGAAATTTTCTATCTATTGAACACTTCCTCAGTTCCCTGGGGCCCAGTCCTTGGAAGCCACTGTTGCAGTTCTACTTCTACAGGACAGACTGTCTTAGGGACCTCAGAGATGTGGAATCAACACAGTGCTGTCCTCTGTGACTGGCTGAGTTCCTGAGCATGCCATCCTCCAGAGTCAACCAAACTGTCACCAATGGCAGGATCTCCTTCTTTTTCAAGACTGGCTAATATTCCGTTGTCTTTCCCACATTCTCCTTCTGTGGAGGGATCTCTGTGTTGCTTCCATATTTCAGCATGGAGAACAGTATCACAATGTACATGGACATGAAGACACCACCTTGAGATCTTGTTTTCAAACATTTTGGATGCTACTCCCAGAAGCGGGACTGCTGGGCTGCATGGCAGTCTGTTAATTTTGAGTGCGCAGGATTCCATGCTGTTTTTCGGTGTGACTATACTATTTCATATTCCCTTTGCTGTCCGTAATGTTATAGTTTCTCTATATGCATACAAATAGCAAACAGGTATACGGAAAACACGAATCAAAACCACCATGAGGACTGAAATGATAGCTCAGTTGGTCAAGCATGAGCACCTGAGTTCAATTATCAAAACCCATGTAAAAAACCAGGTATGGTCATCCACGCTTGTAATCTCAGCGCCAGAGAGGTGGAGGTAAGTGGATCCCTGTGCTCACTGGCCAGCAGCCTAGCCTCCTTAGTGAGGTCCAGGCCAGTCAGAGATTCTGACTCAAAAATAATTGACAGTGTCTGAGGAGTGACACCAAGGTTGACCTCTGGCCTCCATGCATGCACACATACACACATGTATGCACATACACCCCCACAGACATTCAAAACAACAACAGCAACACAAACCCCAAGACATGCCATGAGATATCTCCTCACACCGGTTAGGATGATTCTTGTTAAAAAACAAAATATAGCAAGTGCTGGTGAATAAGTATTATAATTTAGCTTTAGAATCATGCGAGACCACCTAACCTGGTGGACCTGCTAACCTGGTGGAAAGTCACAAATCCACCACATTTAAGGTCAGGGATGTAGGGCTCACCTTACAACGCAAGGTACTGATAGGTGGCTGTGTTGGGAAGCTAGGAAGAATCCAGCATGTCCCTGCCTGCCTCCAGGAGCTTGTGGTAGGGTAGAAGAGGTAGTCCAGAGCCAAGGTGTTATCTATAGGAAGGGCTCCTGGAGGCCCATCAGGTCCCTCCTCTGTGGATTGGGCATTTGATTCAGTGATTTCCTAGTCATTCTGAGTCCAGCTGAGCCAATGAACTACAAGTGGTTTTTCAGTTGGTTTTCTTTTCTTCCCCTTGGCTTGTGCTTTCTGGACCATGGGCACTAGGATTCCTAATTGTTGGCAACGAGTGCCTTTCTAAATGTAAACAGATGGTCAATGTGCCAGCTGCGGGTAATACATTCCACTGCAGCAACACGCTGGTGCTGGCTGGCAGGCACAGCTGCATTAAATAGCAGTGTTCAGCCCTTTCCATGAGGGCCCAGCCGCCCCAAGTGGGCCAAGGGGATGCATGCTCAGGCCCCTCTGGGTGCACTTGAAAGTGAAGTGCATCCCACCAGCTCAGCAGACCATCTGGCAGACCTGCTTCCTTATGAACTTTCAGGGGACTCTACCACATGAGCCATGGGAGTATTTATTTCATCTTCTCCAGATTCTGCAGTTTTGGGTGGTGGTGTTGGGGGTAGGGTGGGAGCCAGGCAGGGCAGACAATATAATTGAACAACCTCAAACCAACCTTCTGCTATTGCCACCTAAAATAACTTTGGGGTTGAACTAGGCCCCGGTGCCAGGTTGACCACATCTGGCTCAGAGTCAGTCTTGTGTTTTCTCTGCTACGCCCTAGGCTGCCTCCCTTGGCACATGGAGGAGTTGCTTCAGTTGAGCCTTCCAGCCCAGTAGCAGCATTTACTTTGCTTTTCTTGGTAGTGTCTAGAGGAGGTAACATTCCACTGCTGGCCCAGGAGGCTTCCCAGAGACCACTTGTCTAAACACCCTTCTTTTCTGGTCTCAGCAAAACCATCAGTTGCTATTTTGATAGTCTTGTGGCACTGTTTCTAGAAGCTTCAGTCAAATCCATATGCTTTTTAATTCAGTGTACTTATGATAATACTGACATAGCGTTACAGAGCAGGTACTGTGTGCCACCCACCTCGCTGGGGTCTTGAAACATCTTAATTGTGTGTGTGTGTGTGTGTGTGTGTGTGTGTGTGTGTATACCTATATGTGGATACCAGATGACAATCTTGGATGTTGTTCCTCAGGTGCTCCTCATTTTTTTTTTTTTTTTTGAGACAGGGTATCTCACTGGCCTGGGGCTTGCTGAGGGGCTAGGCTGGCTAGTTAGTGAGTCCCAGGGATCTTTCTGTGCAATCTCACTAGCTCTGGGATAATGAGACACACCACCAGGCCTGATGGTTCTGGGGATAGAACTCAGGCCCCTAGTCTTGTGTAGCAAGCACTTTACTGGCTGAGCTATCTACCTAGCCCTTCTTGGAATATCTTATAACATTTCTACTGAGTGCATGGCAATTTTATCAGTTACCAACAATACTTCACCATCAATAGTAGCTAATGTTTTTTAGTTACTTACTAAGTGCTGGGTTCTGTTTCGGATGTTCTATAAATTATGTGTAATCTTCCTAATAACACAGAGTGGTGACTATTAGCATAGCCCTCTACTCTGCCTGGGAGGCTTTATTTAGACTTGTGGTTGTGTCCACATGTGATCCAGTCCAACAGAAAATTATAAACTTTCTTAAAACATGAGACTTTTGTGACTTTTCTGTGACTTAATTGTGTGGCTCTTGAGCATGAACTTTGCAGATGACAGTGTTGCATTGCAACGTCAAAAGGTCAGACAGCTTGTGCGCTGCATCTTTCCCGTAGTTGACCTACATCTGTGCTTCCCATCATCCCCAACACTGTTGTCCGCTTTCATGCCTGCGAGTTTGGAGGGACTGCAGTGCAGAGTTTGGTAGTCCTGAGAGAGAATAGCCAGTGGTGGGTAGGAATAACTTTTGAGGGACAGGAGACAAACCTTTGGTCAGACTTGGGAACAACCATCTGGAAGATCCAGTCCCTCCGTGACCTGGGGGGCCTTCAGCTGTGTAGAAACCATGGTGTTCTGGGTACCTGTGTTGGACCTCCTATATCAGCCTCACTCTCAATCACCCTAATGTAGCCCCTAAGCCCTCATGGAGACCCTAAGATGTGAGTTTTGTCTATGATTGTAGAAAGAACACCCAGTGGAGCTAGGGATGCAGCTATTAGTAGAGTGCCTGCCCAACAAGCATGAAGTCCTGGTTTCAATCCGCAGTGTCATATATGCCTGCTGTGGAGATGCAAGCTGGTAATCCCAGCACTTGGGATGTACAGGCAGGAAGATCAGGAGTCCAAGATCATCTTCAGCTACATAGTGAATTCCAGGCCAGCCTGGGCTACCTGAGACCTTGTCTCCTAAACAAAGAAACAAGCAACAACAACAACAAAAACCCCTGAAAGAACACCCAATGGAAGAGAACAGGGCGGTAAAACAAGGTGCCAGAACCCCAGGCAGCGAGAGCCTTCTACAGGATGACTGCTGGGGCTCAGACACCCACAACCACCCCCACCTGTGCAGCAGGGCTTTGCTGGCCACCCAGAGGGTGTGCAGCAGCTGGCCTCCTTGGCACTGTCATCTGGGGCCTGTCCCTGAAGGACGGGAAGTACTTTTCTCAAAGTGTACACTTAGTGCGACTGATAGAATCGATGGAGAGAGGGGCCCAGAGGTGCCAGAGCAGTCATAAATATTTGATACAATCGAATCAAATGGAAAAAGCAAGTCTGTTTCTTTTTTACATGGAAGTGGCAGAGACTTCATCCCATCTGAGATTAATAGGTGAACTGCCCAGCCATCGGAGCATGGACAAAGCAAGAGAGCAGCCGAGGCTGTGAAGCACAGAAATGGAAGGTTTCAGGATGGGGAAGGGTATTCGGTGTGAGCTCCTCAGCCTGGGTGCTGGCCCAGGCTGCAACTGGGTCTCATCATTTCCTGGAATACAGGCAAACAGCATTGTTCCCCAAGCCCCAGCCAGGGGAGTTCACGTAACACCTATGAAATTTCTAAAATTACATGAGTAATAATGCACAATCTTACATGTCCTTATGAGCACACATGTGGGGACGGGAAACTGGGTGGGGTGCCTCCCTCCCCTGCCCTCAGCCAGGGATCATCATGGATTGTTTTACATGGCTGAAAGCTGGGCTATTGGTGGGGAGTGACAGGGACAGATGTGTCCCCTTTTGCTTTGGGAATTTCTTTCCACGTTCCCAGACTCTAAAGGCAAACACAAGGTGATTTTCCAAGCCATCCCCTCTGCTTGACCGAATTCCTGAAATAATGTCCCTTCCTGTGCTTCCTGCCCATTTGGGGGGCAGAAGAATGTAGTCACGAAGCCCACAAAGCCCGGGCCATATTTTTCTCTTTGTGATCGAAGCCTCCTTAGAGCATCAACTTGAACTTTAGAGCAAGGGGTGGGCTGGCCAGTTCCTTTGGAGGAGGTAAGCAGGGGCAGGTGACTGCTCTCAGGAATGGGTGGGTCACATCCTGCATGTCAATTCTGCCCTGTTAGTCAGGGACACACGGCCTTAACATTCGGTTTCTTGCTGTCATGGCTGCAGGCCGAGGCTCAGGTCTCTACTGAGCTCACACGAACTTGAGAGAGCTGAGCTATCATGACAGCCTTCTGCAGCTCCTGAAAGGAGCACTGGAGATCCCAGGACTCCCACCTCAGCGAGTGCATGACCTGGTTTGAGAATCGAGGAGCAGAGCAAAGTAGAGCACAAAATAAGTGTTTCCTTTCAGCATAGCATCCCTCCTGACCACAGCCTGCCTCTGCTTGCTGACCACAGCCTTGGGCAGCCGCCCTCAACCCAAGGACCGTCTCTGCCACTCATCTTTCACAAAGCTCACTAGATCACTTGCCCCAGGCAGAAGTGGAAGGCAGCATCCATCTTAGGCTCTGTGGGGTTCTAGAACTTTCTGACCCCCGTGGCTTACCACAGCACTTCTCTTCCTTTGGTGTTGATGGCCCACACCGCCAGAAGCTGTAAGACAGCATTACTCTGTCCTTCAAAGTCAATAGATCCCAGAAATCCTTACCACCTGCCACTCAACTGAAAATAAAACAACCACCTCCACACAAATCCTGGGAAATAAAAATAACTTAATTCCAGGAAGAGGTTACACTGAAGTAATGGCAGCTCATTCTTGGTTGCCTTGGTTGTTTTTAAAGTGAACGGAAGACTTGGTTAGGATTGCATAAAGGAAAAGGAGAACGTCAGCACGCCTCACAAATCCTGTGTCTGCATCCTTTGCTTTTGTTCCAGGCTGTCTTCTGCCCACCCTCCCACATCCCTGTACTGTGGACACGCCCAACTCCTTGATGTCTGCGTGGCCTACAAGGTGACCACTTAGAAGGTCCTACAGCAAGACCCAGCACAGACAAGACCAGTTACTCTTGTTAGGAGGGAGGAACTGATTTTTTCAGAAGGAGACTATGTATGCAGTACCTGGGACACATGGGTGTTCAATTTCTGGTTTCTGTTCCTACTGGAACATCTCAGGCCACCTCCCCATTTGAAGTTCTGGTAGGGTAGTCAGCCAGTCCACACACAGGAGCCCAGGGTGGCCGGCAATCAGCACACTGTGTGGGGGACACGAAAACAACATTCACTTGAATGCTTTATTTTTTCCTCTTCTTTCCTTCCATCTTCCTTTCTTTTTCTCTCTACAAACTTGGCTGCTTGTTCCGGTGTGTGTGTGTGTGTGTGTGTGTGTGCACGCGCGCATATGTGTACCTGTGTGTGGAGGCCAGAGGTTGACATCTGGTGTCTTCCTCAATTGCTCTCTGTCTTATTTTGGGTTAAGGTCTCTCCCTGAGCCTGGAGCTCACTGATTCAGCTAGG
Organism: Nannospalax galili; assembly: GCF_000622305.1. Lineage (NCBI taxonomy): Eukaryota > Metazoa > Chordata > Mammalia > Rodentia > Spalacidae > Nannospalax > Nannospalax galili. The sequence continues at coordinate 373,683 of NW_008350332.1, forward strand.
CTGGCTGCTCAACGAGCTCCAGGGATCCTCTTGCCTCAGCTTCCCCAGATGGGAGCTTACAGATGTATGCCAACGCAGCTGGCTTTTATGTGGGTGTTGGGGATCTGAGCTCAAGTTCTCGTGCTTCTATGGCAAGCACTGAGTCATTTCCCTAGCTCCCACCTCAGTTTTTTTTTTTTTTTTTTTTTTTTTTTTTTAAGCAAAAGATCTGGCTTTCTAAAACCTTGTTTTGACCTTCGAGGAGGTCCTTTGCTGCCTTGGGTCTCACTTTTTCATGGAAGAAGCTGGACTATAATTTAGGAAGAAGTGATGAGAGATGATGGAGTTGAAATGTCCTGGGCCTTGTGTCCTCTGAAGATGTCCTTCCAGGCCATGTCCAGGAACCGTGTTCCTGCCAGGGAGCCATGTCCTCAAACTCTGGTAATAAAAGTCATCTCTAACAGGACAGCAGCCCTTCCCCACTATCAGGGCATGTGTTCCAGACCTCAGTGAGTACTCAAACTGCACCTAACCCCAGACCATGTGCAAGTTGATTTTCTGTTTGTGGGTGTGTCCCTGTGGTGAAGGTTTATTTCCATATTAGGCATCCTAAGAGATTAGCAGCAATAGATAATAAAATAGAACAATCCCAAATACTGTAATAAAAGTTATATGAAACAGTCTCTTCCTCTCTTTCTCTCAGAATATCTTCATGAACTGTCATTTTTATGTAAGAAAGCACGTTACAGCCTCTCTGGCATATCTAGATGTCAGCGTCTCTACACATGTACTTTGGGGTTATTATGTTAAGTAAAATATGGCTTATAGAACACTAGTGTTGCAGTAGAGAGACAGTTGACTTCATACCCACTGGTGGCTAATGGGTAGGTATGTATACAATTTGGAGATGCTATCTAGAGAGAGGATTCTCTTTGATGGTGGGAAAGGACAGGACTATGCAAGGTTTCATCACTCCCCTGAGAATATGAGAATAATGTATGTCTTAAAACTTACTAATTGTGAGCCAGAGAGATGGTAAAGGTGCTTGCTGTTAAACGTGACAACCTGAGCTTGATCTTAGAACCCCCATCGTAAAAGGAGAGAACCAACTCCTGTGGGTTGTCCTCTTACATTCACATGTGTACTGTGACTGGAACACACACACACGCACACACATATGCACAGACACAAGCACATATGCACACACATGTACACACACACACACATACACACCACACCACAAATAAATAAATGTAACAAACATACAAAAACTTATGAATTATGTCTGGAACATTCCTGTTGATATTTTCAGACTGTCGTTGACTGTGGGTCCCTGAAAGTGCAGAAAACAAAGCCCTGGATAGGGATGACTGTGTCTTTCTGTTTCTCTCCTGCCCATATTTGGCCTTGTGGATACAGGAGGAAAGCAATGCTGTACCCTTGCCCAGCTACACAGAGAGTGCTTCATCCCTTGCCAGAGAGGATGTGTCATCTTCCAGTAGGACATCTCTGCCAATGCAGAGTGTACCCTCAACCAGTAAGTACTCTGCTAGTTGAGCATCTGAATTGAACCAATGGGAAGCTATAAGAAGGCTGGGAGTGTCCGTGGAGTCATGTCTGCAGAGGACTGAGAGATCTTTGGGTTTCCAAGGCATTTTCCTTTCTAAGTCTAGATGAGCAGCTCCTTTACTAAAGAAAAGTCACTTGAAGGTGTTGGTTTTCAAGACACAGTCCTGAGGGAGAGCCAAAATGTACCCATTTCAATTATTTATCGACCTTTCCGGAACCCTTGATGATCCTCACATAGATGTTGAAATGGTCCTCTGATGCTCTCTATTTCTCTCTCTCTCTCTCTCTCTCTCTCTCTCTCTCTCTCCCTCCCTCCCTCCCTCCCTCTCTCTGTCTCTCTCTCCCACTGGCTCTCTCATGTCTGTAGGCCAGAGGTTGTCATTGGATATCTTCCTTGATCATTCTCCACCTTATTGTCTGAGACAGGGTCTCTCACTAGCTGGGAGCACACCGATTTGGTTAGACTGACTGACCAATGAGCTCCAGTGATCTACCTGTCATGGGATTTCAGGTGTACAATGTGCTTGGCTTTTCATGTGGGTGCTGAGGATCATAGCTCAAGCCTCCAGGTTTGCACAGCAAGCATTTTACTGACTGAGCCATCTCCCAGCCCTGTCTAATATATTTTTAAAAATATGTTCTAGGTTCACGACCTCAGCTTCCAGGAATCATTACACTCTGATCATCTGACAGCACCAGTAATCTATCAGCTCCAGAGAGCTCATATGTTTCAGAGGGAGACTGACTCATTCCAGCCCCAGACGACATAGCTGTGGGCAGCAGGTTGGCTCCACAGAGTGTCCCAGTGCTGGACCAGTTTCAGCCAAGCAGGGCTGGGATGACGGTATGGTTCTTCTGATTAATTCCCACACATAATACAAGAGGTAGACCTGGAGTCCCCAGAAGCTGCTGAGGTTGAGGATTCTTAGCTCAAATGAAAATTTAAGATGCAAGTTCTGCCAGGAGCATTTGCTGTCAGAAGTATGACCTCATCATGTTGATTTCCTTTTAATATTCTCAGATTGGGAATCCCCAGAAATGAGGCAGATTTCAGGAATGGACATCCTGAAGTATTCATAAGATTTCAGAACATCAAGTGTGTTCCTGTTAGAAGGGCGGGCTCTCAGAGTGCTGCTTCACCAGGAGGTGGCATGAGTCTCTTACAGCCCCAAGCCAGGCCTCTTCAGAGGCTGTGGACCCATAGCACACACTGAGAGTTCCTGGGACTCAGATAAAGCAGAGGTACTATCAGCAGACTGAACTCCATGGAATTGTCAGCAGCCAGTCACATCTCATCCGTGAACATGGCTGCCTACCCAGTACTTCAGATACGGTTGATCTTTTCTTTTTCTATTTTTCTCCCTTCCCCGCTTTTAATGAGAGCATCTTGATCCTTCTGCCTCCACCTCCTGAATGCTGGGATTATAGACATGAACCGCCATACCTGGTTTATGCAGGGCTGGGATCAAATTCATCACTTTGTGCATGGTTGGCAGGCACTGTCAACTGAGCTGCTTGACTGATCCTTTTACTTCACAGAGACAGGGGACACCTCGTGGTATTTAGAATGAAGTCCTCATCATCCCAGGTCACTGTGACTAAAATGTCAGACAAAACCAACTTAAGAGGAAAGCTTGATTCTGGCTAAGGCCTCACAGAGAGATTTCAGGCCATTACAATGGGGAAGGAATAGTGGGGTTCACGGCAGAGTGACTCTGTCCTGAAAGCAAGAGCATGCACCAGGGCCATCACATAAAGTCATTTGGGAAGCAGAGAAAGTGACCTAGAACCAGGGACCAGCTATAACCTTCAAAAGACACCCTTTGGCCAGCCAGGGCTCCCCAGTCTTCAAAATAGCATCCCAGGGTGAAGATCAAGGGTTCAAAATATGAGCTAGGAGGATATGCTCGATTCAAACCATAACACAAGCCATGGTAAGCCCTTATAATTTCTCCAGTCAGAGTTGGTCTGTCTTACCCTTGGGTTTAACTGATAGTTCACTAACAATGTTTAATTATTACTGTTCATGTTCATGAATGCCCACAGTGGAGTCCAGTTCTTTGGAGACATGGCCACTACATCTACTTCCTAGCAGCTTTCCCACATACTAGATAGTACTCCTTTGTTGCTTGACTCCCTAATCTCAATACGTTCATCAGTGAAACAAAACCCCCACCCCCTTCAGAATTTACAATAGGACTATCAGTTTTTCTTCATGGGACTTTACAAAACTGATTGAAGTTTTGTATACTAGTGTTCAAAAACCATTGCCTTGTCAATCTTGTGAACTATTTAGTATTTCCTTGGTAGCTTGCCCTACATGTTGACAGGAATTCAAAGAGTTCTTTAGAGTGTGTGTGTGTGTGTGTGTGTGTGTGTGTGTGTGTGTGTGT
>NW_008350332.1:377641-382750 GCF_000622305.1 Nannospalax galili
GTAATGTTGTTTTTTTCTCAGGATGCTGTTCACATCCTTTTTTTCCAAAAATTTATTTGTAACTTATGTTTATGGGTGTTTTGCCTGAATGTATGTAAGTGCACTTGTGTATGCAATGTCCACAGCGGTCAGAAGAGGACATAGGATCCCCTGAAACTGGAGTTATGGATGGTTGTTATCTGCCATGTGGGTGCTGGGAACTGAACCCTAGGTCTTCTACAAGAGCAGCCAGTGCTCTTAACAACTGAGCCATCTCTCTGGCCCCTACCACTTTATTTTTTTGAGACAGGCTATCCCACTGGCCTGGAGATCACCAACTGGGCTAAGCTGGCTGGCCAGCAAATCCCAGGAATCTGCCTGTCTGCATCTCCCCAGTGTTGGGATTGCAAACATGCACTACTACACCTGGATTTTTAAAAAAATATTGGTTCTGCATATTGAACTCAGGTATTATGCTTGCAAAGTGAGACTTTACAACTGATTTAGCTATCTCTGAAGCCCCTAAAGCTGGAGGGTCTTTAGAGAAAAGCTGACCTGGTATCACAGTTATCTAAAGTTCATCCTGCTATCTCTCCTATGGGTGTGGTGGCAATGAGGGGTCATGTGGGGCATAAACAGTGTCCATAACTCAAGCTCATGAAGCTAGGCAGTATATATGTGTACTGCATTTAGTGGGAAACTGAGTTACTGGGAAACTTCAAGTGAGCATTGCAGGAGCAGATTCTCATGTCATTCCCCCTCGACCTACTCCCATGTCCCACCTCTCAGAAGCCCCATGGTCACCACCCCTGCCTGGATTTAAGCCATCCCGCTCTCCTTCCTACTGAAAACTGGCTCCCACCCTTGTCATTGCCTGTCCCACCAAAGCTGTAGGAACCACACTCCTGATCACATTGTTGCCCTGCTGAAAATCCTTCTGCAAGTCATGTGAGTTCTTCCTACTCATTGTGCTGAATGTTCTAGAACCCTGGCTCACTGTCCCCTACTCCTGCAGCAGTACTGCCATGCGCTCAGCTCCTCTCTCTCTGTTTTGCCTTTATTGTTCCTTTTGAATGGTAGGCATGGATTAGCTGTGTCCTTCACTCATGTGGGCTGGGTTGCCTGGCCCTGCCTGGTTCTCGCTGCCCACGACAAGGAGCTGTCTCGCCAGCAACATGTCCTCTCAGTTTAGGAATGGCTGTGTGCCATCTGTGTGACCTGCTTTGCCCTGCCTCTGTGAGGTTAATGTGATTTGAAGATCTGAGTGTCTGTTGAAGATCTGAGTGTCTGTTTCTAGTCAATCATTTGCTTCTTTTGGCTAGGACAGAAAATGGTCAGGAAGAGCAAGCTTAAAGTCTCTCTCTCTCTCTCTCTCTCTCTCTCTCTCTCTCTCTCTCTGTTCATGCGTGGGTGGTGGGTGGATGTACATCTGCCTCCATGTTTGTGAATGTCAGAGGTCAACCTCAGGTGTTGTTCCTCAGACACTGTCCATCTTTTTATGAATTAAAAAATATTTTTAATGTATATGCATATTTTGCCTTCATGTATGTAAATGCACCTGTGTTGTAAAGTGCCTGCAGTGGCCAGAAGAAGGGGTTGGATCCCCTGGAATTGGAGTTAGGGATGGTTGTTAGCTGCCATGTGGGTGTTGGGAACTGAACCCGGATCCTCTGAAAGAGCAGCCAGTGTTCTTAATGTCTGAACCATCTCTTCATCCCCTTTATTTGAATGTTTGAATATTTTTCTCTTTCCATTGGTATGTATGTGGAATGAATGTATTATGTATGCTTTACATGTGTGTGGGTGCATGTGCACATTTGCATGTGAAGGCCCAAGGTTGATGTCAAGAATCATCTTTAATCACTCTTCCACCTCATTCATTGAGGCAGGACCTCTCAGTCAAGCCCAGAGTCACTTAGCCAGTCTTGCTAAGCCACCTTGCTCTGGGGACTCCCTTCTGAGGCTGGAATTATGGGCAGGCTGCCAAACCATGTAGCATTTACATAGATTCTGGGGATCTGAACTCTGGTCCTCATACTTGCACAGTGAGTACCTTAACCACTGAGCCCTCTCCCCAACCCCACCTTGTTTTTTGAGACCAGGTCTCTCACTGGTCTGTTGTTCACCAGCTAAACTAGGCTAGCCAGTGAGTGCTAGGGAGCCTTCTGCCTCTGCCTCCATGGCACTGGGATTACAAGTGTATACCACCACGCCTGCTATGCTGGTCATGGGGAGTAAGTTAGCCTAGGTTTCAAAGGGAGGCTCTACTGACCAAATAAGGAGATGAATAAACTCTTTAAGTTATATGGTCTTGCCTGATGTGCCTCAGAAGTGTGAGAAGAGGCAGAAGTTCATATCCCCGTGTGACCACTGCTATCTACCCTGGGTTTGGTCAACTTCTTTCTAAGGGTAGCAGAAGGGGCTTGGTAGCCTGGAGTCCTACTTGGACAAGACTTGACCCTTGAGCAGAGTATTGAAAGTCCAAGACTGCGGCCTGGAAGCTGGCAGGGGCTATGAGTCAGCCTACTCTTGACAGCCTAGTCATTTCAAGGCCAAGAGGTGCCAGCTCAATACCCAGTAATAGTTTCCAGTCACTGAGCACCAATAAACAGGAGGTAACTAGTCATCTCTAGATTCTGTCTGACGCCCCTCTCAGCTCGCAGGGACCTGAGGTGGCTACCCCTTCACTGCCAGCTTCCCTGCCAACTTACACACAGCCCACAGTTCAGTGAGTGTGAGTCTTTGGGGGACTTTTCCAAAGTGCACACTTGAGAGTTTAAAGACTGTCACCTGACTGAAGCATCATGCTTGGTGAGGCTAAAATTAGAGAGCACTAAGTGAGATATTAGCTAGGGAACTCTCAGAAGCGCCCCTGAGATTAGAGGTGGTTTATAGCAGCTCCAGTCAGGCTCAGCCCAGACCAGTGAGCTGTTCCAATGCAAACAGGCAGCCTCCTCTGCCTCCCCTTAAAGGGGATGAAACATATCATTGGAATTTTCAAATAAAAATGCCAGGTATGGTGGCGCATGCCTTTAATCCCAGCACTCGGGAGGCAGAGGCAAGTGGATCTCTGTGAGTTCAAGGCCAGCCTGGTCTACATAGTGAGTTCCAGGACAGGAGGGGCTACAGGGAGACCCTGTCTCAAAAAAAAAAAAAAGACCAAAAAAAAAAATGCATGTTTCCTAAGCTAAGGAGACAGCTCAGTCCATAAAGTGTTTGCTGTGCAAGCATTTAGACCTGAGTTCTAATCCTGGTTGAAAAAAAAAAAGTGCAGTTTGATGTCACATGCTTGTAATTCTAGTGCTGCAGAGGTAGAGAGAGATGGATCCCTGGGGGCTAGTCAACATATCATAACCAGTGATATTCAGACCAATGAGAGACCATGTCTCAAGAAAACACAGTGGACAACTCCTGAGGAAACACACACACACACACACACACACACGCACACACACACATGCACACACACACACACGCACACACACATACATGCACACACACACACACACACGAAGCATGTTTCTCATTCTTCCTTTCAGATGAGTGGCAGGGAAAGGAAGTTCATTTGGAGCCAGGGCTCTGAGAAGCTGTATCAGGAGGCAGCAGCAACTAGGCAGGCCTTTGAGAGTCCAGAACTTGGCACAGCCTCTGTGGAGATGTTCACACTACAAATTCAACTATTGATGCCTGGGTGGCAGCAAGGCAGGCGTGGGAGGCCTCACTGCTAATTGAAATTAATCAAAACTCAACTTAGGCTCCCTTAGCAGACACATCTCTTCCTATTAGAAAAGATGAAATGAATCAAAGCCATTTCCGTGCATGTGTCCAGCTGTGGAGATGATGCAATTGTGTGCATGGACCCCAGTCGACCAGGGGTCTGCAACAAACCTGCTGCACAAGAGGGAGTCATGTAGCAGCAAGATGAGGATTCTGAGGAAAAGCCTGCTAGTGTGGAGTGAAGCGCTAACTGGTATGCAACCTGACAGCTGACAGGTGTGTGCTCCGGGCATAGCCTCTCCATGGAAACTTCAGGAATGCAGGCTGACAAGGTAATACACAGCTCTCTCAACAACCCAGCCCAACCCAGACCTAACCTCCTCAACCTTCCATTAAGTAATACATTGAAATTTAGACTGTGAATCCATGATCAGAGAGGCAGGGGTGGGAGGAAACCACTAACTTATTTTTCAGCCAGTGAGCAAGACACACTGATGTGCTGACCTATGGTGTGTGTGTGTGTGTGTGTGTGTGTGTGTGTGTGCGTGTGTTTGGGTACACATGTGTGTATACACATGTAGAGGCCAGATGTCAATATCAACATCGGATATCTTCCTCTGTTGTTCTATTATTTATTTATTTAAAATATTTTATTTATTTTTTATTTTATTTTATGTGTATACGTGTATTGCCTGCATATAGGTAAGTACATCCGTGTTGTGCATTGCCTGCAGAGGGCAGAAGAGGCCGTTGGATCCCCTGGAGCTGGAGTTAAAAACAGTTGTTAGCTGCCATGTGGGTGCTGGGATTTGAACATGGGTCTTCTGCAAGAACAGCCAGTGTTCTTAATGCTGAACCATCTCTCCAGCTCCCTGTTCTTTATATTTTGAGGCAGGGTAGCCTCTCCATGGAAACTGGAGAGGTTTCTTTCACCAAACCTCAAGTCCCCACCCTCCTGCATTAGGATAGACTGCTTGACTGGCAAGTCCTAGGGGTCTTTTTGTTTCTGCCTCCCCAGTGTGGGGAGGACAGGAGCATGCTGATATATAGTGCTTTTTATGTGGCTTCTGAGGGACTGAACTCAATTCCTCATGAGCAAGTGCTTTATAGACTGAGACGTCTCCCCAGTCTCTATCTTTTTGGTCAATGTTTATATAGATCTTTAAATGTTATATAGAGCTCTACAGAGAGCCCTGGGGATGGCTATTCCTCTTGCTCTTTTGTAGACCAGGGAGCTGCAATAGAAAGAAATTAAGTGAGCTAAGAGTAGAAGGTCACAGAGTGGGCAGCAGAGGGGTCATAGTGGACAGTACCTAAGAATGACATCTGAGGTTGATTTCTGGCCTCCATGTATATTAACACACATATGTGTGTATCTACACAGACACACACAGACACACAGACACACACACA
>NW_008350332.1:382860-389129 GCF_000622305.1 Nannospalax galili
GTCTCATGTAACCCAGGCTATCCCTGAGCTTGTAATATTGCTGAGGATAAATTTAAACTCCTGATTCTCCTGTTTCCACCTTCTGAGTACTGAGGTGATGGGCATGTGTTACCACACCAGGCTACGGTTTGAGTCTTGATCTTCTTGAGTACAGGTGGGACAGTAGGGAGGTGGGAATGGTCTCCCTCTAGTCTCAGTGTGAAGCTGAGGGAACTGCCTCTCAGCTGAGGTCCAAAAATGCACCTCTACATCCATGATGTGTCATCACAAACACACAGAAGGTAGGTTTTCAGTGGGACCCAAGCCCTGGAAAGGGGACTGCACAGACAGTGGCATCAGGCGGCATTGTCATTGCATGTTTGTTCCTTCTGTTACTTTCCCTTCTTTGCAGGCATTTCGGGGGGCGGGGCAATGTCTACTCTTTGTCAGCATTTCAGTATCAGTTTCCAGACATACTGGAAAGAGTCAGACATCTACACAAGCAGTGTAACTCCCTGAAGTATCCAAGACATTGTAGAAACCAAACCAAATTAGTAAAGTAAAGCAAAGTGCAATAACACACCCACATTTTTAGTTACAGAATCACTTTATGTTAGACAAAGCTATAATTAAGAACCAGAATTTAGACAGGCAGGCCCCAATCCTTCACCTCAAGTCCTAGGACTGCCTTCCCAAACCAGATTAACCAATCACTCTACCATAGACCCCTAAATCCTCATCCAGGCGGTCCCCTCACTGCCAAATTCCCAGCCTCCAGATCAGACAGATCTACTCAGCCAGGACTCTGGTAAGTCAGATCAAGCTCACTGCTCCCCTCCCTGATTTCTCTCATCCACCCACGCTCTGTCTCCTGCAAGCCTCTCTCACAGGCTGGCTCCAATTCCTTAACCCCAAATCCTAGGACTAACTTCCCAAACCAGATTAACCAATCAGCCAGGACTCTGGTAAATGAGATCAAGCTCACTGCCTCCCTCCCCCCTTTCTCTCATCCACCTATACTCTGTCCCCTGCTGGCCTTTCTCATAGGTGGGCTCGACTCCCACCCCATACCCTGCTCCAATTCCTTCTCCTCAAGTCCCAGGACTACCTTCCCAAACCAGATTAAGCAATCACCAGACCATAGATCCCTAAATCCTCATCCAGGTGGTCACCTCACTGCCAGATTCCCAGCCTCCTGGTCAGGGAGACAGACCTACTCAGCCAGGACTCTGAAGAGTAGAAGTTCCTGTTGAACCCATAACTGACAAAGAACATCCATATGCCCAAATGGCAATGCAAAAACACAAACAATATGAAAAACCAGGAAAATATGCCCCCAACAAAACCCTACAGAAGTGCACAGCATTGAGAACCACCATGTAGAACCCCAGGACACAGAATTTAAAAGAACAATCATAAATATGATCAAAGAATTACAAGAAAACACAGACAAATAACTCAAAGAATTTAAGAATAAAGACATAAGCTGTTGACAGAAGCTCAAGAATATAAAAATATGTGGTTTAATGAAATATCAAAAACTATCCATAGTTTGAAAAGCGAATTCACTAAAGAGATAGAAATAGTGAAGAAAACCTGAATGGAAATGAACACAGGACTGAAAGACTCAAACCAAGTAGAAACAAGAGGATAAATTCTTACAAGCAAAATGAATGACATGGAAAACATAGTGTCAAGACTGGAGGATAAAGTTGAAGATCTGGACTCCTTAAGCAAAGACTATACAAAATTTTAAAAAACACAGGAATGGAATACTCAGGGTGTGGGACAACATGAAATGACCAAATCTATGTATTATAGACATACAGGAAGAAGAAGAAAATCAAACCAATGGCATCAAACAGATCTTCAATAGGATTATAGAAGAAAACTTCCCTAAATTAAGGAAAGATATACCTATAGAGATTCAAGAAGCACAGAGAACACCATTAAGACATGATCAGAACAGAAAGTCCCCATGACATATCATAGTAAAAATGGTAAATGTACAGAACAAAGAGAGGATACTGAAAGCTGCTAGGAAAAAGCAAGTTACATATAAAGGAAAACCCATCAGAATAACAGCTGACTTTTCAATGCAAACTATGAAAGCCAGAAGAGCCTGGAACAAAGTATTCCCAGTTCTAAACAACGATGGATGCCAACCCCAAATACTTGATCCAGCAAAACTATCTATCAAGGTTGAAGAGGAACAGAAAATTTTCCATGACACAAATACGCTGAAAGAATTTATGTCTTCCAAACCAGCACTACAGAGAATACTTGAAGTAATACAAAGGGCCTGAGAAAGGAATGAGTATGCCAAGAGGCCACAGAAAGAAAATAAAGAAAGATATAATGGAAACAAAAAATAGGGCCACAAATACAAAGAAATTAAAATGACAGTACATAATCTGCACCTTTCAATAATAACACTAAATATCAATGGCTTCAACTCCCCTGTCAAAAGACACAGGCTTGTGTAATGGATCAAGAAATAAAACCCATCTTTTTGTTGTCTTCAAGAAACTCATCTCACCTTTAAGGATAGACACTATTTTAGGGTGAAAGTATGGAAAAAAAAATTCCAAGCAAATGGCCCTAAGAAGCAAGAAGATGTTGCAATTTTAATATTTGACAAAACAGGGTTCAAATTAAAACTCATCAGAAGAGATAAGGAGGGTTACTTCAGTCTAAACAAAGGAACAATCAACCAAGAAGATATTATAATCATGAACATTTATGCACCAAACTCTGGAGCACCCAATTTCATAAAATCAGTAGTCCAGGACTATAAAAAAGAAACTGTCACCAACTCAGTGATAGTGGGTGACTTTAACACCCTACTTTCTTCAACAGACAGGTCAACTGGACAAAGAATAAACAGAGAGACATCTGAATTAAATGACATACTATATGAAATGGACTTCACAGATATATACAGAATATATCACCCAACCACCAAAGAATATACTTTCTACTCAGCAGTTCATGCAAGTTATTCTAAAATTAACCACATTCTTGGGCACAAAAAAAATCTCAACAAATACAAAAATATTGAAATAATTCCATGCCTTCTAGCAGACCACAGTGCAATAAAGCTTATAATCAACAGCAAAAGAAGCTCTAGTAAATGAAGTCATGGAGAGAAAGATATAAACAATACACTCTTGAATCATGAATGGATCAAAGAAGAAATTAAGAAAGAAATAAAAGTATTCCTGGAACAAAAAGAAAACGAGAACACAACACAACAAAACCTCTGGGACACCCTAAAAGCAGTTCTAAGAGGTAAGTTTATAGCTCTTAGTGCCAACATTAAAAAATCGAAAGAGCACATATAAACAACTTGACAATACAATTCAAGACTGGAAAGGCAAGGACACACCAACCCCAAACTTAGTAGACGAGACTAAATAACAAAACTCAGAGCAGAAATTAATGAAATAGAAACAAATAAAATAATACAAAAAAAATTAATGAATCTAAGAGCTGGTTCTTTGAAAGATTAAACAAGATAAACAGACCCTTAGCTCAGTTAACCAAAGGAAAGAAAGACCAAATCCAAATTAACAAAATCAGAGATGAAAGGGGAAGCATCACAACAGACACCAAAAAAAAATCCAAAATGTTGTAAGGGAATATTTTTGAAATCTATATATTCCATTAAATTTGAAAACCTAAAAGAAATAGATGAATTCCTAAAATCATAGCTGCCACCAAAGTTAAACCAAGAGATCAACAACCTAAACAGACCCATAACAAATAAGGCAACTGAAACAGTAATATAAAACCTCCCAACTGAAAAAGTCCTGGTCTGGATGGATTCACCGCAGAATTCTACCAAACATTCAAAGAAAATCTATAACCAATACTGCTTAAATCATTCAAAAAGATAGAAACAGAGGGAGAACTCCCAAACTCCTTCTATAAAGCCAGTATCACTCTAATACCAAAACCAGATAAGACTACAAGAAAAAAAAATCCAAAAATCTATAGACTCATATATCGTTAACGAACATAGGTGAAAGATACTCAACAAAATACTTGCAAATCTCATATAGACACACATCAAAAAGATCATCCACCACAATCAAGTTGGATTTATTCCAGAGATGCAGGGATGGCTCAACATACATAAGTCAATAAATGTAATAAAACATATAAATGGACTTAAAGACAAAAACCACATGGTCATCTCAATAAACGCAGAAAAGGCCTTTGACAAAATCCAACATGCATTCCTGTTAAAAGTCCTAGAGGGAGTTGGTCTGGAGGGAACATACCTCAACATAATTAAAGCTGTATATGACAAACCCATAGCCAATATCATCCTAAATGGAGAAAAACTGGAAGCATTCCCATTAAAATCAGGAACCAGATAGGGCTGTCCACTATCAACACTCTTTTCAATATAATGCTTGAAACCCTTGCTAGAGCAATAAGGCAAGGGAAGGACGTGAAAGGAGTACCAATTGGAAAAGAAGAGGTCACATTATCCCTATTTACAGATGATATGATGTTATACATATGAGATTCCCCCAAATTCCATGAGAAAACTGATAGAATTGATTAATGCCTTCAGTAAAGTGGCAGGATACAAAATAAACTGACAAAAATCATTAGCCTTTCTATATACCCAAAACAAGCAATCAGAAAATGCACTCGAGGAAACCCTCCCATTCTCAATAGTCTTAAAAAATTAATTTAGGAATAAACCTAACCAAAGGCATTAAAGATCTCTACAATGAAAATTTCAAAACTCTAAAAAAGAGATAGAGCAAGACACTATGGCATGGAAAAACCTCATGGATTGGTAGAATCAATATTTTGAAAATGACCATCTTACCAAAAGCAATGTATAGATTCAATGCAACCTCAATCAAAATACCTATGACATTCTTCACAGAGCTTGACAAAAACATCCTAAAATTCACATAGAATCACAACAGACCCATAGCCAAAACAATCTTGGACAAAAATAACAATGTTGGGGGAAAATCACCATACCAGATCCCAAACTATATTACAAAGCTATAGTCATAAAAACAGCTTGGTACTGGCACAAAAATAGACATGTAGATCAATGGAACACGATAGAAGACCCAAACATGAGTTCATATAATTTCAGCCACCTGATATTCGACAAAGGTGCTAAGAACACACAATGGAGGAAAGATAGCATCTTCAACAAATGATGCTAGCAAAACTGGATTTCCACCTGCAGAAAAATGAAGCTTGACCCTTATCTTTCACCCTGCACAAAAGTCAGCTCCAAATGGATCAAAGACCTCAATATAAAACCTGAACTTGGAAACTGCTAGAAGAAAACATAGGTAGTATCCTCCAAGATATAGGTGTAGGAAAGGACTTTCTAAACCAGACACAAGCTCTCAGGCACTAAGGTCAACAATAAATGGGGCTTCATTAAATTACAAAGTTTCTGTATAGCAAAAGAAACAACTAAGGAAGGGAAGAGGAAACCCACTGAGTGGGAGAAAATTTTCACCAGCTACACATTCGACAGAGGATTAATATCCAGAATACAGAAATAATCCAAAAGAGAAATAAGAAGATAAATGACCCAATGAAAAGATGTGTGATCGACCTAAACAGAGAGAGTTCTCAAGCAAAGAAATAAAAACAGCTAAGAAACACATTAACAAGTGCTCAACATCCTTAGTAATTATAGAAATGCAAATAAAAACCACTTTAAGATTTCATCTTACCCCAGTCAGATTGGCCAAGATCAAAAGAACCAAAGACTCTAAATGCTGGAGAGGATGTAGAGAAAGAGGAATCCTCATTCATTGCTGGTGGAAATGCAAACTTGTGCAACCACTATAGAAAGCAGTGTAGAGAACCCTCAAAAAACTAAAACTGAACCTACCACATGATCCTGTGATACCACTCCTCAGCATATACCCAAAAGACTCATCGTATTGTAGAGATACCTGTGCATCCATGTTTGTTGCTGCTTTCTTCACAAGAGCTAAGAAATGGAAACAATCTATTAAATAAATCATTTTTAAAAATTAAAAAAAAAGGAGGTGCAAACAACAGAACATAAAGTTTGTGCTGCTATTGGAAAACACTATTTATATATGTATCAGTGGTTCTGAATTTGTTTATAATAGTCAATATTGAAATTTGCATTGTGACATGATAATAGAATAATCAATTTGTCAGAATGATTGGATTTCAGTTGAAGAAAAGTTAATGCTTAATTACAGAGTGGATTAAATCCAATACTGTTATCCTTACTTGATAACCTAAAATGCTTCAGAAAT
>NW_008350332.1:389232-396825 GCF_000622305.1 Nannospalax galili
AGCTAAAAGTGAACCTACCATATGATCCAGTGATACCACTCCTTGGCATACACCCAAAGGACTCATCATACTGTAGAGACACCTGTACATCCATGTTTGTTGCTGCTCTCTTCACAATAGCTAAGAAATGGAAACAACTTAACAACTGATGAATGGTTAATGGGTTCATGAAAATGTGGTACATCTACTCAATGGAATTCTACTCAGCAGTAAGACAAGATGAAATTATGAAATTTGCAGGTAAATGGGTGGAGCTAGACAGTGTTATACTAAGTGAAGTAACACAAACACAGAAAAGCAAGCAATGTATGTTTTCCCTCATTTGTGGATTGTAGCACCCAATCCCTTATATGTGAGTATATAAATCCTGATGTAACACCAGGAGCCAGGTAAAGGCAAAGGATGCATAGAGGTAAAGGAAAAGAAACAACCTGAAAAGGGGATAGTAGGGAACAGAGGTTACCTGAGGGAGGTAGAAAAAGTGGGAGTAATTGACAGGGAGGAGAGGAGGGAGGGACATGCAAGGGACCATAGTGTGGGGGAGCGAGGGAAGTCAGGAACGGAAAGATGGTGGGAGTCAGGAGGTACTGGGGGGAGGGTGGGGACAATGGGGGCACTGCGACTAGGAAGGGAGGGAGGAGGGAGGCCAGATAGGAGAAAAAAGAGTAGAGAGGAGTGAATCTCGGGGGGCTGGGAAACCTAGAGGGAAAAGTGATGCCCTAAAAACCCTATGAGAAATGCACATAGTGTCTGAACATTAATGCATGTGTATACCTGGGAGCTGCTGGGAAGGGAACACAGTGCCAGATAGAAGAGACCTCCTTTAGAGCAACAAAACATACCATACAGCACTCATCAAAGAAGCTTCTTTTTGCAATACATGGAGGCTACTGCAGAGTTGAACATCTCATCAGGCATAGAGAACATACAGCTTGGAGTTGCCCGATACTAGGTGACACATCTGCAGTCGAATCTCTGCAACCAAGGCTCGTGGAATAAGGGGTAGAGAGAGGGCTAATGCACCACTCAACTTTCACCAGTGAGGCTTCCATGTACATCAGAGTTCAATACACACAGAAGGCCTCAACTGGCCAAGTTTTGGAGAATAAGAGACTGTAGAGTGTAGGATGGAACTCCTATATGGAACCCCACCCACCCACAGCTCAGGGACCATTGTGGAAGAGGAGGCAGAAAGACTGTAAGAGGCAGGGCTGGTTCATGAATGTAAGGAGATGGGGGCATCCAGGCCACTGGAGGCTTCCTGGCCATTGGAGTCTTGCTCAGGTGTGCCTACTGCGGTGGTGGCATCAAATGTGGGACACATGTCAGCTCAATTAAACAAGGGCCCAAAGGGGATATGAAAAATAGGTGGTGGGCTGGCACTAGATTGAGAACTATTTGAGACCGAATGCTGCTGGGTGAGGGAGAGTATGATTTACATACGACCACTGGATGGGATGACTAGACTCCAGTAGACACATATACACTGAAGGACATTTGGGTACAAACATCTGAATGAATAGGACTCAGCATGTATGGCAGAGTGCATAGGGTTTGGTGGGGGAAGAGGGGGAGGCATGGATGGGGGAGGGGGTCTGGATGTGAGTGGCAAATATTGTATGAATTTTTTTTCTTTTTTTATTCTCATTTTTAAAAATTATTTAATAACAACATGATTAGAAGAAGCATTTCATTACAGCATTAACATATTCAATAACAATTTCTGGAGCAAAGATGCATCTCTTTCAAAATTGGCTGTAAATTTTTAGGGGTTTTAACCTTTAAAAAAGATCTCCATTTCATTTTAAAAATACTGTTTCATACAGAAAAACTAATTTTTAATGCTCCTCAAATATAGCTCATGTTTTTATTTGTTGATTTTTTTTTGTGTACATCATACAGAACATCCCAACAATCTTATTCATCTATATACCCACTTCCCAAATGGCACCCTCCCATAGCACACCCCCCCACCCCAGAGCCCATATACTCTGTCATCCCTGTTACTGTCCACTGTGTTGTTTGTGCCCCCAGCCATTCCCCAGTGCTTATCCATCTGTGGAATCTAATCAGCCTATCTAGAGAGCCTTGTTTTAGGAAGATCAGCTCTTCCTCATCTAGCAGCAGTTGTCAATATTCCTTTAGATAGGATTGGGGTCTGCTGTTCATTTTCCCAGTTCTATGTTGGGTTATTGTCTGAGAGTCTCTTGGGCCACCCTGGCCAACAACTCAAAGGAAGGTATCTCCTGTCTGGCGTTGTTTCTTGTTATGTAGCCTTTATCTATACATATGTATTCTTAAAAAATTATGTTGATCCCTTTAATCTTTGGTTATACTTTTCTTTTGGGTATTTAAGATCATACAGTTGGCCCAGTATGAAATTTTAAAAGCTTAAAAAAAAAAAAGAACCAGAATTTAACAGAAAATGGAAGGGGTGAAGTGTGGTAAAATACCTAACAAGAAGCAACTTAAGGAAGGAAACCTTCATTCTGGCTCACAGTCTGAAGGATACAGTCCATCATGGTGGGTAAGGCGTGGGAACAGGAGCTTGAGGCAGCTGGTCACATTGTGTCTACAGTCAGAAAGCAGAGAGATGAATGCAGGTGTTCAGCCTGCTTTCTCCTTTTTGTTTAGTCCAGGACCCCAACCCTTGGATTGTGCCACCCACATTTAGGTGGGTCTTCCCATCTCAGCTTGACCTAGAAACTCCCTCACAGACATGCCCCCCAGGCTGTCTCCTAGGTGATTCTAGATGTTGTCAAGTTAACGATCAATATCACAAGTATGTAATTTTTAGGATAAGCTATGAGAACAAACCTGCCTGTTTCAGGGTGATAGACATGGATGGTATACCCGGGCCAAGCTGAAATTCCCATGTTAACAGAAAAAAAAAAAAAAATCACAAGAAATCATGGAATAAATTGGTACTTTCAGGCAATTCCTTTCTTTTCAATTTTATGCTTACTACCTTTTTTTTTTTTTTTTTTTTTTGTCCTTCTGATATAGGGTCTCCTTGTAGCCCCAGCTGCAGCTGGCCTGGAACTCACTATGTAGACCAGGCTGGACTTGAACACACAGAGATTAGCCTGCCTCTGCCTCTCCAGTGTTGGGACTAAAGGCCTGCACCACCACACCCAGCTCATTTTATAATTATTGAAAGAATAGCCTTTGTTTATCAGAAGGAAACTGATACATATGTGGATATATCTGTCACTGTTTCTGTTCTGAGAAAAAGGAAGCCCAAATGCTTGAAGTGGTAGGAAAGGTTAGATTTTCTTAATTGATTAGTTATCAATGAATTAGCTTTCGTGGCATATATTGTATGTAGTGCTGAGTTTCAAGAAGATGGTTTTGTCCAGGTAGGACATGCGTGTTGACCATGTTCACACTGCTCTTTCTCCTTCCTCCCTGTTTGTTCTTTCTTCTTTCCCCTTCCTGCTGGCCTCCTCCCTTCCTTTACCTTCTATTTTCATCTCTCCATCTCTGTCTGTCTGTCCGTCCGTCTGTCTGTCTGATCTATGAAGAATTCTAGGGTCTGAAGATGAGAGATAGCAGATGAGATTTGTCTCCTGCACCTGACCTATCTCTCCTAATATGATCTCCAGTTGCATCCATTTTTCAACAAACAATATAATTTCATTCTTCCTTGTGGCTGCAGAAAAGTCCTTGTGCATGTGTTCCACATTTCCTATCCATTCATCTGCCGACGGACATCTAGGCTGATCCTGCAGCTTGGCCACTGTAAGTAGTGCTACAGCAAACATGGTCATGCACCTCTAGCCATCGTTCTGTGTCAGCTGCTACCAACTTTGTTCTTTCACAGGCAGTGTCGTAGGAACGGGGCTTTGTGTCACTTACTGCCCTGTGGATGGGCAAGTCCTGGCCTTCTTTTTTCTGTCAGCCTCTCTAGCTTCTTTCAAGTTTTCCTCCCAGCATTCAAGACCTTGACTTCTGACTCCTTGCAACTGGTCTCAGCCTGGATCCTGCCAGCTGCACAGTAACTTACAGCCCATGTCTTCTTAGTTTCCTCTCAGGGTCTCCTTTCTGCAGTATTACTTTTCTGCATCCTCCACAGAAGCCCCAGTCCAGAGTCTCTCTGTTCCTCAATATGGTGTCAGTTTCTTTCCTGCTTCAGGATGTGTGTGTGTGTGTGTGTGTGTTTGTGTGTGTATGTGTGTGTGGTGGATGCACATATGTACAGCCCATGAATTGGAGTCCAGAGCAAGATGTAGGGTACCTTCCTCTGTGGCTTTCTGACTTATGGCCCCGAGACAGGGTCTCTCACTTAGCTGGACACTTACCATTTTGACTAGGCTGGCTGGCCAGAGAGTTCTTAAGATCTGCCTGTCTCAGCTCCTACCCCTCATATTGGAGTTATATGAACGCACCAGTAACCCAGCTTTTTATATAGGTGCTGGTGATTTGAACTCAGGTCCTCATGCATTTAGAGCGAGTGCTCTTGACCCAGCCTTTTTCACCCTGCCTACTGGTCCCCTGTGAGATGACCCTTCACTTCTCTTCCACTCTGGGTGTTCTTTGAGGATATCAATATTTCTCAAATCCATGAGAACATGGGTATTTAAATAAATCTATTCTGGGTTTGGGGAAATAGTTCAGTTGGTAAAGTTCTCATAAGCACCAGCACCTGAGTTCAGGCTGTAGAACCCACACAAAAAGCCAAGTGGTATGGTTTAAGTTTATTGTCTTAGTTATTTTCTATTACTGTGATAAAAACATTGACAAAATGCAACTTGGGGAGGAAAGAGTTTATTTTATTTTACATCTCCCAGGTCACAGTTCATCACTGAGGGAAGCCAAGGCAGGAACTCAGGGTAGGAACCTGGAGCACAGACCACGGAGGAGTGCTGCTTACTGGCTTGCTCCCCTAGCTTGCTACCCTGCTTTCTTATCCAACACAGAACAACCTGCCTAGGAGTGGCACCACCCACAGTGGCCTGGGACCTCCCACATCACTCAACAATCAAGAAAATGTCCCACAGACATGGCCTATATATGGCCAGTCCAATGGAGGAAATTCCTCAGATGAGGCTCCTTCAACCCAAGTGTGTTAAGATGACAACTGAATCTATCTAGCACACTTTTGTAATCCCAGTGCTGGGGACTCAGAGACAGGAGGATTCCTGGGGCTTCCTGGTCAGCCAGCCTAGCCTACTTGGCAAGTTCCATGTCATTGAGAGACTGCCTCATAAAATAATGTGGGGCTGGCAAAATATTTCAGAGAGTAAAGGTGCTTGCCAAGTCTGAAGACCTGAGTTCAGTTCCTGGAATCCACATGGTGGAAGGAGAGAACCAATTCCTAAAGGTTGTCCTCTGACCTCAACATGTGTGCTGTGACACATGTGCTTCCTATACATACATACAAAGTAAACAAATGTAAGTAAATGGATTAAAATAAACACTACGGAAAGCTCCTGGGGAATAAGGCCCGAAGTTGTCCTCTGGCCTCCACACCCATACACCTGCTGAATGTTTGAATGATCCCACTGCCCAACACCTCTGGTTCTCCCTTCTGTCCCCTTCTGGCATGAGTGGGCCAGCTGCCCTTTGTTCCTTGGGGACACTTCTGAGTTCTAGAGATGCTCACTGGGGTCTGAGGTGAGCTGTGTATGGGAAAAACCCAGGTTCATATGCTTGCCTCAAGAAGTTCACACCCCTGGCTCTTGGTACCAGCTTCATAAATATTTCCCAGTTTAGGAGCAGGAGCTGCTCAGATGTGATTTTGAGCAAATCTTTCCTGTTGAGTCCAAATGCCTCTGTGTGATGGTTTATCATTATTATCAATTTCATGGCATTTAGAATTGCAATGGAAACAAACCTCTAAGTTTGTCAATGAGGGTGTTTCTAGAAAGGTTTCACAGAGCAGGAAAGACCCAACCTGAATGTGGATTCACCACCCTGTGGGCTGGGACCCTGGACCAAATAAAAAGGAGAAAGTGGGCTGAATGCCAGCCCTCATCTCTTTCTGCTTCCTGCAGATGTAATGTGACTCATGCTTCATGCTCCTGCTGCTGTGGCTTTCCTGTATAATGGACTGTTCCCTGAACTGTTAAGCCAAAGTAAATGCTTTCTGCCTTAAGTTGCTTCTTGTTAGTCATTTTGTCATAGAAACACGAACAGTGACTATTACATTGTGTCTGGTAATTATGCTTGAATGCTTGGCCTTCTATTTCCTTTGTGACTAAAACCGAGCTTCTCTGTGTGAAGAGTACTAGCTGGTATGTGGATGGTTAGGCCTGAAACCCAGCTAGAACTTGAGGGCTGTATATAACCACACATCTATGATCCTGGGGCCTGTGCAGCCCTGGGCCTAAATCACTCATGTTCTTCTTCATGTTGATTTGTTGGAAAATGTGAATTGGTCAAGGATCCTGGCTCACGTGCCACAGGCAGATGATAATTGCTAAGCAAAGAAGGTGTGGTTCTGGGGTCTGGGCCTGCAGGGTGGGGAGGGGCAGCAATGAAAGGTGAACTTCCTAAGGAGACAGCTCCTCCCATTCCCACATATTTTGGTTCTGGCTGGAACACTAGGAGTGGGGTGATGGCTGCTCTGTCCTGGGGTTTGCTTAGTAGTAGGACCAGCCCAGTACCAAAGCAGAGCAGGCTGGCTCCCTTACTAAGATGAGAAAGACTCTTTGTCAACAGGAGGGTGGTTCTCTTACTGAAGTTATTGGGGCGAAGGCCTGAGTCCCAGGAGCCCTAGCAAGCAAGATTCAACCACCTATCCCCAATATGCCAATTAGAAGACAAGTAACAGTGACAAGAGAGAGGATATCTATGCCATGTGTCCATATTAGGAAGAGTAACAGAGAGGTCCAGTGACCCAAGGCCTTATTCAGTGTCCTGAAATGAGATTTATGTTTAAATAGAAGTCAAGAGGTATGCGTGGCTACATAGTCCTGGTCCAGATGGGGTCCTTCCTAGGACTGACTCATCACTGTCTGGACTGTAGTCTCTTCTACAAAGTGGCCTGAAAAGTTGTCAGAAGTGTGTGAAATCTCTCCTAGGAGACAAGTTCTCCCTCTGGCTTGTACCAGACTATGGTTTTTCCTTCCCCTAACAGGTTCCTGGGGAAATTCCAATTGCTGGGGGTTTATTGTCTCATAGTCTGATAGCTGAAGGGAGGGGCATGAGTGTCTCCCCATAGCATATCCTTCCTCCTGCCAGGATGGTCACAGTCCTTTAGTGGGGAGCTTCAAGGACGGGCAGTTGCAAAGAGGTTTCATGCATTGACAAGCATTTAAAACCCCAAAGCTGTTAGGAACCAGTGAAAGTAGATGAGGCTGGAAAAGAGAAAGTGATTTCTGACACCTCTGAGTATCCTCAGCTGAGTATAGCTACAGAAAAGTCTTTATCCAAGTCTCTAAGGTCAGCAGTGAATGGTAAAGCCAAAGGGAAGAAACTGTGGAGGAGACAGAGAACAGGAGGGAGGTAAAGAGGAAGAAGGAGGGAGGGAAAAGGAGGAGGAGGAGAGAAGGAGGAGAAGGGAGGAGGGAGGAGGGAGGAGGAGGAGGGGGGAGGAGGAGGAGGGAGATGGAGAGGAGAGAGGGAGGAAAAAGGAGGAGGAGGAGGAAG
>NW_008350332.1:397009-508661 GCF_000622305.1 Nannospalax galili
GGGGGAGGGTGGCAGGGGAGGGGGAGAAAGGAGGTAGTTGACAAAACCCAGGCCAGGCTACTCCCAGGGGCTGAAACTCTGGGAAACAAATTTGGAAACATTATCCCACAAGATCTCCGTGGAAGATATTAAGCTCAGAAGCCCCAAAGGGCCCCATTGAGGAGAGGCCAGGGCCAGGATGCCAGAGGCTCAGCCTAGTGTGGGGGAAATCAAAACAGCATGAGCCAAAAGGCTCAAGAAGAGATAAGGGATTAGACTCCCTGGAAAGCCAGTGAAGAAAAGGGGATCTCTAACATTCTTGAGTTCCCCATAGAAAGGGGGCTGGTGCAGCTGAAGAATGAACTGTGAAAAGCTGAGTTCTACACCAGGGTCTCTGATGAAACATAAAAACCAAAATATTCTCCCACGGGCCGTTTAGGGAAAATGGCCTGTGATCCCATTCCAGGGCTGGCTAATGCAGAGAGAAGCCTGGGGAACTTTGCAAACCCTCCTGAATGTCTGCAGAGGCATGGAATTGTGAGTGGAGCAGTGGGTTTGCCGTCCCCCAGTAGATGAGTTCTTATTGAAATTCAGAAACAGAGTAAACACCAATCAGCATGTTTGCACTGTGGGTTTCTCTTTGGTGGTAAAGAGCTTGCATCTTGAATTGGATTCCAATTGTTCCCTGGGAAGCAGCCATTCAGCCATTTAAAAAAAAAGTTGTGTGCTTTGTATTTCTAATTAAGTGAGAAATCTTTAGGCAGCTCTAAGCGTTGAGATGTGGGAGGTGGGGGTAGCTGCTCCTTAGGGAGCTGCTTAGACTGAGGGCAGTTTCTGGGTGTAGGGCTGCGATGGACTGTATCCTTGAACTGTGAGCCCAAATTAACCTTTCTTCCTTAAGCAGCTTTTTGTCGGAAACAAGAAAAGTAACTAAGATTATTTGTTGCATTATCATCAGGGGTTTGGGGGGAGCTCATGGCCTTTAAGCTTTGGTAAGATTAGAAGGCCCTTCTCCATGCTGACCTCAAGAGAGGAGCACTAACTGACCTTCCACTTTCCTTGAGTCTCTCCAGCACTAGTGCCCATTTGAGTTGGAGATCGCGCTGCTTCCTCTGAACTGCCAATAAAAGGGCCATGCTATTGATACTATCCTCCGCAAACATACAGGTAACATACAGGCTCCAGCTTCATTGTTTGAGGTGGCTAGTGTCACTGGAGTTATTAGGGTCAGAGTCGGGGCCCTGGCAGCCCTAACAAGCTAGGCTCAGCCACCTGACATCAGTAAGCCAATTAAAGACATAATTATTAATGAAAAGGAAATTTATTCAATATGGTCACAATAGAAGGAGAGGCAGAGGTCCAGAGATCCCCTAAGCCCATCTTTCAGGTCCTAACATGAGGTTTAAGTTTAAAAAGAGGCCAAGAGGTGTGCATGCATAGCTAAGCAGTCCTGGTCAAAGTATGGTCCTGCCCATCACTGACCCATCATTGCCTCAGCTCCAGTCTCTCTTGCAAGGTGGCCTGAGAAGTTGATATAAAGCTGTGAAATCTTTTCCTGGAGATAAGCTCCCCTCTGGCTGTACCAGGCCCCAGCCTCTTCCTTCTCCTAGCATGATGTTCCAAAGAAACTTCAGCTTCTTGGGGTCCACTGTTTCAGAAGTTTGATAGTCAATAGCCAAAGGGAGAGGCAAATGGAAGGGTGCAAGTGTCTCTTTAGAACCTTCTCATTCCTTCCAGGACGTTACATAGGGAGACCAAGTCTGCTGACCCATGCTGGGGTCCCATGTTCCCTATTATCAGGGAGCTGAGGAGAAGAGATAATACGGGTGAGTTCTGAGCCTCCCCTTGCCTGGGAGAAGCAGCACTTGAAGTACTGCCCTCCTGTCCACTGAGGGTGAGAATAGCAGAAGAGAAAGCCAAGGCTGGTGCTGCTCAGACATGTGGGAAACTAAAGAACAGAAGAACCCTGGGAGGCACAGATGATTTGGGTCAAATTGGAAGTCACTTGTATTAGGTGCTGTTGACTGCTCATTGCTGTGGGCGTCACACAGTAGAGCTGTGCTTCCAGCCCCCAAATGGCTTGATGTGGGTATCTGAGTGATGAGCGATGTGCCACAGCATGACCATCTTGATCCTTGACCGCTTCTATCTTGTGGTCCCCATGGGACTAGGGAAAGAGAGTGTGTGAAGGGGGCATTCCCCGACCTCGAGCACCTTAGACTAGAACTGACACAGATCATTTCCATTCACACGAATGTTCTAGTTCTTTATCGACAATTAGAAAATGTCTCCATGGAGTTAGGATATAGCTCAGTTGGTAGAGTGCTTGCCGAGCATGCGTGAAGCTCTGGGTTCCAGCCCCAGCACTATACAAAGCTAATTGTGGCGGCATATGTCTGTACTATCAGCACTTGGGAGTTGAAGGCAGAAGAATCAGGAGTTTA
Organism: Nannospalax galili; assembly: GCF_000622305.1. Taxonomy (NCBI): domain Eukaryota; kingdom Metazoa; phylum Chordata; class Mammalia; order Rodentia; family Spalacidae; genus Nannospalax; species Nannospalax galili. The sequence continues at coordinate 399,433 of NW_008350332.1, forward strand.
AGGTGATCCTGGGCTGTCTATTTGAGTTCAGGGCCAGCCTGGAATACATGAGACCCTGTTTCAAAAAGAAAACATTGCCCCAAATGCAGCAGCCTATATCAAGATTGCTTTACCATGACTTTTCAATTCAAAAAAACTCAGTGTAGACTGCCTGCTTCTGTCCCATTTGGTATCCCCCATGCCAATCTTGAGTTAAGGGATGATGCTCTGGAGGTCTGTGTCTCCCACATCAGCTGCTAGTGTCTGCTGGTATGTGCCTGGTGTCTCCAACAACAGTATCTCACTTGGATTTGTCATGTGTGCTGGGCTGCCTCCTAGCACAGGGCTGTGCTGCCAGGGAAGAGTCCCAAAGAGAAGACTGGGTACAAGCTGTGTTCTCTTTTGGGTTTGGTGTGGTAAGCTCCATGGACCCATGTAGATTCAAAGGGAGAGGACCCAGATCCACTGGCTATCTCTAATACAGTCTGCTACAGTGGGTGTCCTTGTCGAGAACTAGTCGTAGGGAGACCACCTTGATGCAAGATAAGCTAGAAAATGTAGCCTGAGCCCAGCAGCCATTTCACAGAGGTAGTGATGGTAAGAATGCCTGTGACCACTGCCACGTGTGATAAGGAGTGGTTTCAATTAATAAATGAGCCTGTTGCAGTTCTCACGAGTCAAATGGAGCTGTCTGCAAAGACATTTATAGGGAAGCAGCGCCATGCTGTGCACATGGGAGAGGGGACCACGCTGGTTCAGGTGGCAGTGGCCAGCTCACACTTCCCACCTTCGCTTCATTCCAGCTGCAGAGGCACAGCAAGGTGGAAGCTCTGGGGCGGCCCTCCCAGTCTGGTCTGTCTGCACTTCTTCCAGTTCCCCAAGTCACAGACCTCAGACTGCGGCAGCAAGCACAGTAGAGACAAAAGTAAACTCCCAAGCATTCATTGATTCATTTATTGAACAGACTGACTGCACCTCTACCATACAAAAATGCTGGGCTGAGTGCTGGAGACACCCATAAAGTAGATGGGTAGAGAGGAGGCCACCATGCAGCCAGCTCTTAGTTTGACCTGAAGTCCCTTTGAGCACACTGCCATCAAAGACAAGCTGCATGGATGACAAGGAGTCTAGTGACTTCCAGAGCACACTGGTGGCTGTGTCCATTAACCTAATTAAACTGCTTAACTGGTTAACAACTGCATGCTTGCCTGTGACATGTCAATCAAGGAGGAGAGTGACATGATAGGGTTCTTCTTGAGGGATGCTTATGTGGGGGCTTCATTCTAACAGCCGGGGTAGCATGTGTGCCTTGGAATACAGCGGCAGCTGAAGGGATTATGTGTGTGCTGCTGCCACTAATTTGCATTTAATTGTTATCTGTATTCATTTAGGGTCCTGGCAATGAGCTGCACTGTGTATCAGCCAGACAGGCCAGAAGATCACGAAGTTACCCTAGGAGGGTTTCAGAGGGATGCTCACTGCATTTGTAACAAGTGGCATTTTGGCATATGAGAAGCATTTTCCCTCAGAAAAGAGACAAACCATGAAAGAAATGTCAGAATCAGGAATGGAAAAAAAAATCACTGGGTGCCTTTGGAAAGGCTTCTCCCCACCCACCCTTGAAAATCCAGACCGTCTTTTATCCTTCCTTTCAGCTGTAGCAGTAGCACTAAAGCATGTTTTTTTCTAAATTGGCAGAGAATGAGTGGTATTTAAACAAAGAACACATCAAATGTGGGACAACTTCATAGGAAGAGCTTAACAGAGAGAACAAAGAATGCAGAAGCCCAGAGCCTGGCTAGTTTGGATGACTGTCAGGGGACAAGACTTCACTGGTCATCTGGGGAGATTAATCTTTGTTTTTTTAAAAACTGAAATCCACCGTACACTGTGCCCCTCTTTGAGTACATAAGATGTGATCGTGGAATCAAAGACTTAAAAAGCAGCGGGGGAGAGGGCGCTGTCAGTAAAGTGCCTGCCATGAAAGTGTGAAGACATGAATTTGGATCCCCAGTATCCACAGAAGGAGCCAGGTGCAGCATCTGTGCCTGTGCTCCTACTGCTGGGGATGTGGAGATAGGAGGGTTCCTGGGGCTCACTGACTGGCCAGTCCTGCCAAATCAGTGAGCTCCAGGTTCAGTGACAGGCTCTGCCTCAAAAGTAAGAGAGTGAGAGTGAGAGCGAGAGAGAGTCACTTTTAATTTCTGGCTTACACACACACACACACACACACACACACACACACACACACTGAGTTCCCCTGAGCATGCATCTTGCTTCAACAGCGTTTGGACAGACCCAAGGACTCCCTCTTCTTTAAAAAACAACTTCCAACTGCCTTGCAGTCGTTCAGAGAGGAGTGTGCCCTGAGTTCCCCTGAGCATGCATCTTGCTTCAACAGCGTTTGGACAGACCCAAGGACTCCCTCTTCTTTAAAAAACAACTTCCAACTGCCTTGCAGTCTTTCTAGGACCATCTCCTCTCCATCCATATTCATCTCCTAGGACTATCTTTTTGCAATTAGCTCCATACTGCTGGTCAGTCATGACCTCCGAGGTTCATGAGAATTATTCCACTGAGGTGGAGGCTATTGTTAACCGCCTGGTCAACTCCAACCTGCCAGCCTCCTACACCTGCCTCTCTCTGGGCTGCAATTGACTGAGGAGAATGTCTCCTCAAGTTGTGAAATCAATGCTGGGGTCTTGTGTTCTTCCAGGATATGCTGAAGTCATCTCAAAATGAGTGGGATAAAACCCAGGAGGCCATGGAAGCTGCCCTGGTCCTGGAGAAGAACCTGAATGAGGCTCTCTTAGATCTTTACATCCTGGGTTCTGCTTGCACAGTACCACATCTCTGTGACTCCTGGAGAACCATTTCCTGGACAAGGAGGTGAAGCTCATCACAAAGATGGGTGACCACCTGACCAACCTTCTCAGGCTAGCCAGGCCACCACAGACTGGTGTGCCCAACCACTGCTGACAGACTATCTTTTCAAGCAGCTTACCCTTAAGCATGACTAGAAGGTCTCCATGCCTTCCAAGGGGTTCCCTCCTCTGTTCTGCACCAGCTGGTCTCTGGATCTCCTCTTGAACCTCTCCAGCCACTAGGCAGCTTTTTAACCATGCTGGAGCCCCTCCTAAGCCTTGGACAAACTGAAAATAGAATTTTTAAAAATTTTTTATTTAAACAGAACAAAAGTGTTCAGAACCAGGGTTTCCATACACATTTGTGTACGGTCCTTTTGGGAGTATTTACCACGAGCTGCTTCAGGAATGTGCTGCTAAATTATTACTCAAAACATGCATAGGGTTCCTCTAAACAGATGGGCATATGATTATTTTTAATTTTTATTTTAGTTCTGGAATAATTTATAGTTCAATCTAGGGAATATAGTAGGTTTGCAAGATGAATCCAACGTGTGTGTGTGTGTGTGTATGTGTGTGTGTGCGTGTGTGTGTGTATTTACAGTTTCATATGTGACTTTTAGGCTGGCTTGGAAGGAATTTCTTGAAAAACAACAGTTATGTGTTTGAACGATACCAAAACTGCAGGGAGATGTCTGTGAATTAAGGCTTCACTTGCTTATTTGGTCAGGAGAGTCTTTCTCTGTATGTCTTTATTAACAGCATTGTCATTATATTGGCTCAAAAAAATCTCTGAAAAATGATAGCAGTGCTGGAAATGCATAGGCAGAGAGCGGGGGCTTCTGCTAAGAGGGAGTAGATTGACCTCACATGTCTCTTGTTCCCTTCTCAAGGTGCAAGTGAAAGAATAGAAGCAATAAATCCTCGAAGTCAGAAGACAATAGTGGGCAAACATTTAGAGAGTTCCTGGGAAATGAGAAACACTTGAACATGAGATGACTCAGGAAAATGGAGGTAACTAAACTGAGATTCCTGGAAAGAGATCTTGCCCAGAGGCGATCAGGTTTGCCTCTCACCACCAAAGGAGGCTCAGAAGATGGGGCCACAAAACATGGCTTTGAGTAGGCTGGTTGAGGGACCTTGAAGAAGGTTAAGTCTCCAGGCAAATTCCTACCTCCCTGGCCCTGCCTATAAAGAACTTGAAGCTCAGTCTTCTTTAGGGAATTGAGCCAGAAATGGTATTTATAGAAATGAAAACAAACAAACAAAACCCAGAAAACCAGAAGTGTCTATGAGGATGGAGAGAGCTGCAACTCTCACGCAATACTGGTGGGAATACAAAAAAGTGTGGTCACCATGGGAACCATTACACAGTTCCTCGCAAAATTAGAGAATGAATATATTACCTCACAATTCCACTGCTGGGTATATCCCTTAGAGAATTAAAAGCAGGAATTTGAACAGGTATCTCTCTATCCTCTCTCTCTCTCTCTCTCTCTCTCTCTCTCTCTCTCTCTCTCTCTCTCTCTCTCTCATCTACCTGCCTATCTATTTTGGTGAACAGGTGAGTTTTATTAGGCTTACTTACAGAAACACGAGTGAGGGGTTATTTACAAAGGAATAGACACATTACCAGTGGTTTCAGCACAGAAGAAAATGTCTTTTTTTCCTGCAGCAATTATTAACTGTCTGTGGTTCCTCAAGGAGTAATTAGGCCGCATGAGCCCCTCCCTGCTCCATGATGGGATGCTGATGAGACCAACATGTGCAGGGCTTGTGCAGGTAATCACAGCTGCTGAGTGTTGAGCATACACCAATGTTCATAGCAACTTTATCTACACCAGCCAAAATAGAAACAGCCAATGATGAATGGGTGAATAAAATGTGCTATACACAGACTCTGTTGTCATCCATTCCCACCCTGTCAGACCACACCCAATTTATTCAAAATTGTTTCTCCAGCTTTATTGGGGAGGTATAAGTTCAAGTTCACAGACCATTCAGTCTTTTCATCCCTAGTTTACTTTTATCCAAAGTTACACATCCTTTCCAACCTCCACTGTGTTCAGTGGAGATGGGGCAGGCACCTTTCAGTACTTTGATACGTTAATTCTCAAGCATTCCAACATATATTCATTATCTTTTTCGGTGAGGTACCAAACTGCAGTTGCTGAGGAGATGCCCTGGCCATCAGACCCAAGAGCATAGTTTTACTGGGGTTAATTAAAAGTCTTTAGTTCAGGTTACATCCGTTAATAAAACTCATTCCCACATATGTGTGTGTGATGCGTATCTAGGCATGTGTTTTGTGACTTGTGTATGAAGGTCAGCGTAAAATCAGCTCTCTCCTTCCACTGTGAGTTCTGGAGACTGAACCCTGTTTATCAGGCATATGAGACAAGCACCTCCAGAGCCATCTTGCCAGCCCTCTTCCAATGTTTTATTAGCAAAGTTCTCATTAAAACATTAAAAATCAGCAGTTCCAGCATTTGGGGGCCTGGGATAGGGAGATAATGGGTTCAAGGCCAGCCTGGTTTATACAGTGAAACTCTGTCTCAAAAATCCCAGCAAACAAACAAACAGGCAAAGCATAAAAGCAGAAATGAATAAGACATGAAGAATGAAGAAAGCATCATCAGTGGACGAGAAAGAGTAAGATCTGACTAACAGGAGCCTTAGGAACAGAAAGTACCAGAAACAGAAGATGGAGTGTTCAAATTACCACAGGATCAGTACAAGAAAAAATTTCCAAGCAGAAGGCCACAGTTCTGAATTGAAAAGGCACACAACATGGTCAGAATGAGACACCGAAGACTGAAAAATGGCCTCCAAGGAGAATAGTATCATGGGCCTTGTGCTATGGAAAGGCACTAACTGGTTGTCTAAATCAGGTTACATACAAAGAGCTGAGAAAGAGAATAACATTGGATTTCTCGATTGCAAGACTGTAAGCCAGAAAACAAGGGGTCAGCGCCTTCAATATGCCAAGGGAAATGGCTTCCTACCTAAAATCTTATCCTCAGCCAGACGATCAATAAGAATGTGCTGGTAATCTTGTCTGTGTAGAATTCACTTGGGCTTACTGGTTCCCTAAGGCCCTGCTCTGTAGGCTAGTCAGAATGAGAAAGAATCTTTGCAACCAAAGTCCTTTCTAAAAATGTTTTCTGTTCCTCTGTTCTTTTCAGTATGGTGCTTGGCAAGGTCTCCTAGTGGCAGAGAATGAACACAGTGGAGGGCCCAGCTTTCTGTGCTGTGTCTCTACCAGGAGCCCTGCACCCTAGTTCAGTCACTTCCTGCTTCCTAGCTTCCTCTCTCGTTTGACAAGAGCACATTCTCCAAGAGCACTGAAGAAATGGAAATTTCTGAGCACCAGAGTGTCTGCAAATGTCTTCATTTTGTCTTTAAACTTGGTGGTAAATAATCTAAGAAACACAGGGAAGCGTGGGGGTGTTGGCTGGCCTGACTTGTCGCTTGCCAGTCAGTTTGCTCCATGAGGGGCTTTCTGTGGCCTCACTCTGACTCCCCTTGCCCTGTGCAGGTGAGTTTCTACTTGCTGAGGGAACATGGTGGAAACCTACAACCGAGACAAGCAGGCCTGCCAGGGTCTTTAGTCAGGCAGGCCTGACTTCTATTCCTCGTCCACTCCTGGCATGCCCAGTGACTCCGCAAAGGCAGCAACTGTTGACTGGAGGAGATGGAGCAGTAGTAGGGCACCAGGCTCTGTATCATCAGCTGGGGGCCTGGGAGCTGGAGCAGAGGCGACAACAGAGACGGTTGTACAACCTCTTCCGGCTCCTAATGGGCCGCACCCAGAGAAGAAACTGCTGTAAACAGCTCAGCTCGTAAACATCAGCTTCCGACTGTTCAGAAAGCAAAGGATATTTTTCTTCTTTCTGGTTTAAATACAATTAAAATCTTTCACTGGGCGTGGTGGATCACACCTGTAATCTCAGCACTTGTGAGGCAAAGGAGGGAGGATTGCAGTGAGTTGGAGGCCAATTTTAACTACATAGTAACAGGTAGTACGGACTGTCTGTGGAGTGAAACCCCACCTCAAAACAAAACAGACCATCTCAGTTTAGAACAAACAGCCCTGAAGGACTGGTTATGGAAGGTGTAGCACCCTCAGAGCACCCTGTCTTTCCCTCTGGCTACCTCTCAACCTGGCAACCAGTAATTGTTATTCTCCTGGTCAAGTGAAGGACTGTTGAGTATCCATGCAAAATTTGATTTGGGGATTGTGCAGAAAAAGAAATCCAGTTCCCCAGAGGACCAGCTGTTTTCAAACCTTGGCATTTACAGAATCCCATGGGGGAATTTGTGGAAATGATACATCCGGTTTCCAGACGAGCCCATCAGGAAGAGATAAGAATTTTGCATTTTTAAAGCAAACATCTCAAGTGATTGTGGAGAGGTGGCTGTACCCCCCTGTGCCACCCCCCGTAGGAGAGGGGGGACTACCTGCTGAAAGTTCTAGTAACTTGTAGGCTGCTGCTTGATTCATTTGAACAGTAGGTAAGGGATGAGTTTTATGTTTTCTTGGAATAGGGGCCACATGTAGGACTCGTAGCTCTGGAGACCACATTGCCCTCTCTAGCCCTGTTGTGTTGGACACTTCCTACAGAAAACCAACCCCATCCCTGTAGTATCAAACACCGTAGAATGTGTATATTATTATCTGAACAGGGTCCTCTGAGAAGTGCTGACATCCTATCTCACCCCTGAATAGCCCCCATTTTCTAATATTTTACTCCAAAAGCATCAACTAGGTATTTACTATGTGTCAGTGTTGCAGGTATTCAGAGGGCACCTGATTCCAGGCTCTTATGTTCCAGGACAAAAGATTGCAACAGAGTCACATGATTAGAAATAGAAAGAGACAGCTTATTAAGAATGAAAAAGTGCTCCCAAGAATGGGGATGGGCTGGTGAGCTGGGAAGGGCATATGTCCCAAAGCTCTCAGCCAAGAAACATGTGACCCCTTATAGACGTTTACATAGCACCTACCACCTTGCCCATGTCTGTACATCTAGGACTTTCCTTGAGCATGCTCTGGTGTATGAAGTCCAGGTGAGGAAGTGCTTCTAGTCTTTCCCTGCAAAACAGGTTTCCTTTATATGTTCATCTTTTAAAATTTTTATTTTTTAACCTATGTGTGTGTGCATGTGCGTGTGGGCACCGTGGAGGTCAGAAGAGGGTGCTAGAATCCCCAGAGCTGCAATTACAGGTGGTTGTGAGCTGCCCCATGTGGGTGCTGGGAACTGAACTTGAGTCCTCTGGAAGAGCAGCAAGCACACTTAACTGCTGGACAGTCTCTCTAGCCCTATATGTTAATCTTGGTGCAGCTTTCTGCAATCTTTATTCTCCTCCCTGCCACACGAGGCCCTGTGTGGGTTTAGAGAGATGGAAGCTTTAATATCTCACTGAGGGATGAGGAGATGGCTCAGTGGGCAAAGAGCATTCTGAACAGGCATGAAGACCCAAGTGTGATCCAAGAATCCACATATAAAAGCCTGGCATGGTGGTGTATGCCTGTAACCTCAGTGCTGGAGAGAGAGAGAGAGAGACAGGTGGATCTTTGGGTCTTCCTGCACAGCCAGCCCTGCCTTCTTGAGCTCCAGGTTTACTGAATGACACCCAAGTTTGACCTCTGACCTCCACACGCAAGTTTGACCTCCACAAACATGCACATATGCACAGCCCTCCCCTGACCATCACTGGATCTGTGAGTAGTTTATCTGAGTAGGAATGCACAAGGCACCACGGTCCATGTGGTGAGGTCAGCGGGGCCCAGGTGGGTTGTGGTGAGCAGTGAAGACTGGCAGGTGTGAATCTGGAAAAGCAGCCTTTGTTCACTGACAACAGTGAAACTGCAGGGAGTTGCTTCCTCAGACCCGGCGCTGTGAAAACCTGGCCGTTTGATGCGCTTGGGTGGGAATGGATGTTCCATGCTTGCTTGAGGGCCTGAGCCTCCTGGGTTGTTTTTGACATGGGGAAGTAGCTTCGGCTTCCAAATCTGGCAATAAGGGATTTGTGCAAAGCCTTCTACAGTTGGCTTCACTTTGCAGTTTCCAAGGAAACGGGACCCTGAGTCCCTTCTTAGACCTGCTGGTATCAGGCTGTGATGTTTCCTGAAAAAAAAAGAAAAGGTTTCAGATGAGATGCAACCAAGGCCGTGTAAACAGTCTGTCTCCCGATACCACAGCACAGCTACAAAATGACAGGCATCCCTGTCCTTTTGAGTGACTGTTGCTTTCTTTCCTAATGGCAACTTTTCCCCCAAAGACTCCCAGGAGCCCACTTCACTCTTCCTCCACCTGAGTAATGACTGCCCTGACCTGTTTCCAACCTGCCTTTGCTTTGTGGCAACATCCAGCACAGACTGTTCACCTTCCCTTGTCTCTTCTATCCCACCTTTCATTATGTGTGCATGTGTATGTTTGTGGGTGCATGAGTATTTGTGTGTTTGTGTGTTGAGGTCTGAGGACAATTCAAGGAGCTGATCACCTTTTGAGCTCACTGATTGGCTGGCTAAAAAGACTCTGGGACCCTCCTGTCTTCATCTCCCCAACTCTGGGATTGCAGGCCAGTACCACCACACCGAGATTTTTATATGGGTTCTGGGGATCTAACTCAAGTTCTTAATGCTTGTAAGGTAAGCACTTTGCCAGCTGAAAGATTTCAATAGGTTATGCTTAAACATAATTCTGTATACTTTCAAACCTAGTTGCAGCTCTCCTGACTCTTAGTGAGATGTTCTATTGTGATTGCAGCTTCTAATACCCTTTGTGTAAACAAGTTGATAAATCTGATATTTGGGTCAAAGATGGCAAAATAGGGATTTCTCTTTTTCAGTGGTACACTGGTGCATGTTTTACAATGAGGCCCTGGGAAGAAGTAATAGTCAAAGACTCTGGTTTGTGATGTTTGCCTGTGTCTATGGAGTGAAAACACCAATCTGATCAACTCAAGCTCCCAGGGTGACTCACAAAACACGGAGTTGAGACGACACCCAGTCAGCTTTCTGAAGAGACCCACGGTCAGCTCTCAGAGCTCAGTTGGTACAAGCTGGATGCACTGCCTCCTTGCCCCTCCTCATCCACCTTTACCAAACATACTTTTTGTTCTCCCTGAGTTTTCCAGATTTTTTTTTTTTCTTTTGAAATACGTTATGACCTCCCTCCTTGAATTTGTTCAGGAATCAGGCACCTTGCTGTGTGGGATGTGATGACTGAAATAGAAACTGTCACTGACAGACACTCTCCAAACAATAACTGGCAAATAGCAAAGAGCTCAGAGCTTCAGAGACCAACAAATGCCCAGAGTTACTGTCACTTTATGGCTTTACGTGGCATCATGCCTGGGGCAAAGGCCTTCTAGTTTCAGTAGAGACAAGAAACACCCCTTCTTGGATATCAACCTTAGCTCATCTTGCTTTGGCCTGGACTTAATCTACAAAGCCCTCAGTAACCTGAGTTTGCTAGTTTCCAAAGCAAATTATTGTTGTGGAATACCCATGAAGTAATGATAGGTAATGGTCCAGGGTCTGGCAGCTTCAAGTTCTGCCTCTTGACTGAGAAATGAATTCCCTATCTGCAGCTACAAGACCTCATTATGTGCGGGACTGGCAAATTGATAATGAAAGACTTGAAATGTGTTTGATAGTAGAGAAGCCCCTTTCCTAGCCTGCTGGGCATCTGGAGCAGGGCCCTGGGGACAGACAACTGAACTCCATGCAGATGTCAAAGGGGATTACAGTGGCATCTTGTCATCTCCTGGGAACTCTGGGAATGCAAAAACTGAAAAGCTAAAGAAGATGGAAACACCATAGTTAGGGTTGGAGGCATTTTAATTTGATGGATGAGAAAGAAAATGCCTTCAGGTGGCTTAAGAAGGTTGGTCTTGTTTTTCTATGAAAGCATAAGCTTTTCTGGTCAAGAATGTAGAAAAAACAAATCTCACACTTGCCAATATTTCACTCAACAAAGGTGTATGATTTATTTCCAAGGCTGGAGGTAACAGAACGGGAAAATCATTTGCTTCTTTGCTCTTAGACCTAACCCTGACCTAGACCTTTCTGCTAGACTGCATTTTCTGGGTCCCCTTAGTGTACTGTTTCATGGTATGCTCAAGGCAGGGAGCACTGTCTGGAGATTGGGGCAGGCATCATTAAGAAGAAGCCGTGACAGTTTCCCCATCCGTCTCTGCTTTTCTTGCTTGGTGACCCACGGGTCCCAGCTTTCATGGACTAGATGTGGCCAGGGAGGCCTGCATTTTTCACTCCTCTTAACAGCTTGTACTTAACCTTTGTTCATCTAGCCCGGTGTATGGAGTAGCTTCCTGGTATATCTCAAATCTGAGCTGCCTCACTGTCCCTGTTTGACTTGTCAACTCACAATACCTTTGAGAGTACCTAGTGTTTAGTACAATACCTACTGCCAGTTTATTGCTAAGTTCTTCCCCATAACTGGAAAGGTTTTGTTGTTTGTTGGTTGATTAATTCAGAAAGCCAATAAATACTTATGATGGTAATGTGGTGTTTCTGTGAGCAGCAAGATCTTCTGGGGACATGGATGGTGGCCCTCTCTATCTGCAGAGACAAAGAAGGCTCACAATGAACTAGCAGTTTTGGTTGTAGGTCCAAGAGTGAGAAGGAAACTCGAGGAACTCAGGAGGAGGAAGCAGGATGGCAGAGAGTGATCCAGGCACCAGTTGTTTAAAGTATGACTTTGTGACAGTACCAGAAACTTCAGAGGAGAGTTATGTTCCCAGACAACACTGGCTTGTGCCAAGCCTAAATCCAGCAGGCTAAGCATCAGTTCACTCACGAAGAGAAAAGCTTTATTTCAGCTCTGTTCTGGAGACTTTAGCCCCCATGGGACTCTTGTAAGAACACTTGAGGCAACATCCCATGACAAACCAGAAGTTTCCAGGCTGTCCCTCTGCAAGGGGCATTTCTTTCATAGGTGACATTTAGGGGATGTTCAGCCCAAACTGCTACCTTCAGGGATTTCCTTTGTCACTACCAGTCACTTGGCCCCTGAGGGAAATGCCCTTGTGACCCCTACTGGCTATGAAGAGCATGCACCACGGTTGTTCAGAGCTGATGCTCCTCAGTCTTGACTGGATGGAAGCTTAAACAGGGAGCATTGACTGAACCTGATTAAACAGGCTGGAAAGGCAAAAATGAATAATCACCCCATGTGGGGCAATGATGAAACAACAGAGCGAGAAGACTGCTATCAATATTTAACTAGAGGATTAATGTACACAGGGTGCTCTGTGGAGAACATGAAGGTGACCAGAGAGGCAGAAATGGCTCCATGATAACATGCTGCTGCAGTCAGGGAGGGGTCTCAGCTATGAATGCACAGTGTGGCAATCAGGGTGATTAAGAAGGAGAGGATGATGAGAGATAATGTCAGGCTCACTAGCGTAGGGAGATTGTTGGCAGGGATAGGGAACCAGTTGTAGAGTGTAGAAGGGTCTTACTCAAGCTTCCTGAGCCTCCAAGTCTCATCACAATACTTCTTGTTAGCTTTCGGGCTGCTCATAGCTAGACTCAAGCAGACAGCCTTCTGACTGTAGCTTTCATGGGTGGACACTGTCGTTCCCCCACGCACCCCCCCCAGTGTGTGTGTGTGTCTGTGTGTGTGTGTGTGTGTGTAAACCAGAGTCCAGCTTTAGGTGTCGCTTTTCAGACACCATCTACCACAGTTTTCCTTCCTCTGGCCTGGAGCTCACTGATGAGGCTAGGGCTGGCTGGCCAGGGAGCCCCAACGATTCCCTGTCTCTGCATCCCTAACGCTGGGATTACAAGCTCATGCCACACCTGGCTTTTTTATGTGGGTGCTGGGGATCAAATTCAAGTCCTTCTGCTTGCATGACAAACACTTTACTGACTGAGTTATTTCCCTAGCCCTCTCTCTCACCTCTTTCCAGGTGTTTTGATACCCATTTGCTACCAAGGGAGGCTCGGGAAGAAGGAGACAGAGACTAGGATCAGGCATTAGGTAAGAAAAATAATTCATTTAGGGGAAGTGGTTGAGAAGTGAGGTTGACAATAGTTATCAGCCAAAAGCCTGGAACCTTGCCTTGTCATGAGGAAGTCCATGGCCTTAGACCAGGACTAGTCAGAGAAAGATGAATTGCGGAGCACCAAAAACCAAGGGGAGATTTTAGTTTTGAACCTGTCAGGTCCAGTAGGTTATAGGAAGAATGTACCTTAAATCAAACAAGCTTCCCCAGCCAAGTCAGGCCCAGTCTTTAACCTCCTTGCCCTTTGGTTTATAGTTTTTGAGTAGTGACAATGACAGTATTTAACTACAGGCTTGATGTAAGGAACTAGTTTTGTACATGTGGGCTGGGGGTGGAGCTAGTGGCAGGGTGCTTACCTAACACCACAGGGCCCTGGGTTCAAGCTCCAGCATTGCAAAGTAAATAAAGACACTAAGTAAACAAATGAAACGTGTGTTTTGATTGGAATCAGTCTTCTGCAGGCTCACGTATTTGAACATTTGATCCCTAGCTGGTGGTACTGTTTTAGAAGATTGTGGAACCTTTAGCACATGGCACCTTGTGGGAGGAAGTGGGCCAGTGGAAGCAGGCCTTGAAGTTTTACAGCCCAACCTTACTTCTGGTCTACTATGCTTCCTGAAGGTAGACCAACCAGCTGCCTCACACTCTTGCTTCTATGTTCTCCCTACCTTGATAGACCGTGTTCCCTCAAACTGTGAGCCAAAGTAAGTCCCTTTCTGAAGGAGCTTCTTTGTCGCACATTTGGTCTCCACAGTGACTCATAGCATGCATAGGAAGATTTAAAACAGAGACAGGCACATGGAAAATCTTTCAATATGAGTTACGTTGTCAACACTACATAAATATCAGCTCTTATCAGGAGTTGGAATGGGGCAAGGGGTAAATGTGGGAAATACCTCAGTAGTGAGGTAGCACCAGGGCTATGTGGAACTGGGGTTTTCTGAGGAAGGAAGTGCACGAGAATGTTCCCAGAGTTGAAAATAATTGCTTATGGCCTTCTTTACAAAGAATTTTTAATTTTCAATTATGTGTATATGTGCATGCGGAGGTTTGTGCACATGTGTATGTAGGTGCTTGTGGACGCCAGGAGAGGACATTGGATCCCCTGGAGCTGGAGTTACAGGTGTTGTGAGCAGTCTTATGTGGGTGCTGGGAATCGAGCTTGGGTCCTCTGGAAGAGTAGCATGTGCTCTTAACCACTGAGCCATCTCTCCAGCCCTGCTCATGAATTTTTAAGAGTTATGTTATAGAAACTACATCTTAAGTCATTTGACAATGATGTGGTTTTAAATAAAACCCCTCTCACCTTCTTACCACCCCATTTTGTACCCCACACATACTGTACCCCAAACATTAAGTAACTGCTATAATCAATATGTGTCGTGCATTGTTTTGTAGGGAAATAGATACTGTGCTCCCTTTGTAGATGGTGCTGCCTATTACACAGATGTGGTACCATGTGACACAAAGAAGATTCCACACTTGGGGGCATGAAGCTTTAAAGAGATGGAGAGCTCAGCAGAAGCAATATGACAGAAAGAGTAGAGGATGCCGGACTTCCACTATGCGGAAGATGGGGTTCTAGACCCCTGATGGGTGTGGTCCTAGTTTCTTTCTGGGAACTGTATTCTATAGTTTCTAGAACACAACTCTCAAAAGTCCATGAGCAAGGCTGGAGGGATGACTCAGTGGTTAAGAACACTAGCTGCTCTTGTCGAGGACCCGGGTTCCCAGCACCCTCATGGTGACTCATGGGCATTGCATGCATGGGTGTACTTACATGCAGGCAAAACACTCATACACAAAAAATAAATAATTGAAACAAACAAGCACAAAAAACCCCCACAGAAAGTAAAACAAATAAAAAACCAAAACAAATAACAAAAAAGCAAAGCAAAACAAAACAAAACAAAACCATCACACAATTAAAACTAACAAATGTGATGTGGGACACAAAGACTTTTTAAGTAGAAGACAGGACTAGGTTGGAGCAATCAGGGAAGGCCTCTAAGAGGTCATATTTAAGTTGGTACCTGAATGATTAATAGGCAGTTATTAGGTAATGTGCCCAAGAGAGCTTCCTAAGAAGAGCCAAGATGGTGCTTTTTTGAGGCTAGCAGTAGATTGAGTGAAATAAGCCCAGCAAAGAAAGACAAGAGCCACGTGATCTCACTCATAGGTGGATCCCGAGACAGCTGACTTGGTAGAAGCTGAGAGCGCAGAATGGCCACCACAGACTAGAAAGGGGAGGGGAGGGTGGGAAGAAGAAAGGCCATTCAACAAGAATGAAAGTGCACTGAGGGGCTATGGTGTAGCTCGGCTGGTGAGGAAGGTTAATTGTCAACACACACACACAAATACATATACCACACACAGCACACAAACACACAGAACACAGCACACACATGACATATACATAACACATAACACACACAACATGCAAACACAGTACAGACAATGAACATACACACGACACACAAACACACACAGAAGTGTTTTCACCTCCACCGTGCCCCTATCCATCTCTTCATTCCTCCTCGCTACCTTTATAATTGCTTTCTTTCCCATGATCATCATTTAGATCCACTAGACTTTTCTCTAGCAAACATACATGTCTTTTTCTCCTAACTCTATATATCCCTATCAAACTACTACTAATTTTTCTTCCCTCCTATCCTCCCTCATTCCCTTCCTCCCTCCCTCTTTCTTCCTTCTCTTCCTCCTCCTCCTCCTCCTCCTCCTCCTCCTCCTTCTCCTTCTCCTCCTCCTCCTCATCCCCATCCTGTCTTTTATAGGGTCTCCAGCCTCAAACTTGCTGTGTAAGCAAGAATGGTCTTGAACTCCTGACTCTCTTGGCCCAACCTCCTAAGTGCTCAGATCATAGGCACATACTTCAATTCTTGGCTCAAATTAAGTTTTTAAAACAATCTTTGTAAATCTTCTACTAAAATTCTAAATGTATCTGTTTTGGAATAGATAAAAGTACTTTTGATAGTAGGAGATATATTCAAAACCAACTACTCTATCTCTGTCCTTATACTGAGGAGCATGTTGGGTCCTGGGGTGGTTATATAACTGCCCCAAATCATGCATGTGGCAGAATTAGAGTTCTGACTTTAAATCTATAGGTTTTGTTTGTTTGTTTGTTTTGTTTGTTTGTTTTTGTCTTTTTGAGACAATGTCTCCCTGTAGCCCAGCTGTCCTGGAACTTGCTGTGCTATGTAGACCAGGCTGGCCTTGATCTCACAGAGATTTGCCTGCTTCTGCCTCCTGAGTGCTGAGACTAAAGGCATCATGTGCCACCACATCTGGCAAAATTTACACTACCGGTCACACATGGACATTGTCTATGAATTGCCCAGGCCTAAGTGGCACATCTAAAAGCTAGAATTTTTTAAAAATTAATTTTACTTATTTGTTTTTATTTTATGTGTATGAGTATATTGTCTGCATGTATGTGAGTGCACCCATGTCATGCAATGCTGTGGAGGTCAGAAGAGGGCTTCAGAGTCCCCTGGAACTGGAGCTAAGGACGGTTCATAGCCACCATGTGAGTGCTGGGAATTGAACCCGGGTCCTCTGCAAGAGCAGTCAGTGCTCTTAACCGCTGAGCCATCTCTCCAGCCCCCGAATTTTTTTTTAAAGAAAAGAAACTATTTTGCAATTTTCTGAGTGTTTTAGGCATATTGCCAATTAGGCTTCACAAGCAATTTTTGATTTATATAGTATTTTCTTCATTTTTACTGATGAATTACCTGAGGCTCAGCAAACTTAAATAACTTGAAATACATTGTGTATTGAGTGAGCAATGGTTTACATCTAAGGCTGTGATGTCTCAAAGCCCTTGCTGATACCTTCATCTTGCCCCTCACATTTGCCACACAAATCTACAAGTCCCTTGGGGACATAGTCTGAATTTTATGTATGTGCATGTTTGTGTGTATTCATTTGTGTGCGAGAGAGAGAGAGAGAGAGAGAGAGAGAGAGAGAGAGAGAGAGAGGAGAGAGAGAGAGAGAGAGAGAGAGAATGCATGTGGAGATTAAAAGTCAACCTCAGTGTTCCTCAGGAGCTGTCCACTTTGTATTTGAGATAGGGCCTCTCTCCCCACTGGGACCTTGGGCTTGCTGATTAGCACTAGGTTATAAGCATGCATCACCATGCTGGGTTTTATTATTATTATTATTATTATTATTATTATTATTATTAATCTTTAACCTGGGTCCTCTGCAAGAGCAGTCAGCGCGCTTAACCACTGAGCCATCTCTCCATCCCCTTTTCTCTTTTTGAGACAAGATCTCCTGTAGCCCCAGCTGGCCTGGAACTCATTATGTAGACCAGGCTGGCCTTGAACTCACAGAGATCTGCTTGCCTCTGCCTCCCAAGCGCTGGGATTAAAGATGTGTGCCACCCCACCTGCGCCACCACACCTGCCTCCATGTTCGGATATTTAACAAGGGTGCTGGGAATTGAACTCAGATCCTTGTGCTTGCAAACAAACTACCAACTGAGTCCTTTCCCTAGCCTTTATGTACCTTTTTAGATGACATAAAACCTTGTGCTGATAGGTGACTAATACACATGAGAAAAAAAGAAAGGATTGGGGGAGAAGGAGAGAGGGAAAGGTGAAACTAGATAAATCCTCAGGGCTCCTGGGGTCAAGCCCCTGTCCTCTTCAGTATATATATCAACAGTTACTGAGTGTTACTGATCAGAACACATGCGAAACACAAGTCTGTACTGGATTACATGAGTTTATGCTCTATTTTTTTTCTCCCCTTTTACATCAGGAAACATTTTTAATTTTTAAATAGTCTGTGTTGGTTTATAAGTTAGGCAAAGAGTTAATGCAAAGCCTCATAAAGAAGCCTATTTCCATTACTCAACTAGAAGTGAATGGATGCAGAACTAAGATTTGTATAGTGCTAATCACTCATGAAACATATGGCTAACTAAGTAGGGAAATTGACTGAAGTGGGCGAGTGTCACTATATAACTATTAAAATTTTGCATTGTTTTACTTCATCAAATGGTCATTTATTTATATCAGAAGTGATGTGGAATTGCTTGAATTTCTTTAAGAGCTATTACATTCAATTTAAATAACAGCTCATTGGGTCTATAGCATTTTATACTTATGGTTTCTGTACAGCTTACTGCTGAGTGTGGTATGGAGGGCTGACTGGCAGCCATTGACAGGTTCTTTGTTGGATGTGCTGCAGTTCCAGAGGAAGAGCAGAATTTGAAGCTGCTCTTACCTGTGACTTTACGAGAATCCTTTGTATTCGCTGCTGTTGATCTGTGGGTCTGTATTTAATAAACACTAGCTCCATCTCCCAGCCACTTGGGACTGGGGAATGGCTCCTAAGGAGAGCAGCTCGATGCTTGTTGGCATGGTTCTGTGCTGGGGCATGATGAGAAAATTGGACTCCAGACCAACATTTCCTTTTACAAAGCTCCTTTTCTCAGGTGCTGAATGGCAAGATACTTTGTTTTTTTAGATATTCCCATGAGTAAAAAGCATCACTTTCAGGAACTTATCAACAGAAGTTATAAACTGGAATGTCTTTGAAGGATACTAGTGATGGGTGAAAGGCCAAATGATACTCTCAGGGTGACCTTGAAGGTCCAACATTTCGTAATGGAGTTGAGGCAAGAGAGAAAGCTAGACTGAAAAGTGTTGTCCTTTATCCTGCAAGAAGCCTACAAGGTCATTAGCCGTGTGCTCTCATATGTGTTCTGCAGGAGAGAGAGTGCAGTGTTTCTGTGCCATTCAGGGACATACACCTATCTAGATTGAGCTGCTTCTAAGGTGGTTTCTGAAACAAGCTATTGGGTTGTTTGGGTGTTTTCATAAGTTGCCATTGCTTTTTTGCTATGAACACGGGGTAGTGCCTTTCGCTGGCTAAATATAAACATCTAGACCCCACTTCATGCCCCTTTGGACTCTCCCATCATTTCCTACCTTGTTCTTAGCTCTTTGAGCTCGTACTTAGTGCCTGGTCATTCATTCGACTGGCTGTGTGTTCCCACTATGGATTGACACTGGTTGATCTGAAAAACTTCTTTATAGTGGGAACAATTTCAGAAATCAGTGTGTAGTGACCCCTGGTTGGCGAGGCCTTTCTTTTCTAGGTATCTGATGAAGGTACCTGGATTTCCTTACTCTAACATGCTCCTGGCCTGTTCTCTCTCCAGAGTAGCTAATGGCCCAATGTCCCAGTCTCTGGAAGCCATGCTGTTTTGTGACCATGAAATGGACTACACTTCAATGAGTTACCTCCCTGTTAACACAACTGTCTCCAATGAAAAGTACAGTTTCCTTTTAAAACTTGTGTTTTAAAAGGAAAACCAACTTATTTAGAAAGGAATAAATTTCATTTGAAGTTTGTTTTAAGATCCTCTGATTTTTCTACTCCTAGGACATGAGAAATCCAGGCCAAAGGATCTCCTCTTTTTAAGTTCCTGCCCTGAGGGATATTCCGAACCCAGTCGGTCTGCTAAAATCTTCAATCCCATCACTCCTTGTCCTAAAAGTCTGTCTCCTCACCTACTGTTAGATACTTACCATTGATTTTTCAGTGGGTTTATGCTTTTATGGAGTTGACATCAGCTCCCATCACCTAACAAAAATGCTGGAGGCAAGGAATTTCAGAATTATTTTCTTTTATTACATCTCTCACTGCATCTTAGGCGGGTTTAGTTCAGAGATGCAAAGTACCTTTATGTTGGTTGCCTTCCTAAAATGAGGGGAAAGGAAAATAGATGGGAAACGGACAAAGCTATTAGTCCAGTTGTTGTGGTATCCCTGCCTTACCAAGCAGCCTGATACCAGCTTCTTCCCTGAATTATGGTAAATGTTTTACAGTACAGGAAAATGCAAGTAGAAAATGTCCATCGATATTCCTATGATTATGGTGGTACCCGTATCATGCAGATTGATCGATGGATGGGCAGATGAATAACTTATTTTTATATAAATGGGATTTAAAATGCAATTTTAATGAAAACTATTGAGTTCAATTCACTTGAAGATAATGAGAAAAAGCAAAAGTAAAGCAAAGGAGACCCTGAACTTCAAAAGTGATTCCTTTTTACTGTTTTATTAGCATATACAGTAATTATATATAATAACAGGCTTCATTATGACATTTTTATTCATATGTGTGAGGCATTTTGATCATATTTACCCTCATGGCCCTGTCTTCTCTTCCTCCCACTCCTGTTGATCTCCTTCTTCTTTCAACTAGTCTCCCTTCTGCTTTCACATCTTTATTTTATATTTTTGGTGACCAAATGAGTTTCTTTAGGGCTGCTTACAGAAGCATGGGGGAGGGGCTATTTACGGGAGCATGGGCACTTTACTAGAGGCTACATCATGGAACAAAGTGTCTGTCCCTCCCCCAGAAAGCATTAACTGCTTATAGATCCTCTGGGAGGGACAGGTCCTTGTGAGCCCTTCCCTCCTCCATGAAAGGATGCTAACTCTTCTTATGTTGATCTTGTGCAGATAATCTCAGCTGATGGGAGCTCATGTTATATCTGGAAGGCAGGTTCCACAACACCCTACCCTTCCTATTCTCTTCCATTCTCTCCACTCCTCCCTCTTCGGTATTTCCTGAGCCTTGGAGGTGCTGATCTAGATGTCCCATTTACAGATATGATTCATTGTTGTTAACAATATTAGTAACCAAAAGCTCACTTTATATCCATCAAAGGTAGTTAGAGGGGAAAAAACCCTATTGTGTTGAAACTGGAAGGAGGTATGGTCATTAAATAGACAGTTGCTCTAATTTAAAGTCGAGTCTTGTCTGAGAGAAGAGGGCATTGGAAGAGACATCAGCTATCATTTTCTCTCCTTCTCATCTTTATTCATATATATTCTGATTTTTACTTCATTGAAATTTATCACCGTCTCTTTCTACAATGTAAATTTAATTCTCTGGTGGCTTGGCACTCATCTTCTGACCAAGCTCTCCATTCTCAGCTTCCTTTTTATCCTTCAGTTTGATTGCCAAGGTAGTTCTTCCAATAGCAGCTTGAGTACTGTACCTCTTGAATTTTGTTTCTGTTTTTAATATTACCTGCCTGATTCCTGTAATTTTGAGACTTTCTAGGTTGGCAAAGATTTTGTGGTATTACACTTTCTTTCCCTTGGAACTCTGTAGAATTTAGGCTGCTGTTTTGAACGGAGTCATTCTCAGGGAGCCAGACTAGACTGACATTTTTCCTTTTCTCTTGGTAATTCTCCTTTATTGTTTGGTATCTGAAATGCTACTTCGTATTTTGGTAGCTCAAAAGTCTACTTGGTATGTAACTCAGTGACAAATATAGTTCTGAAACACAGCATTCTTTTCAATGAACAGATTCAGTATCATATTTATTTCAGAATTGTTTTATTTTATTACATCTCTCATTGCATCTTAGGTGGGTTTAGTTCAGAGATGGAAAGTACCTCTATGTTGGCTTGCTTCTTTTTTTCATTTCTATTAGTGTTAATAAAAATCCTTTAATATCCTTTTTCCTCTCTTTGTTTCTTTCTTTATTTCTGTTTTGTGGTTCTTTCTTTTTTCTTGACAAGGTTTCATGTATTCCCAAGCTGATCTGGAACTTGAAATGTTCCTGAGGATGACCTTGAACTCCTGATTCTCCTGCTTCTACCTCCTGAGTGCTGGGACCACAGCCATCCATCACCTCACCCAGTGTATGCAGTGCTGGGGACCAAACCCAGGACTTTATGCATGCTAGGCAAGGGCTTTACCAACTGAGCCACAGCACCAATCATTTTTTTCCATTTATTTTGCATTTATCATATTTATCTAGTAGCATTCCTCTTATGTCAGCAATTCTATTTTCTGGATTAATTTTGCTTATTCTTAGTTGTGAAACCTATATTAATGCTGGTCTGTTTCTCAAATTGGCTCATCTGCAAGTCTTATTTTTGTCAGATCCTGTTATTTTATTTATTTTTTAAAAATCCTAAATTTTATGTGTATGAGTGTTTTGCCTGCATATATGTAAATGCACCTATGTCATGCAATGCCTTCAGAGGATAGAAGAGGGTGCCGGATCCCCTGGAATGGGAGTTATAGACAGTAGTTAGCTACCATGTGGGTTCTAGGAACCGAACCCTGGTCCTCTGTAAGAGCAGCCAGTGCTCTTAATCACTGAGCCATCTCTTCAGCCCCAGATACGGTTATTTTAATGTCTAATTATGCTTTTGTTTATCATGTGAGCATTTCTTAATCTGTGCACTCTTCTTGACTGTGCTATTTTCTTACGTTTCTGCATTTGCTGATGACAAGGTGTTCTTTCCTCACTCTCTTCCCACTCATCTGACTTAAACTGTGAGAAGATTAGAAGTGAAGGAGGCACTGTCATCTTGGATGGTGTGCAACCTTGGTTAGACTGCTTGGGCTCAGTGTTCTCTTCTAAGATTTTGTTGAAAGTCTTCTGTTCAATAGCCAATCAGGTATTAGATGTGGTTCTAGGTTGGTACTAGACACAGTATCAGTTATTCAGAGGGCACAGAAGTTTTACCTTTTTCTTGGGTAATAATTTGACTATGAGCTGTCCAGCTTGGTGGCTCCAGCTTGGTAGCAGTTCCAATCTGCTCCCTACACCATAGACCCTGCAGTCTTAGAATGATTTGTTTGGCTTTCTCTGTGTTACATTGTGCTCAGATCTGACAACACAGCCACATCAGTCTGTGAAAATGGAAAACGGGAACAAGAGACAGGGCCTTTTTGATTTCAAGCCATGATCCTCAGTTTTAAACATCACCCTTGCGACATGCCTGGAACAGTGATATAGCCACATTTACACTGGTGTGTGTGTGTGTGTGTGTGTGTGTGTGTGTGTGTGTGTGTGTGTGTGTGTGTGTGTGTGTTGGGAAATGCATTCTGTATTCTGGGTAATCTAGTCATGTGCAGGTGGAATTTAAGAATTCATTTATTCTAGCAAGAACTGATAAGGCTGGCTGGCTTGGCCTCAGCAGGATTCTCTTCTAATAATGGGGTGTGGCTTATACCGGGGGTGGGAGAACTTGAGCATCGCTGGACTTCAAATTTGCACACCCAACTGAGAGAACTTCCTGGGACCCTCCATCCCAACAGTTGTCCCAGTAGCTTCCCACTTCTTTGTAGTGGGAAAAAGAGAAGGATGGAGACTTTTGAAGTACATTTAACTCTGGGTATGATGTGGTCAGTGAGGACTCAGTTTGTGTGTGTGCATATGCTGTGTGTGTGTGTCTATGTGTGTGTGTTTGTGTGTGTTGTGTGTGTATGTGGCCCAGCCTGGCCTTGACCTCACTATGCAGCAGAGGATGACCTTGAACTCTCCTCTTAAGCATAGGGATTAAAAGTGTGTAATGTCTCACCCATCCTTGAGTGAAGTTTTAAACCTGTTAATTTTCTAAGCTGCTTTGTGCTCAGACACTTTGGAGTGTTTTCAAAACCTACAGGCATGGCTTTCCTCATCTTTGACTATTCAGAAGTAAACAGGAGACAAAATACAAATGTGATCAGAATAATTTACTGTGGCAATAGACTCTACGAGGATGTCTACACAGGTGGGCACGGGTCATTAGGGATCTTATTAACTGTGACTGGATTGTTACACAATGTACATGTCCATTCACATAATGTCTCCAAATATGTGCAATTATCATGTGCTATATAACCAAAACCAAGCAAGAGATCCCCACCTCCCAAACAGATTTTGAGCAGGAGGCTCCTGTGAACCCGCTAGCAGACAGTGCTTTGCAAGGAAGTGATAGGAGTCATGGAGGAAGATGAGAACAAATGCATCCTGGGTGTATACTCCATGACCTTCTGAATCTTGGTGTCCTCATTTATAAGAGGGAGTAAGGAGGCTGTTAAAACATCACAATGTTGTTCTAGAAATGGACACTGCTGGGGCTGGGGCTGTAGCTTGGTGGGTAGAGTGCTTGTTTAGAATGCACCGAGCCCTAGGTTTGATCCCCAGAACCACAAATGCCAGGTGTGGTGGCTTATGCACTGGGAAGGTGAGGGCAGAAGGATTGGAAGTTCAAGATCATCCTTGACTATGTAGCCAACTCAAAGGCAGCCTGGGATACGTAAGACCCTGCTTTCAAAACAAACAAACAAACAAACAAACAAGCAGTCTAGTGCTCTCAGTAAAAAGAAGTGCTATGTCAGCATGGGAGATTCCTGTCCTCCTCTCCTGTTAGAACTGGTCCCCTCTGCAGTCCCCCTTTCACCCCTAACTACAGGTGATGGGTGCAGCGTTTTCATCCCCAGGTGGTAAGATGGCATCCTGGTTGTACATGCGTGTCAGCATGGGAGATTCCTGTCCTCCTCTCCTGTTAGAGCTGGTCCCCTCTGCAGTCCCCCTTTCACCCCTAACTACAGGTGATGGTGCAGCGTTTTCATCCCCAGGTGGTAAGATGGCATCCTGGTTGTACATGCCTTTTGATGTCAAAACTCCCTTCATTGGGATTTCCTAGGCCCCAAGTTGCTTAAGATTCCTTAGTGCATAGAGTTTAGGGGAGAAAAGAGCTCACTCTTGGCAGAACAGCTTTTTAATGAAACACAAAGAGTTATAATCACCACCGGGAAACAGAAACATCGAGAAATGGAAACATTAAGCAATGTCTTTGATTTGCACAGATACAGTGCATCATCTCCAGTTATTAGAGCACACAGGAAACAGGACAATAAATAATTTTCATGGTTAAGTTGAATGTTTTAATCCTTGTGATGTGTTTAACTTCTGAATTTGGGAAATATTATATAATGATCTATCAGATTAAGCAAAAAGAAATGGTTAGCTAAGCTGCTGACTAAGAAGAAAAGGGCAAATAGCATTCATGTTTAAAGTCTCAAACAACTAAACAAAGACAAGAAATCCATGGTTCCTCACATGTTCCAGTAAATATGCCTAGGGGGCTATGGCTGCGTCTCAGTAGGTAGAATGCTCACCTAGCATGCACGAAGCCCTGAGTTCTATCTTCAACACTACATAAACCTGGCACATGCCTCCTAGAACTCTGGAGGTAGAAGCAGGAAGATTAGAAGTTCAAGACTACATAGTGAGTTTGAAGCCACCCTAGGATACAGGAGGCCCAGTCTCAAAGAAACAAAACAAAACAAAACAATATAACAAAAACACAAAATAAAACACATCTGGGTTGATTTTGATAGACTTCTTACATGCTTTGTGCTTTCTGGAAACATCTGTGAATGTCAGTAGAATTTAACTTCAGTAAAAGCAATTGCCTGGTTTTACCTCCTCTCTAAGCAGAGACTTGAAAATCTACTCAAGAGTTAAGTTTTTGTCTTCTCGGTTAGATGGCACCAGTATCTGGAAGCAGCAGAAAATAGAGGAAACAGGACTCACTGTCCAGAGCAATCCAGCCCCAGGTTCTTATGCTTTCTGGACTAAGGCTTTCCAACATCAAAGGCAGGTAGACAGGCTGATGTTGGTCTGCATAGTGGAGGTGGAGCTCTGCCAGTTTTCCTGTAACAAGTTTTCAAAAGGCCTGATTCAACACGTTTTGGCTCACTATTATTATCATCATTATTATCACTATTATTATTTTAGTCATTATTTTTCTCTTATTTTGGTTCCCCAAACTTTCTATTATTTTCCCCTTTCCTTAAATTCAATGTATATGTATGTGTCAATAGATTTATTGCCTGTTTTCTAAGAGAATAGGACTTACCAATTTGTGAACATCACAAAATCAACTTGACTACTCAGAGACGAAAATTGGATATAATTTGGAATGGAAAAACTTCCACTTAGAAGGTTAGATTTGGTCTTGCTCATCTCCGCAGTGCTGGACTCAGATTCCCACTCTGAGGATGTGTTGCCTTGCTCTCTGCCTTGGAGGTTATTTTTAAAAGAGAACTTAAAAATCCCAGAAGGCACTGGGGAGCAGGCTGATCCCATCATTTTGAACAATGAAGCTAATGGAATAAAGGCCACCAGGTTTGGGATTTTTATGAAAACGTTTAATTCAACTGTTTCTTTGGAATGTGTAGTCGCAGTTTGGAACTTAAGTAACAGTTCATTTCAGGTGGTTTTTATGCTACGCAGTCAGAGAATACAAATGTCATTTAAAGTTAAGGCTTCGCTGTTCATTTTGAAACAACAATTTACAAGTGTCATATCATCATAGAAAATAAAAATTTCTGTAAAAAAAATTTGCACAAAATTTTATGAGGGTACAAAACATGAAGCAATAATATACCAGAAAATGAGACATTTTACTACAGAAAGTCTTATAGATTTCAATAAAGAAAAAATATGTTATTTTACACCTTTAAAAATTACGAAACAATCTAAAACAATATAAACTGAACATTTTGTAACACTGCCTTTACAAATTAATAACTTTATAAACATATAATTTTTAAATATATTTATCAGTGCAAGGTACTTTAAAATGTAAAGTTGCAGTATCAGTTTTCCTTGGCTGAGGACAACAGCTAAGTCTGTTGCCTTAAACACAAAGTCTTAATGCTTTTCTCCCAGTACAATTACAGCAAGTGAATGGATGCCCCCGGGAATAAAAACATATTCTCCTTTCTTTCTTAGTGATTGATACTTTCCTAGAACTAAAGACATTCTTAATCTGATTAAACCAGGATGAATGGATCATTCCTTCCAGGAAGCAAATGTGAGACCCACAGCCATGAAGGGAAAGAGAAAGAGCTCCAGGTTCTTATGTACAACACAGCAGGACAGAAATCCACCAAGGAGAAGCTTCTTTGGATTAAGACATTCACCCCTCTGTGCTGTTGAGGCTTAGGTCTTGCCAGCCCTGAGGCAGGCTTTTCTCTTTATGAGCCGTTGGAAGCTTTGCGAAGCAGTCATTCAAATGTACTTTTTCAGGGTGGCCGCTGAACGGATTGTTCTAAATATTTGTTTCGACTTTATGCATCCCTTCCGCCTGATCTTAAAATAGTTTTACCCCAGGCATCAGGATTTATTGTTTATTCTTTAAACTAACTGTTTTCCCCCCTCCCCTCCTCTGACGCAGTATCAAAATAGGAAGGTTCTCTGGGGTCATTTCTGCATATTTGGATGTAAAATGTTCACATTCTTTTCGATAACTTGGGGATTTTATTCAGTCCTTCCTAAGGGTCTCATCTGAAAGCCAGCTGGTGTTCGTTCTTCCCTCAACTTACCAGAACTTCCATTAGATGCAAACATTCCTATCAAACATCTAATTAGAATGGACTGACACACGGCTTAAGGAAAAAAGATACTGTCACTTTAACCAGTTAACAAGAATCCCAAAGTTAGACTTTGGAGGTCAAAGTTAGGAATGCCCCTTACTTATTTATCTTAAAACATAAAGTCTAGTAAAATTGTTCGCCATCGCCAGCAGGTTAAAGCTGCAAGGTTCTTTCCTGGACAGTGGCAAATGCTTCGCTTCTAAGAGAGGAAAAAAGGACAGAGCGAGGAAAGAGCCAAGAGTTTACATTTGAAAATACATTCCATAGCAAAGAACAACGAGAGAGAATATTGCAGCTTTATACAAAGGGTCAAGAGACATGACATTGAACTTCAGAAAAAAGCAGAATGATTAAGCCACGTTGCCAGTCTTCAGAGCCCTTGCCTTCTTGGGGCCTGGCATCGCACACTAAAATATACTTTCTTCTTAGTCAGTGGGCCAACAGGTCTGATTGAAGAGGAGAGATTTCACCAGAAACAGAGTGGATCATCCATGGGACACAAGGAACTGGTACAAACAAAAAGGCACTTGAGGGGACGCAGACAAGCCAGTGCCGGGGACTTCAGTGGCTGTCATCAGTGGGATACCCAGATGCCAACAGTGTGGTGGCGGCACGGTATTCTGAATGGAATCAAAAACACGAGATTTGGTACAACACTGGAAAACATGAAGAAAATCTGACAGTATTGCTTCATAACAGAGCTGACACACTGTATGGGTACTGAGGCCACAGTACTTTGCAAACAAAACAGCCTAATCCTTCTTTTCCTGTGTGCATCACAGCTGGCGATGCACAAGGTGAACATCAGGAGTCCCCTGAAATGCAGTTATGCTGATGTGCTCCAGACACTGGGCTACAGGATGCATGTCCATCAGAAGAGCCACTGACCAACGCTTAGTGCCAGCATCTTGGATTTTGTAGCTTCCAAGAAGAATCCATCACGGGGAGGGGAGAGAGAGAAAAAAGGGGAAACAAGGCTGAACAATGAAGTCAGTCACACTTGGTCTCAATCAGCATCTGATTATCCAAAAGAAACCAAGAGAACAAAGCGGGCTGTACATGATTCTGGTTGTCACCAGTCACCTGCTCGCGTCTGTCGGCGACGCTCATTGAAGCTCCTGAGAAAAGCCTGGCGCGGCGCCATGGACACCCTTTCCAGCTAAGTGTGAAAGCAGAGCAACAGAGTCCCCACACCTCCGCCATCCGTCCACCTCAGTCCTCCCGTGCTCCCTCGCCTCTGCGCCTTCATGCCTCTGAGTAAGTACTCTGTGGGTTCAGTTTGTCTTTTTTCAACTTCACGCCATCCACAAGTTCAAAGTTATAGTTCTCCAGGGCAGACAGGTTTCTTTCTGACATCCCATTGTGCCAACAGGCACAGTACAGCACGACTCCACAGACAGCACCCAAGAGTACCCCCAGGGCACTCATGGCTATGATGGTGATGAGGATGGGATCCAGGGTTTTCAGCACGTTGCCCGGCTTCCTGGAGATGTTCTTGTCACCATCCCCTTCCTGTTCATATCCTGGGGTACTCCCTAAGAGAAGAGATGAAATTGATTGTGTGAACACTGAGGGGCCATATGTGAGCAGACAGAAAGATTAGGAAAAAGAAAGGAGCCCAGAGTCATTGCATGCTCCAGGTGTGAGGCATGCCAGGGTGGGAGGGGAGGATGCTGGGATTTGGACATGGACAGCTACTCTAATTTAGATCTCAGGCAGCCTCCATTTAGGCTAGGCTGACATATTGACATAGTTCTTGGCCAGATGTGCAGTCATGATGAGACAGGGTTTCCTGTAGCCCAGGCTGGCCTTAAACGCTCTGTGTGACAGAGGATGATCTTGTACTGCTCATCCTCCTGTGTCCATCTCTCTGGTGCGAGGCTTATAGGAATGTACCTCCATTCCTAGTTCCTATGGTGTTGGTGATTAAACCCTGGCTTTGTGCACATTAGGCAAGCACTCTATCAGCAGAGCTACATCCTCCGTCCCAGGGGTGCAGTCACTGAGTTTTGCAAAATAATCAGTCACCCGCTTATCTAGTATGTGGGAAGGATAGATTTAAACACTCTCCTTGTACCCGCCTGACCCAAGTGAGTCTCAGTCCCATGTCATGAGGGGTGCTGTTCCTAGCGTTCTGCTAGGTTTAAACAGAAAATCATGAACATTCTTCTACTCCAAGACCACACTAGTTTCACTGGAGAGATTTTTCTGAACAAATGAATTCCTAGTCCTGCCATTCAGAAAGGACTGTGGCTCCAACTGAGAAACAGTGTCTGTGTCATGCCAAATAGAAGACATTTAATAATCAATGTGTCTACCACCCTGGTGGTGTCGCTGGAGACAGTCGCACTGCTCTGCAGTGGAGTCATTAGGGACGTGTTTTCTTTAGAGTGGAACATGAGAAGTTATTAGCACAGGAGCTTTGAGCCTAATTACCTGGTGCCAGGAGCAGGGCTGAAATGCTAATGGGCAGCTTGCATGGTGTTTACTTAATGGTGCTCTCTGTTCAACTGAGATTCCAATCAGCGAAAACTAAAAATATGAGATGCGAGTCCCTAAACAGGGGAAAACAAGCCTTGGGGCATATTAATATCTTCTCCCTTGATGAAACATTGTTTTGAAACAACTTCTAATAAAGTTTACGGCTGTGTGGACTTGGTAATGTGCTAATATTTCCAATAGCACAGAGTCGTGTTTATTTGTCTCTATCAGTCGGTGACAGGCTATATGTATAGAACCACGTTGACAACAGCAACAGATGGCGCAGTGCAGCACTGCCCCTGGTAGCTGTGAGCAATGCTGGGCAGGAGGTGTGGAAGCTTCTGGGACCTTGCTCTGATAAAATATCTTGCATCTGAGTGACACCGAGCAGCTTAACCCGTTAATCAAACACCCAGGGCCACCCCTTAATTAGCTAAGCTACCTATGTTTCAGTCCTGTTGTCTGTAGGATGAAGTGAACACGCCCCTTAGAACGGCTCTGAGGGTTCAGTGAGATAAGGTGTGCGTGCTGCTGCTTACAGTGTATCATCAACATTATCCATTTGACTGCCAGACTGTGGGGCTGTGGGAAGGAAATGGAAAAAGATGGGGAAAACACAGCAGAGCCACAGAGATGTGGGCTCTGCCTCCTCCTGAGGGCGCTCCCTGGATGGCAACTAGACACAAGCATTTGTTGGCTTCAGATCATTTCGTGAACACAGTCTCCACTACTTTCTGCTTTGTGATTCTTTCAGTGATAAAGCTCAGGGGAGGGGAGGAGGACTGGGTCAGGTTCATTCCCCAGAGTGCAAGCTACAGGAGTATATTAGGGTTCCAGAAAAGTTTCTTCACAAATGTAACAAAAGCCATAGGAAATTACAACGGAAGCTGAGCAGTAAGACTCATTTACCTGTTTCAGCGATTTTATTTTCTAGGTTCTTTTTATCCAGGTCTGTCGGTTCTGATAAGGTAAAGAAAAGTAAAAGATGTTTGAACTGCTAATACGATAAAAAATATGATACATACAAATGTCACAGATGTCCCCTAATGGCTCTGCTGAGCTTCCATGAGAGTTCACAGTGCATAGTGTCCCTATGAGTGAAGGAAAGAGGAACAGGTTTTGGCATGTGAAATGTGGGAAGGTTCTGATGAAAACAGGGAACCGAGTGGGGCTGGACCTACAGCCACTAGGCTGCAGTGTACTGGCACCTGTTTCCTGCATTGCCTGTATGATAGCACGTGGACTCTTTCAGGAGGGACACTTCTTGTGTTTTATCAGAAATCAGTAAGATAAAGTTCTGTGGAAGAAGTGGAGTCCCACGATTGAGTACAGTACTTAGTAGAGAGCTCTTGGTTCTCTGCTACATTCCAGCATTTAGAATCATGTCTAGTACATAACAGGCACTTTAGTAAGCGTGTTGTATAAATGAATGGTTCATGAGTAGTTGGTACTCTCATACTACCAGTGACTAGATTGTTCAGTAATCTGTATTTGGTGAATACTTATATAATTATCTTAGACATCTTGTGTGTGTGTGTGTGTGTGTGTGTGTGTGTATACATGTGTAGGCCAGAGGTTGTCATTGGCTGTCATTCATAAATTTCTCTCCACCTTAGTTTTTGAGACAGGTTCTCTCACTGAACCTGGAGCTCACTGATTCTGCTAGACTGGCTAGCCAGTGCACTCTGGGATCCATCTGTGTCTGCCTCCCAGTGCAGGAATTACAGATGTGTCCTACTGTGTCAGGCTTTTTACGTGGGTGCTGGGGATTCAAAGTTAGGTCCTTATGCTTGCCGTCTCCCCAGTCCTTTTAGACAACTTTGTATTTAGCACAATAATATAAAGTATTTTAATGGCATACTAGTTGCCTCTGACTGTTAAACCCAACAGCATTTACAGCTAGTGCCATACAACTTGGCACACTGCTTTGTTATAGTACAAGGTCAGTTAGAAATTGTTGGACTGAACTGAGTTTATTTCTTTGTTTTCATATTTGCAATTTTCTCTTCCCTAAAACATCCTCTTAGTTTCATCTTGGAATAAGAAAGCAACCATATTACATATACCATGTACTGTACGAAATACAGATTTGAATTGCAGGACAGCAGTCCATAGGAATAGTTTGTAAAACAGCCTCAACTGAGCTACTAATCTATGCCATTTTGTGATGATGCTTAGTATGGCACAACAAGGTCTCCTTATGTAGATGAAAGAGCAAACTGTTACCATTCTTTACTTTTTCCAATTTCTTCAATTGAAACTATCAAACTATTGACATTTCAGGGACCACATATATCCATTGTATTGTATAATAAAAGCTATGTATGTTACTGAAATGACCAAACCCCATTACAGCCAACAGGCCTTCTTTGTCTTAAATTTGCCCAGCAGGCTTATTCCATCCTGTTATAATTAACAGCCTATTATGTAATGATATATAACAAAAGTTTAAGTGTAACAAATGGAGCTTAAGACTAATTACTGTGCTATTACATTACCATTAGTGATGATACTTGTAATTATGTATCAAGAACTGGGGAATATGAATACATTTTCTATGCCCAACTTTCATCTGTGGACTGTACCAGCCTGTCATGACCAGCCCTGAAATGTAAGTCAAATATCTGCGTCTCTGTTATCCGCCAAGTCACGTCAGGCAGTGGCAGAGCCAGAAACATCTACTTATTTGCAATACAGAGAAGGATGTTGGTGACTGTGATTCATTAACAGTGTAATCTTAATTAAATTCTCTGTTATCAACATGTTTGAAGACCCGCTGTTCTGTTTATGAGAACAGCGCATTGGAATGGTCCAGATGTTTGTACATTCCACTCTCCATTAAAATGCTTTTGTATGCCAGATATAGCTTCAAAGCTACAATCTTTGGGTTCCACATCATTTCTGAAGTTTTAGAGGAACCAAGCAGACTTTCTAAGTGACCAAGGTTAGGTGAGGAAGCAACCCAAGACAGACCCAATTTTATGCCCTGGCTACATCTGAATTCTGGTCTAAATGACAACACACAGTTTGTCACATGCTAAGAACCTTTCTGGGGAAGCGCGCTCTTCACTTCTCCCCAAACCCATGCTTACTTTCACAGTCCTCTTGAGAGATGTGGTTGTTGATACTGATGTCATCTACAGCAATCCCACCGAGGTTTCCTCTTCCGATTTCACCCTCAAAAATCACCTGACAAGCAAAATCATTTTCACAGTTTTTTAAAGCTCTGTTCTCAACATCAATATTTATCAAAACTGGCTAGTTGGAAGCTCAGACACTTAGGTTAAACTCGTGTCTAAACATGCCCTTCACTCACCCTTCCTATCAGTTACAGTGCTGACTTAGAACCTCTCCACCCTCATTTTTCACAATACAAACTTTAAAATGGATAAAAAGCTCCAAAATGAAAGGAAGGATATTTGTGACAGACCAGAAATTGGTTAAAATGAAGCATTTCCCTTTCTTCCTACTGTATTCTAAGGGACCATGAGGTATTCTGCAAACATCTCGGAGGCAACAGTCCAGGATCAAGAGGAATTCCACACATTATCCTTGTGTCCTGAAGCCCCTGCCCACCCTCTGTAGAAGGGCTCATACCTGATACAGTTTCAGAGACTTGTGGAGCAAGACACGCCCTTCTTTCCAGTGATCTCCCTGGTGCCCGACCACCATCCAGACCTGCTGATCGTATTCCTCCGGCTTCTGGTAGCGCAGTTTGACCCTTAGGGTGCCGACATGAGAGCCAGACATGTGATACCAGAAGGTCATGCAGTGGGCAGAAGTCTGGGAATAGACCACCGGGCTCACCAGGCGGGCCACTTTGCCTTTCTGATTTTCATCAGCTTGTGAATAGATGAAGTTTCCATCTCCTGCTGAGGCAAAACTCTGGGTCAGGGAGAGACCAACCAAGTCCAGGGTGTTCCTTTGTCTGTCTCCTATCAAGTACAACCCATCACAACCCTCTCCTGGGCTGGGCACCAAGAACCCAAACAGGCAGTACATCAAGCATGATGCAGTTATTAGGAATCCTGTGGGCACTGTCGGCCCTGCTCGAAGTGCCTTTGAGTAACTTTGTCTTGAGACTGTTTACCTGGATCGTGTTATTGCAGGGAGTCAGACTATAACTCATAGTGGCCTTGGTACCACCACAGGTAGGCTGTAAGCACAGCCTGCACCCAGACTTTGGGGAAAGTGTTTGACTTTAAGATGTGGCAGCACACTCATGTGTACCCCAACATCCAATAGATTAACTGAGATTTTGAACCTTGTCCTCTGGACAATACACCTGCTAGATATTTGATGTGGTTTGCTGCTGCAGCTGTGGCTTCCACTGCTGTACTTTTCCCAAATGGCACAGATGTCTTTTTCTATTTATTATTTATTTGTTTATATTGTATGTGTTTGAGTGTTTTGCCTGCATGTACATAAATGCACCATGTGCATGCTAACCCACAGTGGCCAGAAGAGGGTGTCAGATGCCTGGAACTGGAGTTACTGATAGTTGTTAGCTGCTATGTGGGTGCTGGTAGCCTGCTCGAACAGCAGGTGCTCTTAACTGCCTAGTCATTTCTCTACTTTCCTCCCCCTTTTACTGAGGCAGAATCTCATTATGCAGCTCTGATTGGCCTGGAATTCCCTATGTAGACCAAGCTGGCCTCAAACTCACAGAGATCTGCCTGCTTCTACCTTCCAAGAGCTGGAACTAAAGGCATATGCCACCACACCCTAGCCCTGACATCTTTTTAAGAATGTTTGTATGTTTATGTGTGTTCTTGTGTATGCAAGAACAAGTGCATGTGTGTGGAGGTGCACAACCTCAGGCATCCTTTCTCAGGCACCATTCACCTTGCTTTTTGAAGTGGGGGGGTCTCACTGGCTGGCAACTTGCCAAGTAGGATAGGCCAGCAAGCTCCAGGGGGATTACAAATGTGTGCCATGAGGAGGCCTGGCTTTTTCTACATGGATTCCAGGGATTCAGGTCCTTGTGTTTACAAGGCAAGCACTTTGCTGACTGAGCCAGATTCCTAGTCCCTAAACATCCTCCTGAAAAAGAATCTGCTTGCTTTCCTTCAGCTCATGTTAACAGTCTATGGATTTTTTCAAGCATGCCCAGGAGTTTGATTCTCACCTGTGTGCTCTGCTTCTATGTGCTGCACTTCTGGCTCAAGGAGAAGCAAGTTTGCATTTTTGAGGCTCATTAGAACACGCCGTTTTGGCAACAGCGATGCCTACGGAGCCACAAGGACTTATTGTTGGCTTTGCTTTTAATCACCCCCAATGGGAACATTTGCTCTTGCTTCCACCTGGTATAAACACAACTCCTATGCCACCATTTGCTTTGCAAATAGGAATCACAGACTCCCACGCCTTACCTGATGTAACAGGGAATGTAATGTGATGCTTGGGCCTCAGTGGGTGCTTTGCTGGCCCACAGGCTTGTACACACTGTGCACATGTGGGGATGTCCTCCTATCTGGTTTCAGCAGTGTCTTAGATGGAAGTGTGTCAGTGGGCATCTTTCTTTCCTTACTGGGCCACTGACCTGAGATCTGGTGGATGCACTTATTAAAGTCAATGAGTGGATCTGTAAGGAAGGGTGGACACAGTGCAGAATACTACTCCAGAGGAGTGTGAAACACTCCAGGACATCACTCTCTACTCTTGTGTATTGTTCCCTGGTCCCTGCCCACTCTGATACTCCTGGGTTTCTGTTGTCCTACTGATTTGTCAAGCCCTGGCCACCTGTCTGTATGACAGTGCCATTGCACTGATGAGTGGCAGGTCATTCCACCAGGATGCACAGGGAAAAACACACCTGTCCTGTGCCTTCCCCCTGATCCTTTGGGAAAAGACCACAGTGAGCAATGTCACAGAGAGGAGACACAGTTACTGAGCTCACACTTTTGCCACCAATCTAACCAATTCACGTCTCATTTCAACCACACTTGAAACCTGAGAAAGCAAATCTAACATAGCCAGTCTCTCAGAGAACCTCTTCCTCTGACTCCTGATTTGTCTTTGTGTGTGTGTGTGTGTGTGTGTGTGTGTGTGTGTGTATGTGGAGGCTAGAAACAGATGTTGGGTGTCATTCCTCAATTGCTTCTCCACCTTGTTTTTTGAGACAGGATCTCTCAGTGAACCTGGAGTTCCTTGATTGGCTACATTAGCCAAGTCCTCAGTAGGCTATCTTTAACCCTTACTCCTTGTGTCTGTCACTAAATACCCTGGCAGCTGCACTGTGATGGTTTCCACCCACAACTAGATTGCCAGTCCCTTTCCCTTTGTACAATCAGAAATCCATGTTCAAGCCCCTTGGACAAAATGATGCCGTACAATGTACCCTCCATGTTGGTGAGTAATCAACTTCAGATAAAAAACATTCCAAATCACACTCGCACTGAACAAGTACAGGTTCCCCTCCCCCCATTAAAAAATACAGTATAAGGACCATTCATATAACGTTTGCCCATTATATATTTTAAATAATATGGAGCTCCTAAATCTTGAGGCAATGTGGGTATCAGTAAGTTTTATACAAATACTGTGGCATTTTATCTAAGACAGAAATGGAAAACCGGTTGCACCTGTATTTTCAGTGCTGAGTACAGTACCTGCTGTGTAAAAGAGCTGCTCAAGCAACATTTGTTCAGCGAACAAGGGAGAACAGTGAGATCTCGGGAATCTTTCATAAGGAGGTACACAATGGTTTCATTCTTACAGGTCAAATATACAAAATCAAGTGAGATTCACTTGCATTCACAATTGGGTATTTTAACAAAATAGTAATAATTTTAAAAATCCCCCAATGTCTAATTTTCAAAGTTCCAAATATGATTATTATGATGTCTTTGAGAAGGGTTTTCACTATGCAGCCTGGGCTGGCCTTGAACTTGTGGTCTGTCTGCCTCAGCCTCCTGAGTGCTGGGATTCTAGGTGAGCACCTCAATGCTTGACTTCCAAGTAATATTATTAAAAACTGAAGGGCTGGGGAGGTAGCACAGTTGGTAGTATGCACGGAGGAACCCTGGGTTCAATCCCCAGGACCACTGTGTGGTGGTGCACGCCTGTAATCCCATCACTTTGGAGGTGGAGACAGAAGGATCAGAAGTTCAAGGCCATCTTTGGCTACAGAGTGGGAATTTAAGGCCAGCTTGGGCTGTATGAGAGCTGGCAAGTTAGGGGCCATTCATCTAGATTGTTCCTTGTTAACAAGTTCCTGCCTTTCTCAGGTGTGCCCACCTCTCTTAGAAGATCCCATTTCTCATGCAGCGGCAGGCTGAGAGAACAAAGGAGCCACGTGCTTTGAGGGAATCTCACTTCTCTGCTGTGAATCTAAGACAAGTCACCCTTTTCTGATACTCCGAAAGTACGGATGTTTCCCCCTTTCAGTGGGTTTATCACGTTCTGGGTCGGGAACTGTGTCTTCTTTTTCTCAATTAGCACTCAACTTCTGCCAGCCTTTTAGCTTTTGTCTCTGGCTAACACAGCTTTTAACCCCCTTTGAGTGTCAGGTCCTACTGAGCCATTTCAATTCACTTTGCATCCAATTTCCCACCATTACTGCCTTCATCCCAGCTAATTGCATTTAGTTAATTTGATGCCATTTATGTGTACGGTGCCATTCACAGTCAAAGTATTTTAAGTTTTCTAAAACTGCTTGTCTTAAGATTCAATGGAAAGTGTCTCAGAATTGAAGGGGTCCAATTTTATCCAATTTCCTTGTCATTGTCATTAGGAAAGAGGTAGCGGTGGCAGGCAGAGGCCTATTCAGCCTGTTTTGTTGCTGTGTTCACTGAGAAAGAAGTGAGCCAGCAGATGAGAGGGACGTGTGGGCCTTTTGTCCAGCCAGCCCACATGCCAGCCATCCCAGTGCTGGAATGGGATAATTTAATGGGGTCCCTCATCGCCCCAAATACTCCACTAGAGGGTCTTGACAAGCCACTAGTGAATAAAGTTCAAGTTGGGCAGGTGTGTGTTGCAAGTATATCTGTGAAAAATCAGTGTGTGTGTGTGTGTGTGTGTGTGTGTGTGTGTGTGTGTACTGCTGGTTCTATATAAGGACCTCAGGTGGGGTAAAGAAACCAAGATGGTTGTGAGCAGGGGCTCACCGGATCAGCTGTCTGGTTCATTTTTCTCCCAGCACTTCTTCATAGGAAGAAAACAAGGCAGCAGGTGGGGCAGATTGAGAGCCAGAGTAAAGTGATCAGAGAAAATGGGCCAGCCTGAGAGACATCTCCTGAAAAAGAATGCGTCTCACCCATATTGTTCCCCCTTTGCTTCAGAAGAACAAGCCCTGGGATGACAAATGTGCCCTTAGGGACAGGTAAGCAAGCAGCATAACATTTCTGGACATGTATTAATGCAGATTCTGGGTGCAGAGAGCATTGACAAGGCAGGCTTATGTGCAGAGAGTCAGCTGAACTATTTTTTAGAGACAGGGCCTCATGTAGCCCAGGATGTCTTTGAATGCCATATGTAGCCAAGATGATCTTGAACTTCTGATTCTCCTGGTTCTGCCTCCAGAGTGCTGGGATTATAAGCATGTGTCACCATGCCTGGTTTGCTACTATTTCTTTTCTACTTCTTAAAACAGTTAAAATTGTCCTAAGTAAAAGTTCAGAAATAGTTAAAAATGAGCTTGAGTTCACTGAATATATTTAAAATTGGCCTTGATAAAAGTGAGCATGGATTTCCCACTCTTGCTGTTTTTGAAGGAGGCCCATCAGTGGCCAGACTCAATCAACATTCCCAGTCTTGCCCCAAGCTTCTCTCCAGCAAGGAAAGAGTCTTTGAGATTCCAGAAAACAAAATGATGAGTGAATGCTTCCAATATTTCTTTTTATCACCCATAAACCTACAAGAGCCAAGAACTTTCCCTGGTACCCGCAGTCTCGACCAGCACAGGGCCACAGTGGTACCCTTACCTGTATGGTCCTGAATGGGTCCCGTCTTGCTCGTCAGCACACTCCACTTGAGCTGTGCATGGTTGTCATGTTCCCAGTGGCAGAACGTCTTATGAGAGCCCCAACCAAACTCACAGTTGAAACCGTAAGTGGGAAACTCTTCAGCGGGTAAGAAAGGAAAACAGAGACATGACAAGAAAGACAAATTTAGTCACCATGGTCAGGAAGGCCTTTAAATTTATCCCAGTTCAAGACCAGCCTGGTCTACATAGTGAGTTCCAGGACAGCTGGGGCTACAGGGAGACTCTGTCTCAAAAAGGCCAAAAAAAAAAGAAAACAAAAAGAAAAAAGAGTGCATACTGGTTGTGGTTTTTATAACTTTACATCTATTCAAAAGTTCTGGGAAATCCACAAAATCTAGGATTACCAAGAAACCAACTGATACACAGACAAGTCAAAATGTTTGCAAAGTTACATTTAGTATTATAGTTTTATTTTTCTTGTGTCCAGCTTTAAAAAGATTATGGACTGCCTGTCAGATTGGGTTTATGTGAGATTTCCAGGAAGGCTACTTTCCAAGGCACATCTGCAACACTTTCTCTATTTGCACAATATTTAATAGGAAAGATACTCTGTTACTGAAGATGAATCATATAAATTGATATCCATCAATGAAAAGAATCTTATTAGAAATTGACTGTGAGCCTCTAAATCTCTGGGATGTGCCTTGGCAGGAAGCCTGGCCTTCTGAGTCTCTAACCCCTCTCACTGCACCAGCTGACAGCCAGGCCCCTGTCAGGGAGGAATGGCTGAGGCATTTTTCTGAGATTATTTCTTTCTTCTATGCTTTCCATCAGGTCAATTAATTTCAGAATAAGTCTGCTTTCTTTCTTTTTTTAGTGAATTTCTAAATTTGCATATAAATTGTTCGCTCCACTTAAAACCTCAATGCAAGGTCATATAAAGCCAAAACTCATTTAAGCAGCCCCCCTTAAAATTTTTTTTTAATCTTCCAAATGCTTCCTTGGGATGATGAAAGAAAGCGTCTGACCTTGTGCTCCTCACACCCTAAAGCTTTTCTTTTACTCAACCCCATTTTTGAAAGGAGCTTGACTTTTGAAGTATGCAAAGATGAAATCTGTGAGGATTTTGTTTGGGGAAGGGTAAGCAAAGGCTAAAAACAACTCCAAAGATGAGGCCATTGTGCTTTCTCTGGTGCCTCCTTCCCCACACAGAATGGAGCACCACGAGGCAGCCCGTCCTTACTGGCCACCAGGCCCCTGCGTTCAGGAATCCACAAGATGGCAGCATTGAGTCGGACAGAACAGCATCAGGGGCGTCTGCCCAATTGAAGTGGGGCCTCAAAGACTTGCTGTGCACAATAAGGGAAGCAGGCTATTATGGGCCGCCTTAGGGTCAGGAGGAGACCCCCCATCTCTTTTTGAGCTTTCCTTTAACTTGCCCAAGTGCTTAACACAAAGTCCCTAGCTTGCCCACATCCACTGCCCCTCCTCCACCGAACAATGGAGGGAAGGATTTTAATGGGAAGATTTATTGAATGGATAAGGATGATTTATCCATTTCTTGGTTTCCAAGGAATTCTTTTCAAATGCTAATGTCAGATTTTGGAAGGAACGCATCCTATGAATAGTCAGAACTAAGCGGTATGGAATTCCCGCAAAAGAGAAGTAGACCACACGATGTGCACATGCCCTACTAGAGCGAAGGGGCCGCGTGAGTGTCCAAGGAGAGGGGTAGCTCATGCGCAGGCTACTGAACCAGGAAGTGCAACTTCTTAAGGCAGGAAGATCTCTTTCCCAAAGTTACCACCTTTTGGGGCAGCAAAACTGAATTCTGCGGGTGGCATGGTCTAAGAAGCAGGGACTAAAGACTGAGGAACCTTAGGGTCAACCATGCACTATTGTGTAATCTCATGGTAGAAACTATTAATACTGGAATATATGAAAGTGTGAGGTTTGGGCTTTTATCCTTAGTGTGCTTTGTAAGACATACAAGAGGGCAGAAAGCCATCAGAACACACATAGCTTTGGCTTCACTTGCCTTGCTAACACATAACATTTACCCTATGGTCCAGAAAGCCACACTCTCCATTATGTTGGCTAGTCACAATCTGAAGACACCATAAAGTATATAAACTTGAAGTTTTAGTGATGATCAAGACATGGAGAAAAGATCTTCCTTGCATTTCTCCTACCCTCAGTGAATGGCAACCACCTTTATCTTTTAGTGGCCTGACCAACCCTGTGAATTTAACTAGAGGATCTGCTCTTACATTGTATTGGATCTACATTGCTTCCTTGTCTTGTTCATATAACTTATGGCTATCTTGTCCATTTAAAAGAAACTTAAATCCATGCATTTGGGGAGAGGGGTAAGGGGATGATGATGTGTGTAGCTCGGTGCTGACAAATAAAGCCTGGATAGAAAGGTATTTTACATTCAAAATACAGACAGACATGTAGAAAGTGAAAGACAGTGAGAGGAGCAGGAAAGGAGAAGAGAGGAAAAAAAGAGAGAGGAGGAAGAAAAAGGCACATAAATGTACAGGACCAGTGACCTTTATGTTTTCAAATTCTTACCAAGCCCCTGGAGTTCTGCACAGTTCTTATTAAATTCAATGGGAAAAATTGGACTGAATCCATCCTTAAAAATAGCAGGAAACAATATTCTGAACTTCAAACAAATTTATGGCCTCTGTGAGCAAGTGCCATTTGCACTGCCCAAACCATCTTGCCTGGAACTGAGTCACTGGCACTCTATGCGAGCAAGGACTTAATTTTCAAATCTTGTATTCATGACTCCTATTGAGTACGTCCACTACATGCTCATCGGCTACTCTCAAAGTCCAAGCAAAATGGAGGTGCAGAGGCCCACGAAAGCACAACTCACCAACACTGTGAGCTGCAGCAGGGATGTGGGAAGATGCAAGAGGGTTAAAGTTCTCTGCAGTGAGGGCTGCCTTAAATACAGGGGTCTTGGCGCTTTCCATCCAAGCATCCATAGGCCCCTGATGGCAATGCAGACAGTATAAATATTCTGTCCCTGTTGAGTTTATTATATTGATGACAATCCTCAAAATGAACTGTGTGTGAGTGTGTATATGTGTGTAAGACAGTGTGTGTGTGTGTGTATATGTGTGTGTGTGTTCATGCATGTGTGTGCATGCGTGTGTGGAGGCCAGAGGTCAATCTTAGGTGTTATTCCTCAGGCACTATCTGTATTATTTTTTGAGACAAGATCTCTCACTAGGGTCTGAAACTTGCCAAGTAGACTAGTCTGGTTGCCAGTGAGTCCCAGGGATCCCCCGCAGGCATGTTCTACCATATCCAGCTTTCTGTGTGAGCTCTGGGGATTGAACTCAAGTTTTTGTGCTTGTACAAAAAGCATTTACTGACTGAGCCATCTTCCCAGTCCCTCAAAACAAAACCTTAAGTTTCTGCTTAGTCTAGAACAGCCCTAGGAAAATAGCATTCAGATGAAGACTGGGGGTCTGTCTGTCTGTTCCTACCTATGAAGAATGGAAAGACTGCAGAAGCGAGTATATGGAAGTTTTCATGAGGTGAACCTGACTGTGGGCTAGACCTTTGGGAGCATGCTCAGGCCTTGTGTTGCCTATTGCAGTGACTTAACCAGAAGGTTACAGTAAAGAGACCTCTTCCAAAGGAGGTCATACAGCCCACAGCCCTCCAACAAAGAGGTGGAGATCAGATACATAATTTAGACAATGGAATAAGCAGGAAACCACATGTACAGAGACCACTCCTATTGGTCAGCCATGCCGTTTGAACCAGTCTTGTCTAGATGGTAGTAGCAATAGGTCTTGCTGGTTCATGCTTTGTACACCTGCCCTCTGGCCTTGGAAGGCCCTGTGAGAGGGTTGACTGGGCCCTATCTCTAAGGCCTTCACAAGAATGACCTGAAGATCCTGTAGGATGCAAATGTGTCTTGCTGTGGCCACCTTGACCTTGGACACTGGGGTAGACTTTCAGGTTCGGAATCTGATACCACTTTCTGCCTTCTCCACAGCTATTGTTCCCTTTCACTGTTTGCAAAGATCCCTATGCCCTTCTAATAGGCAAGAAGAGAGAGAGGTAGATGAAGCAAGTGAGCTAACCACTTTAGAGTGTCTCTTAATCACCTCTGCAGGAGAAGAAAAGAAACTAATACAGCAGTTAAAATGTGCAATGTGTCTCCAGAATGTCATTCATTCACCTTGCCCTCTTTCTGATCCTACAGGCCAGAGAGCCAACTGCAGCTGTGGTCCTTGTCCCGGAGAAGACTCCCAGGACACATAGACCAGGGCCTTCCTCCTATAATATCGTGGCAGAAGTGAAGATAGTTCCAGAAGACACATGTGTTCTTCCCTTTGGTTGGCTAGGACTATTGAAAAAACTATTGAAATTCTGGAATTTCCCCAGGAATCTCATACTGGGAGAAGGAAAGGGCTGAAGCCTGGGCCAGCAGGAGGAGGGACATGTCTCCAGGAAGAGTGTTCACACAGGTCTGACTGCATATCCTCTGTTTAAACCTAAATCTCCTGTCAGCTCTCAGATGGAGCCGAGAGTCACCGGACCTCTGTTCCCTTCCCATCATGTCCATGTTTCAGGACTCTCCTATTTCTGCCTTTT
Organism: Nannospalax galili; assembly: GCF_000622305.1. NCBI lineage: Eukaryota > Metazoa > Chordata > Mammalia > Rodentia > Spalacidae > Nannospalax > Nannospalax galili. Next base: position 442,573 of record NW_008350332.1, read on the forward strand.
GTTATTACTTGCTTGTTTAATCAGCCTATTGAAAGTGGGTGGTCAAGCCTAGCTTGTCAGGGCTTCAGGATCCAGGCTCTGACCCTAACAACTACCATAGTACCCCGGGGTCAACCTGAGGTGGCTACACAGCTCCCAGGCCACTTTATAATCTGGAAAGGTATATGTAGGAATATAGCATTTTGGGGACTTAGGTGACAATCTTTGTTTCTCTGTCTGGTGTTTGAGGCTATTGGGCTATGTGGCAGCAAATATTTTGTCAACCTGAGCTCAGGGAAATGGGAAGAAAGTTTCATGGAAGAAGTTTGCCTTGCAGCTTAATCAGGTCAATGGTGACAGTGACCTTTAAGGAAGCATGCTAATTAGGGCTATGCTTTCTGGTCTGCCTCTTTGAGACAGTCAGTGTGGAGGAAACATTGATATATACCACATAGCCCCATGAATAAATGGCTGTGGAGGCCAGGGCCTAGTGAGCTTCAATAAAGGTAATGGAAGAATCTGGAAAGCTGACCCTCTCACCTTCTTCTAATGATTAACTCTAAAGTATTTAAAACCTCAAATTGCTCACTCACTTCTTTCCTTCATGTGCCCATGGGGAAGAATGTCGTGGAATACTAACGGAAAAAAAGAAGGCAGCCTCTGATTAACAGCTGCGGGTGCTGAGTCCATAGGTTTTCCTGTGGGCAAGACGATGGGGGGGGGGCTACTTCCAGGGTGTTCCTGTGCCCAGGCCCAGTGTAAACCTTGGTTTCCTGAGCCCCTCTGATGGCACACCCACTGTGAATGCTGCTGTAAAACTGCCAACTCCGTGCAGGCGCAACAGACAAACTTTGCGCCTGCCTCTCAGTTTCGTTTGAAGGATGGTGATGAAAATAAATAGTCAGCCTGTGGCTTGTGAGATTTCCTTCTTCTAGTTTGCAAACATAGTCCGAGTTGGAGCTGTGCTGCATTTAAACACAATATGTCTCTCAGTTCCCTAGGGGGGAGGGGGTGGAGCTGGGATTTGTCATTCAGCAGTGACTGACAGAGAAGGGAACCCCTGCTCACTGCTGCAGACACTGGATCAAAGGCATGTGGCAATCAAGGTTCTCCCTGAGACCCAATTCATGGTGAATCTCTCCTAGGCCTATGTGGCAACTGAAGCCAGAATGCTAAGTGATGCTGTTTGCGGGAGGATTGGGGGCACACACAGAATCTATGACACCTTAGATTTCATCTGCTACCTGTGATGGTTTGAATGAGATGTCCCCGACAGGCTCCAAGTATTAGAACATGTTGTTCCCAGTTGGTGGTGCTGTTTTGGGAGGTCATGGAACCTTAAGAGGTGTGGCCTTGCTGGAGGAAACAGGTCACTGGAGACCGGCTTTGAGAGTTCATTAGCCTCGTCCCACTTTGAGTTTTGCTCTCTCTGCTTCCTGTACTGCTTAAAGATGTGAGCACTCAGCTTTCTGCTTCAGCCTGTTACCATGCCTTCCTGACATGATGGACTCTTATCTCTTTGCAATTGCAAACCCAAAAATTTTTTCCTTGTATAAGTTGCCTTGGTCATGGTGTTTTGTCACAGCAACAGAAAAGTAACTAATGTACTTACCTGATTGGATGGTGCTGTCTATCATGGTCGGCTTCTCTGTGGCCAGTACAGTAGTGCCTCCTGAAAAACAAGGGCAGTAGCAAACTTAAGTAAGAAAAAGGAAGGTAGCCTGCTGTCATGTTGCATGCTAACATATCCACAGAAACCATCATTCCCCATGGAAAAGTCTTCCTTTAGTTCCTGCCAGGATCACTATCTCACTGTCTACCACAGCATCTAATTCAAGTAGCAGTACTTTTTGTTTTATTTTAAATCATTTATGCATGCACATGTATGTGTGTGCATATTTATATGTGCAAGTACACATGCATGTGTGTGGGTACAAGTGTATGTGGATACCAGAGACAACCTGAGGTGTCAGCCTCAGAAATGTCATCTACTTCTTTTGAAACAGGGTCTCTCATTGGCCTAAACTCTCCAAGTAGGCTAGGCTGGCTGGCAAGTGAGCCCAGTGAATCTCAGTCTCCTGTCTCTGCCTTCCCAGCACTGGGACTGCAAGCTCTCACCATCATGTCTGGCTTTTTTATGTGAATTCTGGGGATGGAACAAGCCTGGGGTTCTCAGACTTGTGAGGCAAGCACTTTACCAACTGAGCCATCTCCTCAGCTCTAACAGCATTACTTTTACTTCACATAGTTGTCTTTTAAACTTAAAAAAAAAAATCAATGAACACTGTCTCTATCTATGGTGTACAATATAACAACAACAACACACACACACACTAAAGAATAGCTAAATTGCGTTAATTAGCAAATCTATTGCCCTTCATTTTATTTATTTTTTATTTTTTGGTGATGAGAACATGTACAATCTCTTACAGCAATTTTTAGGTATGCCATGTATCCCAGCACATTTCTTTATAAAGTATATATAAGGCATGGAGAGCCTGGGACTTTGTTCCAAGGCGTTCACAGATTCTCAGGCTAAATGCAGCATTCGCTTGCTATAGTGAAAGGTGAGGGCCACCAAAGTCCTCAGTGACTTGGGTTAAACTTGACCTTCACCTCGGAGCTTCAGAGAGTTTCTGAGGTTTCAGATGTGGGCCTTCAGGGAAGTTGCAAGGCCAGTTTCCACGTGATAGTTTTAAAACTGAAGGTTTAAAGTGGATGGTAGTGATTCCTCCGTTCTCTATTTTCCCCTCGAGTAGACATTTATTTTTCCCAAGAAAAAGTATTTCGCTCAATATGTTGTTTGGGAAAGTGGTGGAAGGCAGTGTGAAAGGGGATGGGGATGAGCACTTCTTTCTGGTTCCAAGGAACTTGAAGATTGAGCGAATAACCGTGAATGCTGCCAGCTCTCAGTCAATCCGGGACTTCTTTGAAGACTTAACTTTGTCTTCTCTTCTGCATGACCACTCTGCCATCATCACTTACCATCACTGTAGGCTGTTCTGAGCAGCGTTTTTCCTGTGTGTGTATACACATGCCTGGGTGTATGTGTGCTCTTGCCTGTGGGTGCATATGCATGTGAGGATGCTGTGAATGTGTGTGCTCCTGTGTATGGAAGCCAGAGGTCAACCTCCAGTGTCATTCCTTAGGAGCTGTCTACCTCGCTCTTTTGGGACAAGGTCTGTCACTGGGGCCTGGGGCTTATTGACTAGGCTAGGCTGACTAACTACAAACCTAAGGATCCTCCTGTCTCCTAGTTCTCAGTACTGAGATTACAAATATGTACCACCATGCATTTCTTTTTACTTGGATCCTGGGGATTTGAACTCAGGTCCTTCTGCTTGTATAGTAAGCACTTTGCCTACTAAGTTCTCTCTCTAGCTCCAGTTGATTTTTATCTAAAAGTAGAAGTACTGGCCAATTTAGGGTAGGGTCAGGGTTGGACTGAGACTTATCGTGGGATGTTCTGCACATGGCTCTGAGGTGCAGCAGTTGTGCTCTGCCCAACAGCCCATGCCTATGGATTTGTGATAATCTTTACCCAGGTCTGTCTTTCCCTACACTTCCACACACCAGAAATCACCTTACATGTTCCCATCATGAATCAGAGAGCTGTAACATTGTACTTTTGGAATGGTCTAGAGATTTCTGAGCTAACTCTCTGCAGCAGCACGTCCCACTTCCTGAGTGAAAGTGCTGGAGGAGGGTCACAGGTATGTGGCCTCAATAAGGTAGGCAATGGAAAGAAGAGATTATGCACACAGGGTTAAGAAGGTGAATCTACAATGGGAGGATTGGAGGGAAGCCAGAATACATTAGCATCCCATCCCCAGTGGTCTTAGAAGAGACAGATTCAAGGTGAACACTCACTTTCATATCCGCTATACATTATCAGTTTTGTTACAGGTTGGGAGCTGAATTCCACTGTTGAGTACAGGTGACTCAAAGTGAAATTCAGGCTTATGCCACCTTTCAAAGACATCTGCAAGTAAATAACTTCAGGGGTGAATTTCCAGCTTGGCAAGGAAGCACAGGGACACCAAATTTCCCATTCCCACTACAGGGCACTGTTTCTGGGAGTCAGTTTCTGATGGAGCATTTGTCCCCCTCTATATGCAAACATGTCATCCAGGAGAGGAACTAAAACAGACTCTGAAAGTACTGAGGGAATAAGCTCTGTCCAAGAGAGAGCATCGAGCTGGCTTGAGGTTCTCAGTTATCAGGGTTCAAATGTGAAAACTCCTGCTGGTCTTATGACACTAAACACCCAAAGTTTAGAGCACTGGCCATAAAGCCTGCTACCATTAGCCAAAAGGGTAAGAGGGGCCTGTAGGAAGTCACTTGGGTTAGGTGTGAGCTCAGGGGCATGTATTTTAAATGTAAAAGTTTCTTGGGTCAGGTGTGGGCTCAGGAGGTGTACATTTTGCAGGTAAAAAGATGCTTGGGTTAGGTGAGGTTAGATAGGGTACTGGCCCCATGCAAACAATTTCACATGAGCACCACCTTTTCCAGAAAAAACCTTTACAGTTTTTTTGTTTTTTTTTTTTTTTTTTAAGAAAAATTGACCTTAATATAATCAATGGAAACAAAGAAGACTGAGAATGTCTTAAGATCATGTGCTTTTGGTGGGGTGACCGTCTTACTATTGTGTGTAGATTTTTAAAATTGTTGAGACAGACATATCAGTCTGAGAAAATAAGTTTTCTTCTTTGTCATGGTAACCCTAAAAAAAATTAAGAAGGAATTTTTTTTTCTATACTTGAAAAACAATTTCAAGCACTGTAGGTAAAGCAAAACCTTGTCCTCGTCAAGGGCTGTCACTGTTTCCACTCTGAATGACACATTTTCTGGGGTTTGTGGCTGGTCTCAAATGCGGTTTGCTCCAGGCTAACAGACTTGCCTTATTCATTCAAAGCCTTCAGTTTGAGTTGATTCAGTCATGAACTGATGTAAAAATGAGAAGGCTGTTTGTTCTGATATGCAGAGTAAATCCGAGCCTTTGTTTCTAATCAATATTAACTGACCACTCTAGAGTTTATAAGGAAAAGAGCCCTCCACAGAGGGCAATTGAAAAATGTGTGCTGTGATACTGAAATTCCTCCTTTTGATGAAGAATGTCACTGCGGATGTGTTGGGGCCCAGAAACCCTGAGGCTTGGGGTGGCCTCCTTACTCTGGGAAGGCTGTATAGGGTCTGGCTCTGGAAATGGGCCTCTGTTTTCTACATCAGCTGCAGAACTTACCATTTGTCATCTAGATGCATCTAGAATATGCATCTGCATTAATCAGAGTAACTCTTTTATGGCTTGTAGCTGATTATCTATAAGATTTGCATGGACTGCTCATAGCGATGAGATCTTTATTGTTCTAAGTGATTGTCTTGGAAACTCAGGGAGACAGCTTCAAGGCATGGGATTAAAACGTAAATCTAAGTCACAGTATTAAATTTCTGGGCAGATTATTTTTAACCCTATATTTCATCTAGGAGCACAGAGCTCTTTCCCTCTCACAAAGGCGAGATTATGAAGTAATTGGAAATGGACAGAAACACGGTCCCTAGATTTTTGCTCTAACGGGTTAGCAAACAGTATTAGTGCATTAGGAAATTACATGATAACACCTTCAATTTTGCCCTTGGAAATTAGTTTTGGGGGCTCTGGGTCAATGGGCTAGGGAAGATAGCTCAGTAAAGTGCTTACAGCACAAATCTGAGTTTGATCCCCAGCACCCAATGTTAAAAGTTAGGCATACTCAGCTGGAAAGGGAGACCTGAAATGGAAGAGCACCTGGATAGAAAGAAGAGGAAACAGGAGTGACAGGCCCCTACCCCACTAGCCACCTACCAGGGAGGAGTAACAGGCCCCCATCTCACTAGCCACCTGCCAAGGGGCCTAGACACCCAGTGCAAGACAGGCCTTCACAGGCATCTGTCCTGGAATATCAATCACCCCCTGCTCATGGACAGGACAACAGCCCAATCTACTTTCCATTCCCTGGCCTCCACTAGCTGGGCATCTTGTCCACTGATGACCAGACCTTGTCTTCTGACAGTGCCAGTTTTTCTCTCTTTGACTCCTCAAGGTATCCATCGTATCCATCTTGTGTGTTCCTGATAGGCGGCAGACTACTTCAGCTGACCGGGGCAAGGCCCAATCTTCTCCACCTGCCACTCTGTGTCCACTACCTCCAAACACAACTGCCCAAAGAGTGTGTTCTAAGATGGACATCAGGCCATCAGCACTCAAACCAACCCCAGCCATCACAGCTGAGCAGGCCTCCACAGGCTGCCTGCACCACACATCACAGGTGCTCTCCTGCCCAGCTGTCTGCTTAGACGTTGGTGTTCTCCAAGCAGGGCTGTGCGTCAGGGCCCAGCACAATTCTGAAGACTCTAACACAAGTATGTTACTTGTAGGCTCCACGCATGTGTGCTAAACTGCCTTGACCTAGGAGTAGTGTGGTCCCTGGGGAGAGTCAGAGTAGAGCAAAAGTCTCCACAGCCTGTGAATGCCCTATCTGATTTAAATACAGCGCATTTACACACCTGTACCCTCAGTACTTGGCGCCAGTCAAGTGGCACTCTAGAACTTGATAATCAGCCAGCCTAGCAGAATTGGGGAGCTCCAGGCTCAGTGAGAGAGCCTGTCTCAAAGAATATGGTGGAGAACAATTGAGGAAGACAGCTAGTGTTGACCTTTGACCTCCACAAGCATGCACATGTGCACACACACACAAACACATACATACCCAAAATAGAATAAATGTTAGATGGGAGAAGGGACTGCATTTTTTGGCCCCAGGTAATAGTAAAGGTCCCTTAATACTTTTTGCAAAAATAGACTGTGAATCGTGGTGACTTGGTCAATTTCCAAATGGGCAATCCCATTTTCCTATTTGCTTAATTTCCCCTGCCACTCCAAGGGGTAGAAAAGGCCATTTTACAGCTTTTGAGATTTTGGGTGGTGTGGGAGTAATACCAGAGGAACTGCGAGGCCCGGGCACACTCCAGTCGTATCCTGCTAGCTGGTGGTGATGTGAAATCACAGCTAATTCTGCCTGAGTAAATTCCAATATAAAATGATTTACAAAATCCCTACTAAAAAACCTCATTGAAAATAGAAGCCTAATTTAATCAATTTGTTGGATAAAGTCTCCACTCAAACAATTTTGTGCTCATTAGGAAAGGAAAGTGAATGCTTTAAAGTGTGTGGTTGGGAATGTGTGGCTCATGTGTTGCAGTGAGGAGGTGGGGAGGGGGCTGTCTAAAGACGAGTTTAGCATACTCAGCTCTGGAGAAATTCTAGTTCCATGAGAATAATCCTAGCCTTTGACTCGGACATGGTCATGGCTACTAGGAGTAATTTGTGTATTTGGGTGGCACAAGGTAATGGAGATGCATGTGGGATGACAAGCTCTGTTCCCAGGTGGCCCTGTCAGCACCCGGACACCTACCACCACGAATGACAAGCACACACAGAGAGGACGAGAACATGGACTGACAGGGCACAGCGATGGGATGAGGGTGGGCTCTGCACCTGTGAGCTGGAAGTCATCACCTGTGCCACTGTGACAGTTGGCCTGGTCGTCGTCACACTCGTCCACCAGGTTCCCATTGGGTGTAGTCGGTCCAGTGGTAGGCGCTGAAATGAGATCCAAGAGTTACTATCTCCAACTTCCTGAAAGCTGTTGGATTTGCTAATACTTCTGCAGCAAACTCAAGTGTGCTGTATGCAGAGGAGGGGCGCTGCCTGTCTCAGGAAGCTAAACACTTAAATTTTACAGAAAGCATGTGAGACTGGCTGGGGTGTTTGATCTCTATCTGCTGAGTGGCTTTGGCTGCAGGGTACACATTGTTATCTACATAAACATCCCTTTTTTTGAAAACCTCTTTGTTCATGGCTCTGAGTTGAGAACTTCTATGATAGAGATTTGCCTGGACTGTGTTTCATTTCCAAGGTGCTAAGAAGTCACGCCCATGAATTCTTTTGTATTCTCAGTATTGACTGGTTTCCTGAGTTTATATTATTGATTTTTTTCTCCCAAAGGGAGCATTGGCAATCACTTTTGACACCACATTGTTCTTTGATCCAGAGTAACTCTCTAAGCAGCTCTCCACCTGGGGCCTTCTCTCCAGGGCAGGTGTGAGCTGTGCTGTCTCACATGGCAGAGGTCAGCTTACCTGGCCTCCTGGGGGATCGCATTCCGCTGCCAGCCTCCCATATCTTTGAGTTTAGAGTTGAAAAGGAGCCAACATTAATCAAAGACTGCTTTTGAAGTCCTTCAACTTTAGTTCAGTCTATTTTTTTCAGCCTGTTACTCATTTTTGCAATCTGTTTAATATTTTACAGTTTTCGGCATTGCATTTCACATTACAGACAAGAGATAAGGGTCAATTCTCTTGATGGGAGGAAACCATATGAATTGCTAGGTGCTGGGAGGGTGGGGTGGGGGAGGGGCTCTTGTATAACCTGCCCAGGAGGAATGTGCCAGTCGCCGTGGCGTTTCTTGGTAAGAAGTTGACACTGTCTGTTACTGTGCTTAGGGATGGACAGGTTAAGACCAATGTAGAAACAGCTGAACTTCAACTGACCCAACACACACATCAAGAATAACTAGGAAATTACCACGCACAGATGATACACATACCTGTCATCCAGAGTTTGTGAAAAACACATCCCACACACACCTGTGCACACCCCTGTCCCCCTGGATCAGCAGAACCCACTGGCTGTCCACATAACCCTTGATAATGTGCTATTTTTTTGAAATATTTTATTTATTATTTTTATGTGTGCGCATGTGTTGCCTGCATATAGATAAGGGCACCCGTGTCATGTAATGCCTGTGGAGGACAGAAGAGGCTGTCGGATTCCCTGGAACTGGAGTTACAGACAGTTGTTAGCTGCCATGTGGGTGCTGGGATTTGAACCCGGGTCTTCTGCAAGAACAGCCAGTGTTCTTAACTGCTGAGCCATCTGTCCAGCCCCAATGCTCTACTTTTTAAGAATTTTAAACTATTCATTCTATTGACTTTTCTTCATTGTTAATAGTGTTTATAAGGAGAAGTTCCACATTGGAAGTGGTCCAGGGTGGTGCCCAGATTCTACCACAGAAAGTAGGAAGTGATTCATTTTTATGCCCTAATTTCCCTACTTGAAAGTCTTCTTGGGCTCTTTAACTATGGTCCAGATAGAAGCTTGCACTCCAAACAGGACAGAGTCCTACAAGGCGGGATTGCATCTCATTCTCCCTCCTAACCCTTCAGGTGCCTCTGAGAGGCTGGGCCTAGGTGCCCATTTGATCAGCCTTGAGAAATGGGTCTAAGGAACAGAAAGGCTCCTTCTCATGTACTCTAAGAAGCTGTGGCATTGCTTTCCCTGATGTTGATTTCTCACGTGGCTTGGGGTTCTGGACACATACTTTTAGGTCCCCTCACCAGGCAGTTTTATCTCACTCCAGAGTCAGCACAGCAAACTGCCAAGGCTTAATGTTTTCAACCCTCCCTCCATTCCCTCAGCCTCCTCAATCACCATTCCTTCTGGGATCCGGGTAAGGGCCTGCCTCAGAGAACCACCTTCCCTTTTGAGAGAACAGTACTTCTCAGTATATTGAATAAGCGAGGATGCTCTTGGCTCAGACTGCCACTGGCTACATGGCCACTATGGGTTTGCATTGATAGTGGGTGGAACATTCAGAGGACAGGTATGGAAGCCGCCACCCATGAAGGGTAGATGACAAGGCCTGAATTTAAATACATATAGAAGAGTTGCCATGAATTATTCAGCTCTGTGGTGATAAGCTTAAGACCCTCTAGTGCATAAGAAAAGTTTTACAGTATTTAATATGCTCAGGAATGCAATTATATTTGAGTAGCTCAAAACACAAATAAATTAGAAACCTGAAGACGGTGATATTTAAAAAAGCCTTCTTTGCAACAACTGGAGCATGTGCTTGGTTGATTAACATCTGGGCTCCAACAATAGCCAGCCATTCTCCTAGGGAACCCAGAGAAAGACCTTGGTGGAGACGGAAAAGCTGGTGTAAGGTTACTCATTCATGCTCAAATCTAAGGCAGATGGAAATTCCAGTGCACCAAGGCACTGAATGGTACAATACCCAGCTCAAACACTCAGCGCATCAGTCCATGGTATGAATGCAGGCCTGAGTTTGTCCTTCACGTGACCTTCGTATGATAATCTTTGAGATGAGGGACTGTTCCTTGGGCAGACCTTACCACCTCACCACATTTTCATATACTTTATCTCACACCAAACTTTGTTTTTTTCTGGCAGCCTAAGATATTCATCCAAGATGTCTGGATGCCCCTCTGCCAGACATTGCTTCTGCTAGAGTGGGTGATGGTTGGCATCATAGACAGCAGCCTGGATGGGACAGACCTCGACCTCTAGACGTGTTTGTTCTTATTTTATTATTTTTTATTTTGCTTATTATGCGTGTGTGTGTGTGTGTGTGTGTGTGTGATATGCCTGTGTAAGTACAGATAAGTGCATGTGTCCTGGTACATGTGTAGAAGTCAGACAACTTTCAGGAGTCAGTTCTCTGTTTCCACAGTGGGTTCCGGGCACTGAACTCAGGCTATCAGGATTGCATGGCAGAAGTGCTTTTGCCCACTGAGCCATTTTGCTGGCCCCTCTACACATATTTTAAAAAGCCAAAGGAATTGGCAGTTGCCAGAGGTTGAGGGGAAGCAGAAGGGGGAGAAAGGCTGTATAATGAGTAAAGAGGTACACTCTGTGCAATGGAAATACTTTGGAACTTGGAAGAGGTAGTGGATGACAAAAGCCAGGCATGTCCTCAAGGCCCCTGGGTTGTTTACTTTAAAATGATGAATTGTGAAGCCAAGTACAGTGGTACACACCTATGTCTCAGATACTTGGGAAGCTGAGACAGGAGGATTACAAATTTGAGGCCAGCCCGGGCTGTAGTGAGACCCCATCTCAAAAATAACTAAATAAATAAGATGAATTTTGTGTTATGTGAATTTCACCTCAATAACTGTGTGTGTGTGTGTGTGTGTGTGTATGTGTGTATGCTCTGGTATGTGTAGTTGCACAGGTATGTGCAAATGTATAGAGGCCAGAACTGACTTCAGCTGTCATTCCTTAAATGTTGTCCACCTTGATTTTTGAGACAGGGTCTCTCACTGGCCTGGAAGGGATCTGCCTGTGTCTGCCTCCCCAGTGCTGGGATAAAGATAGTATACCACCATTCACAGTTTTCTTTTTATTGTGTGGACTGAACGAACACAGGTCTTTAAACAATATTTTATTTGTTGTTTTATTTTATGTGTATGAGTGTATTGCCTGCATGTATGTAGGTGCACCCACATTGTGCAATGCTCAGGGAGGTCAAAAGAGGATGTTGGATGCCCTGGAACTGGAGTTAGGGTGGTTGTTAGCTGCATCTGGGTGCTGGGAACAGACCTGGGTCCTCTGCAAGAGCAGCCAGTGCTCATAACTGCTGAACCATCTCTCCAGTCCCCTGAACTCGGGTCTTTATGCTTGTGTGGCAAGTACTTTATCAACTGAGCCACTTCCCCAGCCCCAGCACATACATGTATATATATAATGCATATATATATATATATATAAAGAGAGAGAGAGAGAGAGAGAGAGAGAGTAATCAAGAGAGACAATTTCCTAGACTTTGTAGAATACTAAGGTGAAACTAGCTGTTTTATGGCATGGGCCGCTGTTGAGCCTCACTGCCTGGTAGGCACAGAGATGGGGGTCACCTATGGGGAAAGGTGTCATTTCTGCCATAGTACTGTAAGAGGCATTAATGCATAAGAAAGCAAATAGAAAGGGAGAAGGTAGAAGGGGCTCTGGGAACTGTCATTACCTTCCACCTCACAGCCCAGCAGCTCCATCCTCAGCCCGAGCCCGCTGTGTGTGGCTCTCTCAGGGTAGATCCTGATGAATCGTGTGGAGAGGGGTGAAAATGCCCGGAGCTCAGGTGTGTCATAGTTGCTGTTGCCTTCGAAAGTCTGTGAAGCAAAAATAGCACTAGTTATTAAGAAAAAAAGGGCTTGGAGATGGGCAGTTGGTAAAATGCTCACCTTGCAAGAATGAGATGCAAGTTCAGTTCTCAAAACCCATGCAAAAGACAGTTGGGCATGGCGGTGTGTGCTTGTGATCCCACCACACACAGAGGCGGAGATAGGCAGATCCATGGAACTTGATAGCCAGCTAGCCTAGCCTAACTGGCTAGTCCCAGACCAGGGAGAAACCATGTCTTGAAAATCAAGACTGACAGTGCCTGAGGAACAAGACCAGAGTGTGTCCTCTGCCCTCCACATGTACATGTACCTGCACATATACCTTCATACAAACCTCATACACATGCACACACATGAAGCCTCTCTTTGGGTGGTTGTTCCTTCTGTAGGACAGTGAAAATGCCATCTAAGGGATCAGTAATTTAGTGTGAAGTAAGCCATGAATAGAGAGATTAACAGAAGAAAAGATGTCCACATTTAAAATCTTCTCAGAGGCTTTTAAGAAAAGTGACTACCTGAATACCCAGTGAACTCTAGAAGTTCACATCTCTTTCTAGGAAAAAGTATAACCAACTTAGGGGACAGAAAATGAGTTCTGGAAAGATGCTTAGCCCTGAGAAGGTAACACCTGTTCCCAGTATGTTTGGATGAGGTCCTGACCCCATGTGAAATGACCATCACTTTCCCCAGTTGATGATATTCCCAGGACAGGATTCCTGACATCTCTGTTTCTCTTGGGGGGATCTCCTGTTAGAAGGTGAGTGGAGTTCAGAGAGAACCTTTCCTGGACTTCCTGGTCCCCACAAACCTTGAGCCAGAAATCCCAAGAGCTCATCTGGGTGTGGCATTTCCTGACCTCCTTCACCTGCTTCAGGGTTGTGTGTTACGCATGTGTATGTTACACAGGTGTGTTACACATGTGTGCATGTTACACATGTATGTGTTCCCAAGCCTGTGCACACACAAGTGGAAGCGGGAGGTTGATGTTCATGTCTTCCTAGATCACTTTCCACCTTATATTTTGAGACAGAATTTCCCACTGAATCTGGAGCTCACCAAATGGCTAGACTGGCTGGCCAGGGAGCTTGAGGGATCTGCTTGTCTTCACCTCCAAGCTGCCACGCTGACTTTTTACTTGGGTTCTGGGGATGGAACTCAGGTCCTTGTGCTTGCACAGTAAGCACTTTACCCACAGCCATCCCCTCAGCCCTCTGCTTCAGGACTCTTACTAGGATGGAGCAAGGGGCCTGATTCCACCCTGTTAGAAACGGCTGACATTTATAAGCGAGAAGGAAAAAAGCAAACATCCTCTAAGAACTGACAGGCATCATTTCTCAGGAATTTTGCAGTACATGCTGAGGCTGTAGCAGAAGATGAGGATATACTGAGATGCTCTCAGAGACACACGGGCCTTGAGGATGTGGCATTATCACGTCTTTGAGGTGAAAGAAAATAATTCAGGAGAGATCTTACTCTTTCTCTGAGCTTATACTAGGTATCACATTCCAATAAATACCCCAGTTACCGCCTCTTAAATGGGAGGTTCCTGGTTTGTTCACACTTGGTCCTCTTGAAGAAGACAAACTAATTTCTTGAAGTAGGAGATACTGATTTCTTTATGTGATGCTTGAGATGGAAATAAAGTTTCCCGCATGCCAAGAAGTGCTCTACCCGTAAGCTACAGCCTCAGTTCAGAGATAGTTAACTGAGTGGGGTACAAATGCGGTATTTCAAGACCTTGGGTTATTCCAATAAGCTGTGATCTCTTTGCTTAAGAAATACTACCAGGTGAAGTTGGTTACTGATAAAAGGCCTTCTCCCCTCAGGCAGGTAACAGGGGTTCTGATTATTAGGAATGCTCTGGTTCTTGGTTGAACTAAAGTGTGCACTGGCATCTCTTTCTGGTATGTTTGTTTGTATGATGTTCATGTGTATTCCCGTGTGTGTGTTCATGTGGAGGTCAGAGGACAACCTCAGGTGTCATCCTTCAGGCACTTTCTGCCTTTTCCTTAGGACAGGGTCTCTCCCTGGCTTAAGGTGTACCATTAGGCTTGGGTGTGGCTAGCTCGTCAGTAATCCCTAGAGATCAGTATGTCTCCACCTCCCCAAATGCTCACATCAAGGACCTACCTCTACAACCAGCTTTTTTAGTGGGTTCTGGGTATCAGACTCAAGTCGTGTATGCAAGACAAGCATTTTATCTACTGAGCTATCTCCCTAGCCCTTGCCCAGTTTTTAGAGATGAGGAAATTGAGGCATACAGTAGTCAAGGAATTTGCCCATGGCAGAGCCAGGATTCAAACCTGTATTGACTTACTAGTGTTCTTAACCACACCACCAAGATGCCCCTGCTCTTAGTAACCATGTAGTTTAGTCTCCTCATTTCTTAAAAGTATTTTTGATTGTAGTGCAGCTTGCTATGGTGCCTAGGCCTGACTAGAATTCCTGAGCTGACATGATTCTCCTGCCCCGGACTTCTCTATATCTAAGGAGCCCACAGTACCCAGCTTCTAGCCCCTTAATTACATCTGTATTCAAAGAGACACATTTACATTCACTGGTGGATCTTTAACTTGATACAAACTGGCTACCAGATGAGGGGCCAGCCTGGTCATGCCAGGCTGAGTAGGGGCACATCGCATGGGTCCACATCCTAACACAGCTGATGTGAACATCAGGGAGGACATACCACACAGACAGAAGAGACAGACAGACAACCAAGGGCTCTGGATTCTAGGAGAAAATTAATTGGCCTTTTCTAATTCAGAAAAACCACTAGGAATCTACATGCTAATTCAGAGCTGACTCTCACAATTAATCTCCTTTTTTTTCAAGGAGTAAATTTGCTATCAAGGTCCCGACTCTTGATAGAACTGCAATTGCTGAGAGCAGTTGAGAATCTGACATATATTATTGTTAGGCCCAATTAAGATGTTGTCAGTAATATGCTAAGTATACTGAAAACACCATTACCACACACACAAGTCCTATCTACACTGATGCAGCTTGGAAGATCAGAGGAGAAACACTGACAGTTATGGAATCCTGGGTCCCTCTCTCAGCTTGAGTAAAGAGCAAACACAATGCAAATACATTAGAAAAGCAGCCAGTGCTGAGTTGGGAGGACCCAGCAGTGAAAGCCACACGTAAGAGCTGGTGGCAGAGGTTTACTTAGGAATTACCAACAATCATGCTTTAGAGCATGAGGGCTTTGACCCTTTCCATTCCTGGGAAGTCTAGTAAATCCAGACACTGACATGTAACCATTTTGGAAATAGAGAACATAAAAGAGAGAGACAACTATGCCCTCCCTTTGGCTACCAGACATATTGAAACAATGGACCCTAAGGAATTAGAATTTCCCGGGAAATTCTGGGAAAACAAAAAGGCAGAGGCCTGGGGCCAGCCAGAGGGCGAGCTTTATTCCCAGGAAGAGATCTGACATAGTTCTGACAATTTGTCAGACCACAGTGCAAGAGAGGCTGGAGCTGAGACAACATGGGTCAGTGATGGGTAGGACCACACCTCGACCAGCACTGCTCAGCTATGCATACCTCTTGCCTTCTATTTAAACCTAAACCTCATGTCACAACTCTGAAGATGGACTTGGGGGGGGGTCACTGACCTCTTTTTCGTTCATTTTCCTGATATGGCCACATTTATGAATGCATCTCCTTTCTCTGCTTTTCACTGTTACTTGTCTCTTGAATGACCTCATGTCACAACTCTGAAGATGGACTTGGGGGGGGTCACTGACCTCTTTTTCGTTCATTTTCCTGATATGGCCACATTTATGAATGCATCTCCTTTCTCTGCTTTTCACTGTTACTTGTCTCTTGAATGAGCCTCCTGAGGATGAGTGGCTGAGCCAGGCCTGTGAGGCTGCTAAGGCCAGGCTCGGACCCTAACAACTCCTGTAGCAGATAGACCTTGCCCATCACACTTTGCAGGTGGGCATAAAGGAAGGGCAGAGAGGAGCCGAACTCATTAAAGCATTGTTTTATCTTTCAAACAGTCTCATTTCACTTTGACAAGGAAGATGGTGGGCATCCTTAGCAGACAGCCAACATTTGTACCATTAAGAAACATAAAATATGTTTCAAATATCTTTATATAATTTTAAATTGTGGTCTGTCTGAGATGGAACATTATACCAATTTCCGTTTCAATCTTAGTGATTTTATTTCCATGGACGGGCATGTCAAGAATCACAGATGAGACTCAGTCTAGACCATTTAGAAGTCTCCATGGTTTCAGATGCCAGGGGAAGATGATTGTGATGGATATTTCAGGACTAAAACCCAACACATTCAACCAGTATCCAGTGGAAGGTTTTGTTAAAGTCGAAACACATGCGTTAGCTTCATGTGCAATTCTATACTAGGTTTACAGCGACAGCGACTAGGTTTACTGCCAACTGGAGGGTTAGATAACAGACAGGAAGCATATGATACCTCCTATCAGACACATATGGACACTTGTTTGCTCTCTCTCAGAACCCTAGTGTGGAAAAACGTGTCACAACACACCCTGCAGCGGCAGCAGTGGGGAAGTGGCTGATCTGCAGCCGATTCACACTCTGTGATGAAGTCACAACTGTCCCTTCTTCCTAAACGTCAGGGTAGAGCGAACTACAGTTTCTGATGTTTTACTTTTCTTTTTACCAAGTTGAGAAATGGACATAAGAGGGAGAAGTGGGCAGGTGAGATAGTGCAACTGGTAAAGTGTCTGCCTTGTAAGCATGAGGATCTGAGTTTGATTTCTAGAACCTACATTTAAAAAGCTGGGTGTGATGGTGCACACTTGTAATCCTAGTGCAGGAAAGGCAGAGACAGAAAGATTCCTGGGGCTCACTGGATAGCCAGCCTAGCTCAGCGGGCGAGTTCCAGGCCTGTGAGAGACTCTGTCTCGGAAACAAAGTGGATAGCATCTGAGAAAGGACTCTGGCCTCTAAATGCATGCATACATGCATGCAGAGCACACACAAATGCAGTTGTGCATACAAATATGCAAACACAAGAAAGAAAGCAGCTTATGAGCTGGGGCTGCAGCTCAGTTGGTAGAGTACTTGACTACTATGCACCAGGCCCTGGGTTTGACTCCCCAGTACTACATAAACCAAGCATAACAGTGCATGCCTGTAATCCCAGCAGGAACAGAGGAAGTTCAAGTCCATCTTCAGCTACCTACTGAGTTGGAGAGCAGCCATGGTTGGAGGCTACATGTGACTGGGTCTCAAAAAAAAAAAAAATGTAGCAACACAGTTAAACATAACACTGAGATGCTTCAGAAAGCACAAGTTAACTAGGGATGGGGGAAAGTCTTCTGCTTCCCATGCAGCATTGGCTCGGTTTGTGGTGGCCTCTCAAGTGCTAGTGACCTGCAGCCTCAGAGCGACAGGGTGGTCTCTTCAGAGTCCCACATCTGGAAGGAAGGGAGCTGGCAGTACGATCCAGATCCAGATTGGTTCCTATCTGCAAGACCTTGGCCCGAGTTACTGCACTGTCACATTCTCACACTGGTTAGAATGGGTGAGAGGAATGTTCCAGCCAATGAGCTGTAGTCTTTGCCCACAGGGGAGCAGCTAGGGGTGAGCAGAGCTGGAAAGGCCCAGGCCAAAGGCCAAAGGCCAGCTTTGATGGTGTGAGTGTCACCAGCTGAGTACATGAAGAATCTGGGAGTGGATCCTTATTTTCATTCAAAATCCACCTCAGGGCCACCCAGCACACTCCTGGGATCCTTTCCAAATTGGTGCGGTGTGCTCAGGGAATGCAAATAAGTTCAGCCAGCAGCCTGAGTAAAGCCTAATGACCAAAGCACATCTTTTGGCTTAAACGATTTTATCACATTTCTGTGAATGTTAGAATAGTTTTATGTTGAGATTACCTTCTGTTTTCATTGGGTTAGCAAGAACTGACTGAATTTCGAGTGATTCTAAATGCATAAAAATATATGTAAGCATTGTTTGCAATAGCTAAAGGATGGAAACAACCTAAGCATCCATCAGTGGATGAATGTATAAATTAAATGTGGTCTTCCACACAGAAGAACACCATTCAGCTCTCAGAAGGAAGGGAATGATGGTACAGGCTAGTTCAATGTTGTGCTAAGCCAAATAAGTCAGCCATGAAGTGATAGATAGTCTATGATTCACTTAAACACCGCTCATGAGTGGACAGAAAGTAGAGTGGTGATGTGCCAGGGACTGAGATTGGGGGCACAATAGTTACTGTCTTTGGGTGGTAGCCTCTCCCTGTTCCCAGGCCTTACCTTAGCCTTGCGCTTGCTGTCGTCCATGATCATTTTCCAGTCCGAGCCATTGTTGCTGTGTGCAATCTTGAATTTCCTCATGAACACCTTGTTTTCTCGGTGTTTCCCACCCTGGATGATAACTCCCCTCACCATCTTCTCATCCCCCAGGTCCACTTGGAGCCACTCATTGACGTATGAATGGGTTGTGGGTGGCAGTGCCCAGCCTGAGCGACTGGTCACCAGGCGGATATTTTCTGGCATCCAGTTCCTGTCTTCTTGGTTGGATGCTGTAATCTGGGAATCAGAAATAAGTCCAGAGACCATGCCCAGCATTCCAGAGCAAGGGTAATCTAGGTATAGAGTAAAACAGATGAGATGAGGTTATTTTCTGGGAGACTCCACGCTTAAGAAAGAAAATGCAACCTATTGCCTTGTCCCCTGTCCTGTAAAATGTTCAACCTCCATGCTACTTTATGTTAGACCAGAGCCTTCCAGTAAATAAGCCCTTTCTCTATTATTTCTCCTGACACCCACATTTTGGTTAAAGGAAATCTTCAGTAAGAGCATACCTTCCCACACCTTTTTATTTCTGCAAGTTTAATGTCAAACTGTTGAGGCTCTGGTCTCTTTTGTGCCCATGAATTATTCCCAGCTCAATGTTAAATCCTGCCCACAAGAAGTTCACAGTTCCTGATAGGCAAGAGGGAAACGGTGACAGGAAGGCGACAAAGGGCTCGACCTAGGTAGCACAGTGAGGGTGAAGGGGCTCAGGAGCATTAAGGGTGGCACCCATCTCACTTTAAACTGCCCTCCATCCCTAATTTTTTTTTAATACAAGGTCTCATGTAATCTTGAACTTCTTGTGTAGCTGAGGATGACCTTGAACTTCTGATCTTCCTGCTTCTACCTGCTGATTGCTGGGATTATAGGCAGAACATCACACCCAGTTCATGTAGTGCTGTAGACTGAACCCAGGGCTAAGTAAGCACTAACTGAGCTAAATCACCAGCTATCATCCCTTTGCTTTAATTAATAATTAATTAATTAATTAATTAATGAGACAGGGTCTCACTATATAGCCCTGGCTGGCCTGGAAATCACTATATAGACTAGGCTGATCTTGAACTCACAGAGATTGACCTGCCTTCACCTCCCAGGTGCTCAGATTAATGGCATATGCCACCATGCCTGGTTGGTCCCTGCTTTTAAAAAATATTTATTTTTATGTGTATGTGTGTGCTTGCTTGTCTGTGTGTATGTGGAGGCCAGAAGAGGGTGTTTGAATCACCTAGAACTTGAGTTACAGCCAGTTTTGAGCTGCCAGATGTAGGAGCTGGGAACTGAACCTGGTTCCTCTGCAAAAGCAGCAAGTGCTCTTAATCACTGAGCCTCCTTCCAGGCCCCCTCATCTCTACTTTTAATTGTATTGGGAAAATTTCACAGGGATATCTCAGTCACTCAGATGAACAGTGCTCACAATAAATCAGTCCTTTTAAAGCCCTTGACGATGAATCCTCTTGCCAAGCTCTGCGTTTTAATCACTGGCAGCATCAAAGAGTCCCAGCCGAGTCATCATTCTTGCTCTAGTTTCCTTTCCCGCTTTGTTTCCTGTCATGTTTTCATTGTGAAAAGAATAATCTTGGACCTGCCTCAAAGTCTCTGTTTCTTGGGGCCTTGCCCTGACCCTCTGGTATGGGCACCACTGCCAGGGTGCTACATGAGCTCTTAGCTGGGCTTCTAGGCACTGCAGCTGCATCAACACCGTACTAACCCCTTGTAGCCGTTCATGAAATGTTGTTTTTGCCATGTCATTCTCGTGCTCAAAAGTTCCCCGTGAGATGAGTCAGGTACCAAGGGACTGGCACTGTGAGGCTCTAAGGACGTAAGGTGCTAGAGTGATCAAAGTCATAGAGAGCACAATGCCATTACAGAGATTCGGGGTGGGAGGAGAACAGGCCTTAATGTGTAATGGGTGCCAAGGTTTCAGTTAGGCTGACCAAAGGGTCTGGAAATGGGGGGAGGAGATGGCTATACAACAGTGTGATTGTACTTAATACAACTGAATTGCACCCTTAGATAGGGCTGAAGTCCTTAAATTGTATGTCACATTTATTTTAACCACAATGATTAAAAATAGACTTCTTTAAAAATATGTCATGGTTCTCTATTATTTTAAGCAAAAGTTTCTATCTGGGTTTTTAAGAATCACATTTTGGGTACAGAGGAAATAGCTAAGTTTGTAAAATGCTTGCTGTGCAAACACAAGGACTTGAAGAATGACACTCAGGGCTGGCCTTCATACATGTGCACATGTATGAATGTGCACACACCCCTTCCCCCATGAACTCACCTATACATACAAGGCACATGTATACAAACACATGAATTACATTTTGGTTTCACCTTGCCTATTTAATTTATCCAATTGCAGAAAATATATCCCAGTTAACCAATTTTCCTTCACATTCCGTAGCTAGGATTCCCATTACTGCCTTTGGTCAACACAGTCAGCTTCCTTTCTCCTGCTGACAGGTGCACAGCCTGTGCGAACTTTAAGACATAGTTTAAATTCATCCTGACAACTTCAGCCTCCTTGCTCTTCATTCTGAGGTCTCCCCTCCTGGGAATACAATGACCAGAGCAAAAAGCGGCCCAGAACTGAAGCTGAGTGGTGCTGTGGATTGGCTGGGGTCGTCAGTCTTGGAATCACAGCTGGACTCTAAGACCCTGGAAAGCAGTGAGGTATATCACAGACCTCTTCACATGTGTAGCACCTCCTCACTGATTGATTGGTTGTCAGCTTAATAAATGACTAACATTTCAATTGTTCTTCTTTCAAAGCTATACATCTCAATCAGGCATATGCAGGAATTAATAGCCTATTTTTCTTTGAAACAATTTCATTGTACACAATATAATAAAATTCTGGCCTAAGCTACAACCACCCTGAGTGAGAGCCATGCTTCAACTGTGATTAAACTACATTGGTGTTCCCAGCTGACCCTTAAGCACAGGTCAGCCAGCTCCTCTCCACACAAGCTATATAGTTCTAATGGTTCATTCATCACATGGGCCTGCCTGCAAAGCCTCACACATCACACTTCTTGGTTCCTCATTCACACCTTCACTGGCCCTAGTTAGACGAAGCTCTTCCTAGGGGGTGGGTGGGGTGGAGGGCAGCCCTCTCCCTTTCATCTCTCCACTAACCCCGCCATCGTCTTGTCCTTTCCACCATCTGATCTGCTGAAAATACTGAAAATACCATTTCATTTATTCAGCATTTCCAGTATGCAGTTGGACATGGTCTTCCATTTCTGGGATGCCTCATGATACTTGATTTGTACCTTTCTCATACTGACAATCTTACTCATTTCTTTAAATAACTGCTGTCTGTCAGCCCAGATTTTAATTACCCTCCCTCCTTCCCTCCCTCCCTACCATTCCATTTTTGACAGGAGCTTATATATCCCGGGTTGACCATCCTGTATGTAGCTGAGGATGACCTTGAGCTCCTGACATTCTTGCCTTTACCTCCCACACGCTAGGCTTTCAAGTGTGCACTGCCATGCTCAGTCTATGGGGTGCTGGCGATGGGGCCCAGGGCTTTGTGTATACTGTGTAAATACTCTGCCAACTGAGTCACATTCCCAGCCAGATCTTAATTTTGTTGAGGGCATGAAACAAGTCATATTTTTCTATTTTTGGTAACTCTCTTGCTTTTTTCATATACTGTCAACTTCAACAAATACTTGCTGAGTGAATCAACTTATTACAACGGTCAGAGGCAGCTGCATTTTGTCCGGCCTCCTTCCTGTAACTCACCCTGGTATTTGCCCTGGGTGGGATCAGAAACCAAGAATAAACTCAATAGGAATAATTTTAAAAAAAGATTTACAAAAGCTATTTTATTGAGGGACTGTGAAACTATCATGTTCAAATTAAAAGTTCCATTTCTTGGCTGGGTGGTCATACCTGCTTGCCGCCGCCCCAGCTTTTAAAAGGTGACCCTCAGCTGGCAATGACAGCCATCGTATCATTAACACCTGGAAACAATGCAATTAACTTGGACTCTGCAAGGAGAGTGGTCCCTTCACCAGATGAACACCTTTCCTCTTACACAGAGCTTCCGAGCTACTTCTGCCCCCCTAAACCTGGAGATACCCAGCCCACATTCAGCCAGCACTCTTAGTACAGAGTCAGTCTCCAGAGCTTCTCCAGGAGTACATCTTCAAAAAAAAACCAGCAAAGGGGAGTTTGGATTGGCCATTGACTGAAAACTATATGACTCAATTTGTACATGTGTGTGTACATATGTATATGGATGAGTGCACACATGTGGGCGTGTGTGGAGGTCAAAGACAACATTAGGCATAGTTTTACAAGTGGAGTCCACCTTATTTATTGAGACTAGATCTCTTACTAGCTTGGAGCTAGCCAATTAGGTCAGACTGACTGGTTGGTGAGCCCCAGGAATCTTCCTACCTTCACCCCTCCAACTCTGGATCCCAAGTGTATACCACCATGCCTGGTTTACATGGGTTCTTGGGATCAACTCAGGTCCCCATGCTTATAAGCTAAGGACTTTACTGATTGAGCTATCTCCTCAGTCCAGCCCATGATTCACTTTTAATAATGATGAGGAGAAAATTTATATTAATAATGAATACAATGTTTGTGTGAGATACTGGTTTTCAGAGTTGGTTTTCCATGACAGACTGGCTTACATGCACTTTAGCCTGTGTTGTTCGGTTTAGCAAAGAAATAACAAAAGAGCAAAAAATAGGGCACCCGGCTAGACTGGAATTACAGAGAAACAATGAACAATTTTTAGTGTGTATCCAAAATATGGTGATAGGATGTAGTTATACTATAAATTATTCTTTGTTCAAAGTTAACTGTGCATTCTGTGTTTTGTCTACTAATACTGCTTTCTGCAAATCTTAAAATCAATCCTGGATGAATGGAATAAATGTGTTATGTTATGGGGACTTGATGGAGCTATTATTAATGGCATTATTTTACCTAAGATTTCTGTACTTGATTGTAAAGAACAAACTGAATTATATTAACAAAATATCCAGTTAACCAATTTTCAAAGAATGAGAAAGTAACTGCTGGGTGTGATGGGAACCCTGAATGAGTATCATCCAGCCTTGCCCTGATGATTCAGGAAGTTTCCTGGGGGAGTTGTGGTGTCTGGGAGGGTCACCGTCATGTGTGATTGACAAAAGCACATGGCTAGGTGTGATGGAATAGCGGTGAGCACACAAGCTGCATTCGACAGCCCTGCAGAAGCCCTGCAGCACCATCTTCACCAATTTTCTCCTTTGCCCAAGTGATAACAGCCTGCTTTGAAGAAACAACGAAAACATTTCTTCATCAATCACCTTTGAAACAGGATGATTCACCCTAATCTATCTTGTCTTTTAGTGGGGTAACACACCACTGTATATCCTGGATCTCCAAGATGGCTGTATTTCTAAAGAATTTCTGAGTGCAAAACCTAGACTCAAACTTGGGACTCTGGAGAAGGCCTCGGAAGTACAGTGATATATTCATAACATTTATTTATTTATTTATTTATTTATTTATTTATTTAAGGGTCTCCCCATAGCACCAGCTGGTCTGGAACTCACTACCTAGACCAGGCTGCCCCAAACTCACAGAAATCCACCTGCCTCTGCCTCCCGAGCTCTGGGACTAAAGACGTGTGCCACCACACCCGGCTATAAAATATTTTTAAAAACTTACGAAGAAAGAAAATGGAGGCGGTCTCCCTGTAGCCCCAGCTGGCCTGGAATTTGTCATGTAGACCAGGTTGGCCTCAGTCTCACAGAGATCCACCTACCTCTGCCTCTCAAGCACTGGGATTAAAGGTGCATACCACTACACTCAGCTTGTATCATAATTTTAAAAAATTATGCTAGGTATGGGGGTGCACACCTTTAATTCCAGCCCTCAGGAAGCAGAGACAGGTGGATCTCTGTGAAAGCAAGGGCAGCCTGGTCCACATAGTGAGTTCCAGGTGGGCTGGGACTAGGGAGACCCTGTCAAAATAAATAAAAAAATAAATAATACATATATACATACATAAATATTAGGTAGTTTCTTTAAAAAATTAAATTGAGTTAGGACTTGCCTACTTATAAAGAGAAGCTTATCAGAAAATCCAAAGTTGCTTATCAGAAGGCATGATGGAAGTGGAATTCATTCCTTTAGAAATACCCACTGAAACTTACAGTGCTTCAGGCCCATATGGTACAAGACTAAGCACAATGACCAGTCCCTGCTCTCCTGCATGGTCTAATCTGATAGATGATGATATATCATCAGCCTGCACTTGGAGAGGACTGGGGCCTGGAAAAGAAGGAACCACACAGCAGTGACTGTCTCATTGCAGGCTCTGCCTGGGGCTTATCCTACATTAGGGTGTACCATGCCTGCCTTGGTGTACAGGGGCCATTTACTAAGCATGTACTCTAAGCCAAGTTCATTATAAATATTCTTTCACTTAATCCTCATTGCAGCTCATTAGGGCTACTCTTACAGGTTGGGGAATGGAGATCACAGACACAAAGGTCTTGCCTGTAGTCAGACAGTCACTAGCTGTAAAGTCCTGAACCAAGCATGGTCCTTGTGGCCAGGTGATTATCAGGGTCACACATTGCCATCTCCAAAAACCTGCCAAGGTCAGTTCCCAGGAGATCAGCCATCTCACTAGAGAGAAAATATTTAATTATAGTAGGGGTCATGGTTAAGAGACAAGGGCAACATGCCCAAAAAGTGCTTTATTTGAAAAAATAGTCATGTACTTGAAATAATAATAAAATAAGCTGTTCAAAAATACTAGAATAAACTACTTTAGACACTATTTAAATAAATTGGACATTTTAGTACTTTAAAAATATCCAATAAATTACTTTCTTTATTCACATGCCTAGAATTACCTCTTGGGATATCTTTGTGAAATTAAAAAGGACAATTTGAGTTCAAATAAATATTTTATTTAACTAAAAGGATGTAACATAAATCTTTAAGAGCTGGACAGTCAGAGTTCAAAGTTCAGAGTAATATGTTTGGAGTCTTTATGAAACTATTTCTTTTAAAAAAGAGTATTTCTGACATAGTGACATGAGATAAGGATGAAGAAATGGGCCAGAAATTCCCACCCAGATCTCATGTGGCCTTGTTCCAATGAATTTATGGGTAGCCTCTTAAGTTTGTAATGTTCTGAAATGCTCTGGAACTTTCTGCTATTTAACCATGATCAAAAATAAAACCAAGGTTACATATGACTTTTCAGTGTCCTTCCCTCTTCCAAACACCTCTCCACCCAATTCCTGACTCCAAGACCTTGAGCTTTCTAAGTCTTAGATCCTACAGCCATAAACAAGTCTGTGTCCAAGGTAGAAATAAATAACACTTGTATCTGAAACCAGATCTGGGTTTTTCTTTCCAACATGGACTCTTCTGTAAGCAAATATAGCGTCTCTTCAGCTCCTCAGTGCAGGATGGCTTCTCCCTTCAAAAGTCAGTTTACTTCCTTTTTTTAGAAATAATCAAACTTAGCAGACAAAGCATAAAATAAACCAAGAAATTAAATGCCCTAAAGACGAATACTAACAAAACACTACAAGACTGTTCACAGGTTAGAAATTGCTTACTTTTAATTGCTTTTTTAAAGTGAATCAGTCATTGATTCTGTTTTTCAATTTTTTTTGAAGGTTCTACATATTTATTATTGACCCAATGTGCTCCAATCTCCAGGATAAAAACTTTCAGTTCTATTTGGTAGTCCTAATGATGACTGTGGTTCAGCTTAAATAGTCATGCCATGGTGTGTGAATCCTCATAGACCCAGCTTGGTTCTCCTCCAGTGTCTTCTCTTGGAGTTGTACCTGATTTTGTTACCAGTTTTCATCCGAATCCACTGGGGAATAGGATGATTTTGCTTTTGTTTCTTGGCCAGGAATCGCTTGATTCTGAAAGTCTTGTGAGAGGACATGATGAGAAACCCAGACAAGCGTACAGAAGACGATGGCTGACGAAAGGAAAAGAGCCTGATTTTCAATTTTTAAAATGAATGTGAAGATTGCATGTGCATTGTTGTTGTTGCTCTTTAAATGAAAGCTCTGCAATGTATTTACTTAAGTAGAAGGGAATTGGAGCACAGTTACTGTTACATTGGAACACAGGGTAATCTCACAATAAGTCAGGGACCCATTACAGAAACACTGAAGGCCCTAGACCCAGCGAGACTCAAGTCAGGAACACTGACTTCTGGTTGCCCTGGCCTGGCCTAGCCTCCAGACATTTATCTCTTGGTACCTCATCATTTTCATCTCTTAAATGGGAATAGCCACCTCTTTGTTTCAGTATAAAGAGACACTTCTCAAGTCCTGTCTGAAGAACAGACTGAAAAACCAGAACTTTAATAAGTTGACTTCTAATTTTTAAATATCCAATTAAGTACTGGTGATGTAGTTCAGTGGTAGAGTACTTGCATAGCCTGTGTGAGGCCCAGATTCAATCCCTCATACCATCAGGGGTAAAACACACAGTGTGTGTGTGTGTGTGTGTGTGTGTGTGTGTGTGTGGTTGACACAGTCAACACAAACAGAAGCACCACCTAAAGCAGTGTTGCCTGTGTGCTCAGGGATTAAAAGAAGCCCTTCTCAGAGTTGAGCTTCCTAAGTGTAGCTGAGGAAACCACCTCTAGGCTTCAGAACTGCCAAGAGAAAGCCAGTATGGAGCGTTCCATGGAGCAGCTATTTATTACGAACCTAATTATTACAGTTAGGATGCTGCCCACCCAGGAAGCAGAGAGCAAGTCCTGGGGACTTGCTTTATCGGAGCTTAGATTCAGTGGAAAAGGGGACACTGAGAGAATCCCCAACATGTGCTTGCTTATGCTGAATGCTCCTTGCCCATCTCCCCATCCACCATGGTGAGCAGCCTATGTAGGCACAGAACTATGACTGTTATCCACAGGAAAAACTGGAGGCTTGGAACTCTACCAACAGGTTAATGAGTAGTAAAGTGGGGCTTGAATTCAGACATGCCCAAATCCAGAGTACATGCCCTTGTGGAGGCTTGAATGTGACATGTTCCCACAGGCTCATGTATTTGAACACTTGGTCTCTAGCTGGTGGCCCTGTTTGAGAAAGTTGTGGAACCTTTAGGAGACAGAGCCTCACTGGAGGAAGTGAGTCACTGTGGAGAGGCCTTGAGGTTTTATAGCCTGCCCCACTTCCTGTTCACCCTCTGCTTCCTGATGTGAATGCTCTGTAACCAGTTGGCTCCCCACTCCTGCCACCAGGCCTTCCCTGCCTTGATGGATGGTGTCCACCCAAACTATAAGTCAAAATAAACTCTTCTTCCCTTAAGTTTCTTTTTGTTATATATTTTGTCATACCAATGAAAAAAATAACTAATATAACCCTAAAAGTAAACATGTTGACACCAAAGTCTCCTTCCTGTATGGAAAGAAAGGTTTGCACTAACCCAACAGGGCGACCTCCATATCGGCACTTACCTGTTATCTTGCAGCCATAAACTTCAAATCTCATAGATATGCCTGTTTCCCAGGTCACAGGTTTGATTCGGACAAATCGAGTTATGAGTGGTTTGGGGAAGACTCCAAACACAACATCTGTGGGGTTGGTGTTTCCCTGAAAGATCTGTGTGAGAAAGAGAGGGCCTTTATTAACAGACTAACTGTATTCAAAACAAATCCTAGAAATTCTTTTCTCAAATACGTGGTGGAATTACTGACAGTTCCAAGCATTTGTATCAAGCTTGATATGCCATTAACAAACTGCCATGTCATTTTCCCAAACAGTGGTAATCAGAGAGAACCGTGTTCAATGTGGAATCCTGTTCGAATCGCGTATTCGTGTTTGTGATGCTACAGTCTCCGAAAGCACCATCACAAGGATGACATGTATTAAAGGACACATGCTATCATCTTTAAAAGGGAGATGTTACTAATTTCATCGGAGGAGTTACAGCACGCTGTGCACATTTCATGGGGAATCACACTATCTTTTTCCCCCAGCAACTCCCAGAGGGAATGCTTTTTGAGTTCCAGGTTGTCTGGCTTTTTGAAATTCTAGGCTATGTTCTCAGCTATAACACTAAGCCAAGTGATGCCCTCCCTTTTTCTGTCTTTCTTTGAGGTACTGTCTCATGTATCCAAGACCAGTTTTGCAGTCTCTGTGTAGCTGAAGATGACCTTAAACCTCTGATCTTTCTGCCTCTGTCTCCCAAGTGCTGGGATTTCAGGTATGCATCACTACACCTGATTTATACAGTGTTGGGGATGGATACCAGGGATTTGTCCATGTTAGACAAGCACTCCACCAACTGAGCCATATCCCCAGCCCCGTGCCCTCCCTTCTGACTTAGTCCCTTGGCAAAAGCTCTTACCCAGACATGCATGGCTGATTTTAATACTTTGGAGTTATTGGTAAAATTACGCTTCAGTGGTCAGAGGCAAAACTGAATTATAAATGATTTTTAACTGAAAATCGGCCTTTCCTGGCCTTCTGCTTCTAGGTACAAAATGAATCATTTGAGTCTTAAGGAGGTTGAGGCACGTGACCGCAAAGGCAATGAGGGTTTGGCATAAACCAGGTTCCTGCAAATGTCCTCTGGGACCACATGGAATGTAGCAGTGCTCTTTACAGGCTCTCTGTGGAACAAAAACTGCTGGCCATCATGGAACATTCTGGTACTGGTCCTGCCTCAGGTGGAAGTGGAAGCTTCTGTTTTCTGGATTTTTAAGTCAACCCTGAGTAGATACAGCCAGTCCTTGGGGTGGTACTAGGTGTGTCAAGCATGGTGCTTCCCCACTACCCATCTTCCCAGGGTAGGTACATGGAGTTCCCCAAGCTTTGCACTTCCCCACAGGTAAAGGGTGAGTCAAAGCCAGTCTGGTCTTTTCACTTCATTTGGCATAGGTGGCCCAGCGCTCCTACTGTGCAGATCATCGAGTGTCATCATTTACCCTGGCCTGTGATGGCCTCTGCAATGTGTTCCTACATCAGCATCTCTCTCAGAAACAACCTGTGTGAAGACATTGTCATGTAGCAAAAAAATGAGAAGCTTCCAAAAGGAGTAGGACTTGAAGTAATGTTCTCATACGGCCAGTGAGTTCTCCCAGAAGGCTGAGGGGCCTTGCACACAGTGGGGATAGGTATGTACGCACATCCTGCTCACACCGTTTCCGGTGGATGGCTGAAAAGGAGGCCAGTTTACACTCTGTCCATATGATGAGGACTGCAGGCAGGCTAGGGTTGAAAGTGGACCTTGCCAAGGTCTAGCTGAAGAAAGTAGGAAAGATGACAAGGGCTATGGCGGGAAGAAACGGGGAGGGACACAGGGATAGAGGCCAGCTGGATGCTCCGGTCTCATTTAGGTTCAGTCCCCACATGCCAAGTCTCATGCCCACAGTGTCCTTCCTTATCCTCTCTGCCTCCCACTCTTCGAGTTTCCACTCAGAGCTGGCTTAAAAATCCAGAAAGCAGAAGCCTTGTGTGTGTCAGGATGTTGCTCCAAAACAGGAAGTCATGAAACCTGGGGGCAGCACTGCCTTGCCTCATCTCCACAGGACTGGCTCTGAGGGGTTTTCTTCATCAGGAGGAGAAGGGGTTCCATGTCTGCCAACCTAGATAGCCTCTGTAGTGTCTACAGACTCTTCTATGGAAACTTCCTCCCAGAGACACCTGCCTCCTTCTGCATGGGATTTTGCCCCTGATCAAGGGAGTTCATATTTCTTTTCACTTCTAACTCTAGAAGCTTTTCTCAGTTCAGGTCAAGGCCATAAATATTCAAAAGTGAGTTAAGAACATGTGAACTGGCCTTTCTGCAAGCCCACAGCTTCAAGGTCCCTGGTTCTGTCTTTATTGTTTTCCTGATTGTTACTTGACTATCAGGGTAAGCCTGTGTGTGAGGTGGGGAGGGCTGGGTGCAGGCCAGAGGATAGCCTCAGGTGTTGTTCCTTAGGTACTGCCCATCTTGTTTACTGAGACAGGGTCTCTACTGGCTTGAATTCCCACGAAGACTATGCTCACTGGCCAGTGAGCCCTCCTGTCTCTACCGTCTCAGTACTGGGATTATAGCTGCACCCTACCACACCCAGCTTTTTATTTTCCCCCTCTAACAATCCTTTATTTATTGTATAGGTGTGTGTATGTGGAGGTCAGAGGACAACTGTGGAGTTGGTTTTCTCCCTTCACCATGTGGGTCCCAGGGATCTAACTCAGGTGGTCCAGCTTATTGGCAAGCACCTTTGCTCACTGAGTCATCTCATTGACCTGTTTCGTTTCACATGGGTTCTGGGCATGGAACTCAGGTTCTCATGCCTATACAGCAACCACTTTACCGACTAGCTCTCCAGTCCCTCAAGCTTTTAATTTTGGGTAAACAGCAAATAGGAATTCTCAAAACCTTTGATTAATAAATCAGAGCAGGGAGAACTTCAAATAAACAGGCTGAGGAAAAGATCCTAGCTCCAAAACAGTGGAAGGCAGAGTGCCCAAGGGCACTCTGTGGCCTCCCTGAGAGAAGCTGTGAGGAGGGAGCATGTTAGTTGTGCGATGTGAAAGAACACGGAAAACACCTTCAGTTCTCCCCCTTTCATACAGGCAGCAGCCAACCACACTTGTAAATTAGCTTGTGAGTATTGAGGGTAGATGAAAGGGCGTTTTCTGAAACCAGCCCATTAGAGAGAGAGAGAGAGAGAGAGAGAGAGAGAGAGAGAGAGAGAGAGAGAGAGAGAGAGAGAAAAATATATGAAAGAGAAAAAAAAAACACAAAACAAACAAAACAAAAAAATACAAAAACCCCCCGCCACTCCTCACGCTCTGGGGGGCGAGAGAGAGAGAGAGAAATCTATGAAAGAGAATGAAAAAATACAAGGAAAACCAAACCAACAAATGCAAACAACCCCCGTGACTCCTGAAGTTCTAGGTGGACAGTGTCAGGCTATGCATTGTTAGTCCCTGTGGAACTGAAGTTTGTCATTTAATTTGGCTGGCACTGATTTTTCTTGCAAACATCCATGTAATTTCCTTTTGGCCTCTGGATCTGGGAACATGAGACCCTTTGGTTAGACTCAAACCTCTAATTGCACTTTTCATTTTAAATCAATTCAAAAGTAAACCAGGCCTGACAGAAAGCTCCCAAACAAGCAAGTAAAAATTGATCATGCGTTTGAAAGGCTTTAGTGATGGAGGTGGAGAGGGGGTGGGAGTCAAACTCACAACAGGCTTATTTCCCTCTTTCAGGGTGATCCAGTCCTCCCCATTGGAGCTGATGTCTATTCTGTACGTCTTCACATAATACTTCTTCTTGGTTTCCTTGGAAATGGCACCCTGTGTCCCAACAGCCGTGACAAATCGCAGGAAGCCCAAATCCACCTGCAAGAAAATGACACGTGGGGTCAGTTGGCTGTCCCAACAAGGGCAGCTTTTCCTGCAGGCTCTGCCCTGGGGTTTTCATTCATTGGGACTGGCAGGTATGATATCATGTCTATGTCCCTTATCTTCCCATTCACCTTTCCCATCTACTGCCTTGCTTGGAGCAGCTCAGTTGAGAGGCAGATGGGTCCCAAGACATCACTGGGGAGGAAAAAATATCACAGAGCAGAGCTTGCTAGCTCCTTGTGGTCAGTTTTCCAGGGAGGCGTCCGAACAGGAAGGCGTTACTTCCTGCCCCCACCACATCTCACACACAGGGTTGGCCCCTCTGGAAGGGTGAGCACTAAGGTGGTGTTAAGTTCTGAAGGAGCCCATCTTGATGCACTGCCTCTCAGCAGGTTCCAAAGCTAACTGGTCATGGATTGGAATCCCTGAAATCATGATCCAAAATATACTTTTTTACTTTTTCTCTTGTGTATGTGTACCCATGTTCACATGTATGCAGGTTGATGTGTACATTGGTGCATTCACATAGAGGTCAGAGGTCAACTTTGACTGTAATTCTTTAGATCCTGTTTTTGAGACAGTCTGTCCCGAGGTCCTAGAAGTCACTGATTGAGCTAGATTGGTTGTCAGTGAGCCCCAGGGAATATCCTGTGCCCTCCTCCCCAGTGATGGTATCTCAAGTGTCTATTACCACACTCAGCTTTTTCTTGTGAGTTCTGGGGATTGAACTCAGGTCCTCTTGCTTGTGTGGTAAACCCTTTACCAGCTGAGCCATGCTCCCAGCCCAGAAGACCTTTCTTGCCTCTAATTTCCTACAATTCCTCCTTTTTTCACATTCCTTATGGCTATTCTGCTATAATCAAATCATTTTTTATTAATTTTTCTCATTGTCATCATTAATTACTGCATAGAATTGTAAAATAAAATTCATGATTAATTTCTATATGTTAAGAGTGCCTCCAGTGTCCTTTTATTAATGTGTTTGGTTTTTCCTGTAAACTATTTCTTTCTATTTATTGTATGGCTTGGATTTTACAGAAAAGAAATGTGTTTGAAAAAACAGAGCACTAAAATACGGTAAATTTTTTTTCAAGGCCCAGAAAGTAATTACCTAATATACCCAATTTGCATTGACCAGATATTTCAACAACACATTTGTCACTAGGAGCAATAAATAGAACGCCACTTTCTTTGGAAACAACAAAGGCAGAGTTGTTCCACTCTCTGCTTTGGAATCCTGCTTTCCAGCTACCTGACAGATCAATTTTCAGAAAACACCATTTCAATTAACCCTGCAGTGCCTACCGGCCAGGGGCTTCCGCTGAATCTGGCCTGCATGGACCTGCCTATGAAGGCCGTCTCCTGTCTCTCAGGAACAGTCTTTTCCTGTTAGTCCTGGGAGGAGCTTTGGAAAGCAGCTCTCTGAAGGGAGCCAGAAGTTACCCAGTTCAACAATAGAGTACTTCCACTGCGGGTATGGGAGGCACTTCAGTCCCAACACTGTTTCCATTTCCTTGGTCTAAAAATGTGAAGTTGGGTTGGAGAAAAGGCCCAGCAGTTAAGAGAGCCAGCTGCTCTTGCAGAGGACGGGGGCTCCGTTCTCAGCACCCACATGGCAGCTCACAATCCCCTGTAACTCCAGTTCTAGGGCATTTGACACCTTCTTCTGTCCTCCTCAGGTACCAGGCAGGCATGTGGCAGACTTATACACATGCAGGCAAAACACTCACACATAAAATAAAATAAATCTTTTAAAAAAGTAAAGTCAGGGCTGGAGAGATGGCTTAGTGATTAAGAGGTTGCAGAGGAACCGTGTTCGGTTCCCAGCACCATGGGTAACAACCATTCATAGCTCCAGTTCCAGGGGGCTCCGATGCCCTCTTCTGACCTCTGTGGGCATTGAACGACACAGGTGCTCTTACGTACATGCAGGCAATACATTCACACCATAAAATAAAAATAAAATATTAAAAAAATAAAAATTAAAAAAGTATGTAAACTCTATACTCTGTAAGCTTTCATCAGATTAAAAAAAAAGGGTTGTTTTTGAAAGTCCAGTCAGATTTGAACTTACTATTTCATCAACGATGACCTTGAACTCCTGACCCACCTGCCTCTACCTCCCCAATGCTTGGATTATGCTTATGTGATACTGGGAATGGAACCCAAGGCTTTGCACATGCCAGGCAAATACTCTATCAAAAGAGTCACATCCCCATCCCAGGAATAAAATTTTAATATAAATTAATATTGTAGGCTAATAATGTTGGATGCTTCAAATTTTAATTTAACGAATAATTATCAAGACATTAAAACAATTCAGTACCTATCTTGATAGCTGAAATTGGCAATTATTTTCAAAAGGAAGTTAGGGACTGTTTCATTCCCTTTATGCACAAGTCTCAAAATTGAGAGGTCAGCAATGGCTGTAAGATTTAGCAAAAATACAAGATGGCAAATTAAAATGAATTTCAGACAAAAAGACAGTACTATGCTAACTCAAAAACTTAAAATAAAAACAATTTTAACTATATCCCATACAACATTTGGAATATATTTATACCAACAACTGATTTGCTGCCTCCTTAAAATTCACATCTATCTATCTATCTATCTATCTATCTATCTATCTATCTATCTATCTATCATCTATCTATCTACCATCTATTCATTATCTATCCATCCATCCATCCATCCATCTTTCTATCATCTATCTATGTTTACAGTATTAGGGATCTATTTATCTATTTATTATCTATCCATCCATCCATCCATCCATCTTTCTATCATCTATCTATGTTTACAGTATTAGGGATTGAACCTAGGACCTTATGATGCTAAGTAAGGCCTCTACCACCCACCCATATTTCAGCTCTTTTTAAAAAAAAAAGAAAGAAAGAAAAATTGAGACAGTCTCACTTAATTACCCAAGCTATTCTTGAACTCACTCTTATCCCAGGCAGGCCTGACAGTTGTGATCCTCCTGCCTCAGCCTCCCAAGTAGTTGGGATTACTGTGCGTACCACCAGGCCTGGCTCCCTGAAAATTCACACTTAATTGGGCCTTCTGTGCTGTCTGTCATCCTTACCCATAGTCAGGTGATTTCGAATTCTTACAGAATCTGATCTTTCAGAACACTGGCACCTGCAAGCTAATGAGCACTCTAGACACGGTTGGAGAAAGACTTCAAGAGTCTCAAATGCTCTCAGCACTCCGAGTGCTTTACTGACCATCTGTGAGGTCGTGCCTGTGCGACGTCCACTTGTAAGCTGAAGGGTTCTCAGGACCTTGACGTCCAAGGGAGCATGACACAACGGTGTTTAGATAAACTCTTCCCAACACACTTAAAGAAGGCTCTTCAGTTTAGCAATGATTAAGTTTCCAAATGCATAATTCAACTTGAGTTGATTTGAATTCACTTTAGAAAATCAATCCCTGGGTGTGCTCTTCAGATAGATAGATAGACACAGCATCTCCTATACCAAAGCTGCTTTTGAAGTCACCGTGTAGCCAAGGCTGGTCTTGAACTTCTGATTCCTTGACCTTCACCTCCCTGGTGCTGAGATTACAAACACATGCCACCACACCTGGTCTGTAGGGTGCTGGAGATGGAAACCAGGGTTCGGTATATTCTAGGCAAGTACTCTATCAGCTCAGTTACATATCCAACACCTATTTTCATAATTTTTTTGAGGGAGATTTAGTATTAGGCAGGGAAGAAGTAGTCCTCCTAAAGGAATCCGATGTGTAGGGATCTGCTGACTTTAAGGAAGGAGCCTAAGGCAGGAACAAACAAATCCTCAGTAAAGAAAATGTCCAAAACCTGAACACAAGGCCCCTAAAACACAGGTATGAATCACCAATGAAGAAGAAATTACATTTTCTTTTCTCAACAGCAATAAAAGGCACCAGCAACTTCCTTGGTAATTGCATAAGGTTTCCTGCTGTGTGTTCAACTCTGTGGCTCCTCTTATGTGCCACATCGGAATATCTGAAATTTTGTTTCATTTTTCTTCTTAATATTACTGCCACTGGATTTACTAAAGATACATGACAACCTCGCAAAATCTAGGGTGGAACCTACACCAATGGGACATAGAGAGGATGCTACGTGGATCTCTGACAAGCACAGCCTCCCTGTAGCTAGGGACTCACCATCAATGCGGAGTCTCTTCACAGGTCCTTTCTTTCCAACTGCCTAGGGGAATTCTCTGGAACGGCCAGGGACCTATCTGCCACCCTTAGGTGCCAGTGAAAGTCTGGGAGGAGATGAGATAGCCTCATCAACACCTCTGTTACCACTGTGGTGTTCATGGAAACCCAAAAGGGCTTAACATCCTGGGTGTTATATATGAAAAACTTCAACGAAGGCCACCCTGAAATGTGCCGCTCAGGGATAAAGTTATTTTGAGAGGAAGGCAACTGAGAATCAACAACAGGTGCAAGAAAAAGCACCTGCCCACATCTCTCCTGCCTAACAACAGGGCAAGTATCCTCATGTTAAGGAGCAAGAACGTCCCCTTGTGCTATGCTTCCAAGAGTCAGCACTGGGTAAGTGTGCGTGAGCACACCTTACTGGAAAAACCTTTTCCACTTGCTATGCTTATGAGTGTTCCAGTTACTTTCCCACAATTCATTGGCCTAGAAGCCCAACTCCCTTTTCTTTCATAGA
This sequence comes from Nannospalax galili, assembly GCF_000622305.1. Lineage (NCBI taxonomy): Eukaryota > Metazoa > Chordata > Mammalia > Rodentia > Spalacidae > Nannospalax > Nannospalax galili. The sequence goes on from NW_008350332.1 coordinate 478,921, forward strand.
ATCATTTCTCCACAGTAATCACCATTTGTTACAAAGGTGTATCAGTGCTTGAATATAACTCAAGTTTTTATTTTCTATGAAGCCCCACTGACATAAAACTATGAAGATCATTTATATACTTTGCTTTTGTTAATCTATCTTTTGTCAGTTTAGTTTGAGGCCTCAGGTATGAAACCAAAACGCGTAGAAAAACAGCCTTTTCTTCTCTTACAAATCTTTTTCACTTGCCTAGCTAATCAGGATGGTGGTCTCATTTGTCTCTCACTGCATCTAGTATTTAGTAACATTAAAAATTTATAATTCCTTGGGAGGCAGAGGCAGGCGGATCTTTGTGAGTTCAAGGCCAGCCTGGTCTACATAGTGAGTTACAGGACAGCTGGGGCTACAGGGAGACCCCGTCTCAAAAAGCCAAAAAAAAAAATTTAATTCTTAATGAAAATAATTGTAATTCCAAACAGAAGATAAAAATGTTCCCTATCTGTATTTCTTGACATGCCAAATTCTTATGGTTTAAAACAAAATAAAACCAAACCTTTTCCACTTTTTTAATGGAAGTGACCATTTCCTCTTTCTGGCCTGGTGGGCTGAGGAAGGTACTTCTACACTGTAAGCCCAGCATGTGGCTCAGAGTTCATCACACTGAGCTCTTGTTCTGGCTCCTTCTAGCCTTTTCTAGCCTTTTGTGATTTCTCTTCAAAAACATTTGTCTTTCTGTTACAGCTAATAGATTCACAAGATGTAGTATAGATTATAGGAGAAAATAAAATCTCCATAAGACATAATCACTTCACCCTTTCTGAGACTTTTTCCTGTGCAAAATATATGGGACTGTGTGTAGCTCTGTAGCCATAAAAGTGAGGTCTACCATCTCTGTTTTTGAGTATTTGCTCTTTAGTTTCATGAATACACTTTCATACCAACAGTATTTTTCTTTTTCTTCTTTTTCTTTTTGAGACAGGTTCTATGTGGCTTAGGTTGGCTTGGAGTTCACTCTCCTTCTGCCTCAGTGCTGAGGAGAGTGAGTGCTTCTTATAGGCATGTGCCACCACACTTAACTACATTAGTATTCTAAGGTCATCACTGGGGTTTCATTGTACGTTGGTGTGACATCTACATCGACCCAATCTTATCTAGTCAGTTTGCTATTTTTGAGTCTTCAGGTATTGGACGTTATGGGACAATCATGAGCTCACCCAGTGGACACCATCCTGCTTATCAGCTGAGTTCGTTAGGCTAAAGTGAACACAAAAGTGCGGCAAACTCGAACATATGACCTCAGGAGGGAATGGCACACAAAGCAGCTCAGAGGAAGACAAATCAGAGAACTGGAAGGGAGTGGAGACATATCACAGCCAACTGTGATGCCAAGTATGTACAGCGAGGGGTCCAGAGTAGGAATCTGAAATTGGACATGAAGAAAAAAATGTTCCAGAGAGAGAGGGGGCAGGAAGTACCGAAGTATCCAGGAGCAAATGAAGGGATGAAATACTGGACCCCAAACAGCCAGTCACAGTTCTCACACCACAACAGACATTATCCAAAATACACTGACTCTGCAGACCATGTGCTCCTCAGAACTGAAAGGCCCTGAGCAGTAGTCGTGGGGACAATCTAGGATCTCCCAAGCACCATCCTCTAGGGCTTGGCTCTGAACTGCCTTTGTGCTTACACCAACCGTCATTCCAAGAGACAGAGATAGGAATCACAAACCAGCACCGAGCAGAGCAGCTCTCCACAGTGCTGCCTCTGTGTTCTGGAGGACCCCATTCCTGAACACTTCTTTCCCCCACAAACACCCAGGCATGCAATCACCGTAATCAGGTAGCGTGCTTTTCTTAAACCAAACCCTCTGCTCCACTCACTGTTTTTTGAATGTGTAGCTTTACTTCCTAGTTGCTTTATTTTTGAGAAGATATATATGATTTCACATCTGAGTTTGAAAGACTTCCGTGAAGGGATGATGGGGAGGGGTGTGCAGTGGGGTGGACACATGTGTAACCAAACATCAAATGCATTCTCTCAGCTTGTGGAGTGTTCCCACTGGGGGTGCGACACAAATCAACATCTGGAAAGCATCCAGTGGTAGGTAGGCTATCTCCAGAAGTTAATCAGACTCCTTTGGAGTTTTAGCGGCAGTTTTCTGAGCTAGCTTGTATAGCTCGATGAGCATGAAGGGACTCAATGGGACACCCTGTTTCCAGTACAGTAAAATTCCAAGATGTTAGATTGTCCATGCACAGAAGAAGTATCAGACAGAGACAAGGAAATTTCTAACAAGCCTCAGCTGGTCTTGTTGCTGGAGACCTTCCAGTGGCACTGGGTCAAAACCATGGCCCCCACGTTTTCTTTCCTTTTAGATGTCTGCAAGAACAATCCGCACACACTTTATGGCTGGGGCATTGTCTTCACAATAACAGGAAACACATTCCCCAGATAGAGAGAAGCAAGGAGAAGACCACATTTTACTGGGAATCACTTGAGGATGAAGCGACATGTTTCAGCATCGTGTAGTAAATCATGAAGCAATCTCTGTGAACTGCTGGTTAAACAGCAGCATGCAGCCTCCCAGCCATGAAATGGATATCACTGCTTCCTACGATCATACACAACCAGTGATCAGTAATATCGGAATGTGGGAAGGCTCATTTCCAAAATGAAAATCTGTCTTGCTCAATAAAATACTACCCAGCGAGCAAGCGTCGGCAAGGGAGCATTTACCAGCTTTTAATGCTCCAAGGCAGGCTGGGACGAGAGCCTGAGAAAATAAAGGACAAAGAACTGGGGTCTGATTAAAAACAGGAAAATCTGTTTGTGAGGGGAAGACCACAGCCGATTTTCTTCAGAGCATCTTTGATGACTCAAGGCTGTTTAATTCATCAGTTGATACGACAGGCAAAAGAAAATATTTTTAAGCAATTGTCTCATTTCCTTAGATAAAACACATGTTTTCTGACCCAGCCAGGCCTGTGGCCCTCAGCTATTCTAGACCGAGTGGAGCTAATTCACGGCACCTGACTGCTGTGTGCCTGAAACTCAGGGCTTCCAGCTTCCTACAGATGCTACTTAGAATACAACCACTAATGGTTAATAGCATAATTCTCTAATGGTTAATAAAATAATTCTCTACCTATATTATTTTGCTATGATTTTTGTAGTATATAGGAAAATGACAATAACAAAAACTGCTCTTTTTAATTAAAAAAAAATCCACATTGCAGCCCCTGTGTGTAGGGTATTTTATTAAGGGCTAAATTTAAATGCATTATCTCCTAAATTCTTACATCTAGCAAAAGGAAGGTTTTATGGGCAAAGTGATATGTCACCTTGTACAGAGTCCCATAGCTTGCTTGGGATGAATGAACACTGCCACCCCTGTGTGACCCATGGCACCCCAAGGCTGCTTAGTTGAGTTCCAAGGCAGTAAGAATAGGATCTGACAGCTCTTCTCTTTTGGAAATTGAGAATTTTGTGCAGTATAGGAAATATGAGGCCATTTGTGATCACCTTGTTGATTAGTTTAAAATATATGCTGGCATGCTGGGTGTGGTGGCGCATACCTTTATTCCCAGCCCTCTGGAGGCAGAGGCAAGCAGATCTCTGTGAGACTGAGGCCAGCCTGGTCCACATCATGACTTCTAAGAAGGCTGGGACTAGGGAAACACTGTCAACAACAACAACAAAAACAAAAACAACAAAACAAACAAAAACCCTGCCAAATATCTATATGCTGACTACTAAAAGAGTCTGCTTCATATACAATTAGATGGTTGAAAAACAACATGATTATAAATTATTTTATTTTAAAATTCAGGCAAAGAATAGAAATGCCGACTAAAAGAAAAGCGTAGGATGAATGTCCTCAACTTTTTCTGTAGTCTTAATTGCCTGAATCAGTCTTTCCAAAGTTGAATTAAAAGAAAGCAAATTTCTGATTTTTGCCTCAACACCTATGGCAGATAAAAGAGGCAACTCTGGCTGCATCTGGATTCTGGCACAATCTTCCATCTCATGTTAATTTCTTTTGCATAAACCAGAACTAACTAATGAAAAAAGAAATACTTAGCTCTGAGGTGATCTTTAAACTGCAGTTCCACTGGGTTCTGTGGGATCAGTGAAATCTTCTGTCATCCCTTAAAACTGCCCAGAGACAAGGAGAATCCGCCCAATGGGAAAATGTTCTAGCATTTCAACTGAAGATGTTTCTGTAATCCAGAATCATTGCAATATTGATATCAAACATGGAGGGGAAGGCTGCTGGAGATGGAGACTGCCTCTGGTGGCTTGTGTTTGAGAATAATGCTTAGAACCATTGAAATCCCACCAGGAAGTGCTTGGTTCATGTCAAGAAATACAGTTAAACATGGAGAGAGTCTTCATATATGTTTTACAAAATCCAAGAACAACATGATTGTGTTCAGTAAAAGAGGCTGATACTCCATTTTAGTTTCTCTTTCTTGATAAATCTATAAGATCTGGACACAATTATGTTCTGATAAGAACAACAAAAAGGACATGTAACCACTACTGGGGCTATATATCGCTTCCAGATAGAGAGATTGCACTAAAGCAGTTCAAAATTCCTCTGTAAAGTTGAAGTAAAAGTTTGATTGAGTCAAGGCTATATAAGAGATTGTTTCAAACTATTTCTGCTGACCTGTGAAAACTTTTCTCCTGGTGAATGAAGTCTTTTGCTTCAATGCCATGAAAACTTGTGATTTCCTTGAACACTTTACTAGCTTGATCTAGACCATGACACTGAAATGGTCTCCCACAATAAGGATACTCCAGAGGTTTTGATCAACTGTGTGTGTGTGTGTGTGTGTGTGTGTGTGTGTGTGTGTGTGTGTAAGAAACCAGAGGTCAATATCAGGAGTTCTTCTCAGGCACGGCCCACCTTGTATTTTGAGACATGGTCTCCCATTGAAACCGGAACTTGCTAAGTAGTATAGGCTGACTGGCCAGTGAGCCCCAGGGATCTGCCTGTCTCTGTCTCTCCAGCACTGGGATAATAAGGGCATAGTGCTACATCAGTTCTTAAAGGTGCGTTGAGAAGATAGAGGTTGGGTCCTCATGCTTTTGGGGAAAGCAGTTTACTCAGCTCTCTCCCCAGCTCCAGAAACTTAATACTTTAAATTTTAAGAATGCTTAAGTTACATTTAATTTAAAGCCTGAACCTAATACCTTAATCTTGATTTAGGACAAGTGTTCTCAACAGACCAAATATAATCCCTAAGGATTTGCTATGAATTTACTCTAAAGTTCTGCAATAAAAACTGCATGGCTATGTAGACACAGCCTGTTCTGGTGTCAGTCATCTAGAGGTAACAACAATGCTCTGTGCATCTGAAAAAGCCAAAAGAAAGGATTTGGAATGTTTTCTTCACAAAGCAATGGTCAGTGTGTGAGGAAATAGGTACGTGTGCCCTGATTTATGCATCATCTACGTCACATAACACCCCACAGACAATGGCAGGTTTGTAGATGGAGAGACTGAGACATGGAGCAAGTGAGAGCCTCGCTTGGATCCTGACAATGAGTCTAATCAGGAAGTCAAAGTCTAAAGCTTTGCCACAGGCTCCATACCTCAGACGCTCAAACTCTGGGTAACGGTAAATTGAAGGATCGAAGGATGCCCTATGTGCAGAAAAAGTCATTTCATTCAGTAAATTCAAACACTTGGGTCTGCCTCTGGGAACACAGAAGCCTGTGTAGTAATGTGGCATGTCACACATGATGGTGTCAGACTGAAGTACAAACTGCCCGTTTGAACAATGGGGTACTATGGGGTTCCGAAGATGGAAAAAAAGCACTTGTGGAAGGGAATAGAAAGAGCTTTATGGAAAAGGTTAAGTGAAGCATTCAAACTGGGCCTCACAGGATGGGCGAGACTCTGGCTGAGGAAGTAGCCAGGGCTGATGAGGTAGAGGCAGAAGGAATGGGGGAATCCCATCCATTTGTCTGCATACGGGAATACTCCATGGGATGAATATTGCTCTTCTAGCTGTGTCTCTCGGCAGGATTTACTCATAGAGTAAGAGTGACCTTCCTCCCTGCCACACACAGGCAGATACAAAGAAATATATACTACACACACACACACCATAGAGATACGTACATCACACAGACAGACACACCACACACACACACACACACACACACACACACACACACACACACACACACACAACACAGATACACCACACACAGGTAAATGCAAAGAAACACACACACCACTCACAAGCAGACAGAAGGAAACACACAGACACACAGACACAAACCACACACACACACACACACACACACAAACAGAAAAATGCCTCCCTCCTGGGCTTTCATAAAATGTAGGAGGCCAGACAGTGAGGCAGTTAGCTAGAGATAGAGACAGGAAGGTCTTCACTGTAATTAGACTTCAAGCTCAGGACCATGTACTGTACCACTGAGGTGCTTTCCCTCCTCTGTGACTCCAAGGCATTCCTGAGAACCAGACAAGCTCACTCTGTCAGACTCTGCTCTTGGGCCAGTGACATTTTCCTCAGTTCTACTTTATAATTCTGGTTATACTAGTAATAAAACATTTCAAGGAGACAGCATACTAATGGCGTGAGCTTTCCCCTGCGTTCCCTTTGCAGTCCAAATCTCATAGTTGGGTCCTCAAACATTTAAGGACAGCGAATGGTCAGCGAATGCTGAGCAGAAGCTCGCATTTGTATCCTGTCCTGCAGGGAAGGTAGTGGCCAGCAGTTATTTATTTATGATGCAACTAAGTGTCTGGTGTGTGTGTTCAGCGTGTAGGCAAAAAGAGGAAGAATGTTACAAGATTTTTGTCCTGTAGTCAGGGGGGAAGAAACCAGACAAAGAATAAATCTCAATACAGAGTATGCAGGCTGCACTGAACTTAGTAGATTCTAGGCTCTGGGGAAATTTGGGGGTACTTCTGGTTGGCATGTGGTAGTCAAAGGCAGAGGCCCCAGAAGTAACTGTGTAACTTTGGCCTGGAAGAGCAACCGGGTAATGCTCAACAAGTTAATTAGCCAATTCCAATTCAAGCTTTAGTTTTTCTTCTCTCCAACAGAAAACATTTAGTCAGTTCTCATGGTTGTGAGGCTCACATGATGTACATCCATACACATTGGCCATTAGAACATGGTGATATTTCCCTTAGTTACTTGTGTAGTTGGTGCGTGTGTATGTGTGTATGTGTGTGTTTGCGTACATACACACACAGAGTTTTCCCTGTAGTACCTAGATTATAAGTCCTTCGAAGGAGTGACAGCCTTCTGCAGTTTTAATGCACGATTCCTATATATCCTTAATCTTTAGCAGATGCTCCATAAGTGTTTGTTGAGTTTAAATTCAATGTTGTTTTAAGTCCAGTGTGGCTGGCAAGTCTAAAATTCCTTTCTTCCAAACAAAAGCCAATTGCCCGCTATTAAAGTCAGCATGAAAGTGTCTGGGCCACTAACTGAACTCTTAAACAAGCAATGCAATTGCCCTTATCCTGATATTTCTCACTGCAAATACTATAACTTGTCATAAAGTTTCAGTCCTTTTGAAAAGAGTCCCATTGAGTTTCACTGGCCAGGTCCACCCTGTATAGAGTGGCCCTTATTACTGATTTCTCAAATGGCCTCTCATGAACTCAGTGTTTCTTCTCTTGGAAGTCCCTCTAAAGGACAGCAGGAATTAAATAATTCTTCCACTGTATCCAGCACAGTCTCGACCTGCTCTACCTTATTGTCAGATGCAGTGGCAAGCTTGCCACCCCGGAGTATTTATGTGTGAGTTGTTTATCTAGGGCTTGGGACTCCCTTATACCTTTCTTGTATTTTTACAAAAGTAACATCAAAAGCTCTGTACCACTGCGGGTCAGAAGGCTTCACCGACTTTGCATGTGATCGTTATAAGGTACTGTGGGGCTAGGAAAGGCATGCAGATGGCAGGCAGAAGCAGAGCTAAGCAGGATCATACCTTTCCAAAGTGCATTGAGGGACACACACACACTTTCCTAGTCTCTTGGCACCTTAAAATGATTTCAAACCAAATGGATCAAGAAAATATTAAATAGCACATACAGGGAAAGTATCTTTCTGTTTTAAAAAGTTGTTCTGGGACTGAGGAAATAGTTCATTCAGTAAAGTGCTGGCTATATAATAATAAGGATCTGAGTTTGACCTCCATAGCCCACATGCAAAAGCTGGTGCATACACTTAGTAGCTCAGCACTGGCGAGGGGCTGACGGAAGGATCCTGGGGCTCATTGGCTAGCCTCTTTGGTGACTTCTAGGTCAGTGAAAGATCCTTTCTCAAAAACAAAGTGCATATGTCCTGAGGAATGACACCTGAAGTTGTCCTCTGGCCCCTACATGCATGCACATGTATCTGTAGATACATGTACCCATACACACTTCCTGAACACAAAGTGGCTGTTCTATTCTGCTCACATGATTCTGTCTGCTGCATTGCGGTGATTCCTGAATGCCCAGAGATAAGTAGGCATTAGTACTCTGCGTCTGTGTGTCTCTGCACAGATGAGCTATTGACTAGTCCTCGGTCAGTCACTGTCTTTAATTCCTCCTTCATCTAAAAACTAGGTTTAAAAAATAAACACAATGGGGAATTTCAGGAAACTAAAGGCCTGCTGATGGGAGCAATGGCCTCCATCAGTCACTTGGCCTATAAACTTTGACAGCACGCTTTCACATGGGTTTCCCATGTATTTCTCAGTGAGCTAGGTGGGTCTTTCCTAGTAATGAGAGTTTCACGTGTTGATGAGGAGGCTGTGAATGCAGGTGTCCGACAAAATTCCTCCACTTGGCATAAAACATCCTGCCAGGAGCTGACAGGATCACTGAGCCTGAAGTTATAATGAATGCAGCCCAGAGGCTAGAAAGACGAGGAATAGGCAGCTGGGTACCAGCTGTCAAAGATTCTGTGCAGTTCCTAGAGGAGGATGATCATTCTGGCTTGTTGTTGTTTGCTTGTGTGTTTGTCTGCTTGAGGCAGGATTTGGCTACAAAACCCTGGCTATTCTTATCCTTGAGGCCTCTGCTTCTAGAGCCCTAGCCTTACAGGCATGGGTTACCACACTCAGCCCAGTCACTTTGAGGACAGATCATTAAGGCTTGGGATTTAACATTTGGCCAACTTTGTTTCCATGTTAGAAAGCTTACCATTCCCTAATAGACTAACTCTCTTCCTGAGAATTGTTTATACAGGGGAGAGGGTGTTTAAGGCCTTCAAAAGTACATTTACAAAGAATTTCCAAAGAATTACTGAGAGAATCACTTATTATTAGCTCTCACAATGGATGAGCTAAACAAAACTCAGTCTGGGGCCAGAGAAAAAGAATACACTGGAACCTCTTTGGATGGAGTACTAAATGAAAACTATGAAGGAAGCATGTTCCAGGGAGCTGACTGTCTGCTCCACCTAGAAGAAAGGGAAAAAGATGGTGTCATGTGACCCTCTGAGGCGCACAGGCCTCCTTCACCATTCAAATGAAACCGGCTTGCACAATGAAAACTGTTTCCATGTTCTGGGAAAAATCCAGTTTTCTAATTGCATGCATTTTAATTTTAGCCCAGGTCACACAATAGGAAAAATATGACTAGCTGACACCTTTCAAACCACAAGGACACAGCACAAGTGTCACATGGGCACCTTGTGCTGTTTGCTCCTCTCCTAGCTTTGCTGGGTGTTTCTAACATACCAGAAGCAGTGGCTGGCATTTACGGCTCCACTGGAGTGTGTGTGTGTGTGTGTGTGTGTGTGTGTGTGTGTGTATACGTGTGTATACATGCATTTGAACACATGTTCATATGTGTATGAAGGTCAGAGATCAACATCAGATGTCTTCCTCAATCTCTTCTTCACTTACTTTTTGAGACCCAGTCTCTCCCTGAACCTGGAGCTCATAGATTTCACTAGGTCAGCTGGCTAGTAAACCCCAGGGATTTTCCTGTCTTCTCTTTTCCAGTGCTGGGATTATAGGTGTACACTATCATGCCTGGCTTTTTATGTGGGTGCTGCAGATCAAATTCAGGTCCTCCTTGAGGTTATCTCCCTGGTCCTCCAGTGACCCATTTCAAACACACACATACACATGTGATTGGACACATGTATTTCAGCTGTATGTTGGCAATAAGCGGTCACCTGTCTAGTGCAGGTGAACAGTTTGTTGTATGCAGGTACACACTTGGAGAGTGTTGGGGAAGGCACTTCTTGGCAGAGAATGCAGAGCTAAGGCCCATGCTGGGAAATGCTGCAAAGGCCTTCCCTCTTCCCATAGGATCTTGCGGGTTTTCTGAGCAAGGAGAATCCAATTACCTGTTCCTTATACTCTGAGATGCAAAGTTAAGGGATTATAGCACATCACGTCACATGGTTTTAATTAAAATGCCAGGAATTAAAAAGAAATGGAACGATGATTCTTAATCTGTCTGAATTACATTTGATAAAAACGACCTTAATTGAGATGAATCTTATGTGAGAAACATAAATATTCTAAATCTAGACATTTTACAGGAAGAGGAGTAGATACCAGATGTTCACGCACATTCTTCTAGAAGCAGCAGTATTGCCACTAAGGGGGTAGAGTTATCGCATGGTGGAAGTTGAGGAGCGGAACTCCATTTCTCAGTGATTCACACTCCCTGCCAGACACAGAGGCCCATGTGTGGTGTGGTCATGTGTGTATACATATTTTGCATGTGTGTGGGCATACATATTTTTAATATGGTAGATAACTATTAAATAAATGAACTATTTCATTGTGGTATAGTGCCTTCCACATGTAGAATGGCACCCTTATAAATGCATGCAATATTTGGAAACATGTTAAACCTATAGAATGATATAATATGCATACTATGAAATGTTGCTGATTGAGACTAACAATGACTAGTCTAGATTTTTAAAAGTACATTAAAGCTTTTTGATTTATTTTTATGTGTATGAACATTTTGTTTGCATGTATGTAAGTGCACCCATGTCATGCAATTCTCATGGAGGCCAGAAAAGGGCATCAGATCCCCTGGAACTGCAGTTACCAACAGTTAGCTGCCATGTGAGTTTGGGAACTGAACCCAGGTCCTCTGCAAGAGCAGCCAGTGCTCTTAACCTCTGAGCCATCTCTCCAGCCCCATTAAAATATTAAAGTTAGCATATATGATGGTCAGTATTTTCAACTTGATAGGATATAGAATCACCTAGAAAACAAATATCTTGTGTCTGTGAGTTTCTAGATGAGGTAGATTGAGGCAGGAAGACACACCCTGACTGTGACTAGCACCACCCATGGACAGGGGTTCTGGGCTATAAGCTGAGTATAAGCATTCATCTCTCCACTTCCTCACTATGGACACCATGTGACCAGCTGTCTCATGCTCCTGCCGCAGGGCCTTCACCATCATGATGGACTACACTTTCAAACTGTCAGCCAGAATAAAACCTTCTTCCCATAAATTGCTTATATTAGGTATTTGTCACAAGAATAAGAAAAGTAACTAATATGGCATACAAAGTGATGAGTTTCATTTATTGATTTTTCATTAGTTTGTATTTTTTGAAATGTTTAAATAGCCAGTAAAATGTCACTTGCTATGTACATATTTATTTTGTTAAATTAGAAACATTATTAAAGAGCTATTTTTCTTTTTCTCATAAGCTCTGTGTGCTTCCTGAAATATCAAAAGTATTCATCATGATTTAATATTTCTTATGTTTCCCAAATTCTGTTTATTATCACGAATATTTCCCACTAGAAATTTAGCATTTCATCCCCAGATCTCCAAACTGAAGGTTCTGTCTCACTGCTTGCTCGTATGTGCCTAGCTGGGTCTGGTCTTTCTCCAGTCTGAGGTGGGATTTACCAGCTTTAGTGCTAAGTAAACACTTCAAGTCCAAACACTGAAGACAACTGCAGCTCTCTCTTCAGGAAGCCGGTGCCTGGTGCAGCTTTCCCCCTTTCTTTTCTGAGTAGTCTTATGTCTTACAGATGCTCAGTACCCAGAGAGATCTTTGTCTTCTTTCTTTGTTGAATCAGGGTCTCCCTGTAGTCCCAGCTGACCTAGAATTTGCTATGTAGACTAGGCTGTCCTCCATCTCACAGAGATCCACCTGCCCCTGCCTCCCGAGTTCTGAGATTAAAGGCCTGATCCACCGTGCCCAGCTGACCATTGTCTTTTTAAACGAGAAACAAAGACTGTGCATGGATAAAACTTTAAGGTGTGAGCAGGCTGCAGTGGTGGGTGAGCCCCAGCCTCACAGACAAGACTGGAGAGACCTGAAAGACAAACATCTGGGCTTCATCTTGTCACCCCCTGGGCTGCATGTCCCTGAAAGAACAAAGGAAAACAGCCCCCAAAGCAAAGCTTCAACATGAACTCCTCAATAGGCTTCACAGTGGAGCCCACCTGAACAATTATTTAATCTTAAGAAAAAAAATTCTTAATGAAACAAATTAGCTACGTGCTGCCTTACATGATTACCAATTGTATTTAAAACGAGTTCCAGCTCTGCGCCATAGATTTATGTTTTCACCTTAGGTAAGCTCAGGGCACTAGCTGATCGAGTACATTTATTTTTAATAGAATCATGGAATCTTAAATGCTTGAAAGGCCCCGAGAAGCTGTCTTATCCAATCACCCACTCCCTGAAGAACAGTTTCGATAGCCCTCTCAGGCTTGCTAAAAGAATGAAAGAACTTATTTATTCCTTTTGCTAAATCCATAAAATGTAGTTAGAAGTTTAAAGCATTAGAATTGTAAGAAAAACAAAACTTTGCTAGAATCAGGCTTCGGTTCTCATTGAAGAAGGCAATTAGAAGGCTGTAATGTATCTTTAACCCCTTGAGGCAAAGAGAGCGAAGGGAAAATATGTACAAGTCACTTGCTCAAGTGCATGTATGATGACCTCTGCGGGCACTGCACGACACAGATGCACGTACACATACGCAGGCAGTATATGCGTAGACATAAAATTAAAATTAAAACTTTTTTACAAAAGAAATTACTATGTTAATGCAGATTTTTGGAGGGGTATATTAAATGAGGACTCTGAGGCCCCACATCTCCATCCACACCTGAGCTTGGATGCCAGTGTGCACACCGCTCTCTCATCATCGGAGAAGGCGTCAGTGGATATACTAAAAGTTTTAAACTATAGGTTCCCTCAGTTCTGAAGAACACTATTTTCCCTCATAGGTTTTCAAACTACAGTACAAAAGTTATTTAAAGCTCAAGACTGGGTGTGCTACATTACACACTGCATAAATGTAGCCAGTGCTCCTACATGTGTACATTAACACACTCTGTAAAAGGTACAATTATTACCACCGGGACAGAAATCAACAAACCCCACCAAAGGAATTTCCTAAAACTGCTATCATAAAATCTGTGCATGTTATGGATTTCATTAACGTTTTACTCCCAGAGGAGTCCCAATTGTATAATAACAGAAGTTCTTTAAATTTTCAGTACCGCAGACAGGAACAGCCTTTTCACCCAAAACAGATGTGAAGCCATTAGCCTTCCTTCTCACTGGTCCACAGATATGGCACTGGCTGGTAAAGGGGAGCTCTTGATGGGCTGTCATTTAGGTTACAAAGATGGAAACGTAATGTTACTTTTTCATGAAAAGATAAATTGATAAATGATAGACAGGCTTTGTAACCTCCGTTCCCTACACTTGAGTATGTTTGAAGTTAAAAGATAACAATAAACTTCTGATTGACATATTTCAAAAAATCTAAAATATGGGGCTGGAGAAATGGCTCAGTGGTTAAGAGCACTGATTGCTCTTGCAGAGGACTGGGGTTTGGTTTCTAGCACTCATGGGGCAGCTAACTACTGTCTGTAACTCCAGTTCCAGGGGATCTGATGCCCTCTTCTGGCTTCTGTGGGCCTTGCATGGCACAAGTGCACTTACATGCAGGCAAAACACTCATATACATAAAATAAAAATAACAAATAAATATTTTAAATATCCATGCTAATTTCAGTCTTATTTGCCTGATTCTTGCAATTTAATTCTTGTATTTCCTTTCCTGTGTATCATCCTTATCTCTGTACATTTTGAGTGTGATTGTGCTGTGGTCTAAAATAACATCTGTATTTATTTAGCTAAAAACAGTTCACTTTTAAAAGCTAAAAATAGAGAAACTTAAGATAAACAAGCAGGGAGGTTCGTGATGTGATTTTCCTGTAGAAGGTAAACAAACAGATTTGTATTTTTGGAAACAAAGGAACCTTTGCTTCTGTTCAGATAGTAGCTACAAATGGCTGAGAAAGAACAAAAAGCCAAGCAATAAGTAGCTTTTCATTCAGAAGAGTGACCCATCTGATGATTTGAAAACTGACCTGAGGGCATGGTGACTCATGTCTTGATTCTTAGCACTTGAGAGGGAGAGGCAGGTGGATCTCTGTGAGATCAAGGCCAGCCTAGTCTACATAGGGAGTTCCAGGCCAACTGGGGCTACACACTGAGAGTATGTCTAAAAAAGAAAAAAAAAAAGGGGCTTGGAGGACCTGAATTGGGTTCCCAGCACCCACATGGTAGCACCCATTCTTAACTCCAATTTCAGGCGCTCTGATGTCCTCCTCTGGCTTCCATGGTACCAGGCACACATGTGGCATACTTACATATGTGCAAGCAGAACAGTCATACACATAAAATACAAAAAGAAACAAAAATCTTTAAAAAAAAAACTGACTTGAGCCTCTTTGTCTAGTGGATTTCAGTTGGGGGTGGTTTTTCCTCCAATAGCGAACAAAAAGTAAATATCTATACAAGTATCTTCTAGTAGTTGGAACTACTATGTCGGCAGATGTAGGTTTCTCTTAGGTGTAGCTAAGGGTGCTGCTCACCACTATACAAGGGACAGGGTAATCCCTACAGCCCAGAATTACCACTCACAGCATGAGCCCTCTCCACACCAAGAAACTTCTCTACACATTGCCCCGTGTCCAGTCGTGTGTTGATGTTGTAACTTTTGTGGCAAACACTGTCTATCAAACAGCAACTAAGTGGGGACTAGCTGAAGGTGATACTGGTGTTCAGGACATCACATTTATACAGGATGTGCCCCTCTTCATATCTTATTTAATAACTGAATGGGAACAGGGTGTCAAGATGCTAGTCTGGGTTCTGTTAACTGATTTCCACTTGGTCTTGCAAACCTCTGAATCTCTGAGGCTCTGCAAATTAAAAGAAAATGATGCTTGCACCCATTTTCAGTCCTATGCTTAGAGCTGAAATATCCTAGGGAGGAAAAACAATTGTCTTCAGGGTGTAACTATGAAAGACACTGGCATACCATACTAAAAAACCAAAGCTGTAAGCAAAGTGGTGTCCTGCCATGAAGATCATGTAAATGTAACTCTATATAAACAGTTGCATTTCTTTCAATGTTGCTTTCAAAAGTTATAGATGCTCATTGTTGACACCAAATACTCATTAGTAAAATTGTTTGTCTGATTTCTAAAACTGAATTAAGTTGTTGACTTGACCAAAATTATTACAATCATCTTGATAATTTTTACATAACAAAGCAACTGGTTAAAATATTGAAATAATGATGTCATAGGCACCTCTGTTTTCCCCAATCCTCCTTTAAGGTTTAAGCCTTGGAACTCTGAATTTAATCCTTCCATATTTATGCCCTTCAAATGACCTGTAATGTGAAAGGCCAAGGTCCCAGAGCCAACTTCAGGAACTATGGCTCAGAGGACACTGACTTCCTGGGTACTGGGGGACCCTGCACAGGTACCAGACCTGTGGTGAGTGAGCTAAGGAGTGAATATGAAACATTTAGTCTATGTGGGAAGTAGAAGTCAGTGCAGATTCAGGGTGAGGTGGCTTGCTAAAGCTCACCTGTGGAAAATTTTCAAAGCAAATTATATGCCGTCCAGATGGACATTTACAGTGCTAACATCGGTTGTAATACACATACATACACACATGCACACCTGGGAATGCAAGTTGAAACAAACACCTGTATTTCCCCTAAATTTGCTAACTGTATTTTACAGGCATCATTCCACGTTTGGGGAACCCAGTGAGCTATTTTTTCAGTTCTCTAGTTACAGATTTATAAAGTATCATTTTATTGTAATTTCAGCAATTTGCTAATGATCTGAATGAGTTAATGTACCCCCTAGAGTGCCTGGTTTATAAACACAGAGTGTTTACAGTCAGAATAACCTGGCTGTATATGCATTCTGGATTCGCCAATTTAGCAGATGGAAGTGATTTTGAGGAAAGCACTGCAGATTGTAAACCTGCGAGATGCTGGCAATTTTTGCAAAAAATAAAAAATGATTTCATAGGAGGAACCGTTTCACACTCAACACCAGGAAAGGAAAGATATGTCCAGAGAGTACAAGAAGAAAGAAAATACTGTCTGAAATTTGTTAATGTAAACAGTAGTCAGTAGCTTCAAGATATATCAGTTCAGTTCCTAACTTTCTATTGGGGGAGACCCTAAAGATTAAAAGCAGGGGCTTCAAGTAAAGGACTTATAAATAAGCAGTCACTTTTTCTACTAGTCTAGATGGTTCAAATCTATAATAATAATGACTGTCAGAGGAGACATTGCCAAAGAGTCATGAGTTATTTTATTTCACTTGACCCTTAAAAAGAGGTCTACCTGTCCTGTCTTTGCTTTTGAAGACAGGAATCACACGCCTTGTGCGCGTGCATGCATGCGTGCATGCGAACAGTATGAGCATATATATAAAGACCAGGTATCAATTCTGAGAGTCATCCATACTCATCCCTCAGATGTTTTCTACCTTGTTTTTCAAGATAAGTTTTTTCATTTGCCTATAGTTTGCCAATCAGGCTAGTCTAGCCAGCCAGTAAGCATCAAGGATCCCCTGTCTCCTCTTCCTCAGCAGTGGGATTGCTGTTGTCTGCTAGCACTTTACCGACTGAGCTGTCAGACAAGTCGTAGTCTCATGCTTTAAGTTATATTCGCTCAGATGTTTTCTACCTTGTTTTTCAAGATAAGTTTTTTCATTTGCCTATAGTTTGCCAATCAGGCTAGTCTAGCCAGCCAGTAAGCATCAAGGATCCCCTGTCTCCTCTTCCTCAGCAGTGGGATTGCTGTTGTCTGCTAGCACTTTACCGACTGAGCTGTCAGACAAGTCGTAGTCTCATGCTTTAAGTTATATTCGGGTTCCAAACTCAGCAAGCTATAACTGATTATTCAAGTTTTTAGCCATGATAGGGCCATACTGATCACAACCCACAGCTCTGGATCAGGGAAGACCACCTTCTAACTGAGGGAAAGACCAGGGCTAACGGTGCCCACCCTGTGTGAATGAGACTCTTCTTTGGGACCTATGAAGTCTGAAGACCTTGCTAGACATTACCTTTCTCTGAATGGCTGGCCTGAGAGTATCTGTCCATCGTAATTCACAAGGGTGGGAGTGAGAACCCAAACAGAATCGCCAAAGGCCAGAGCCAAGAGGTCAGAGCCTCTCATTCTGAGCTGAACTGCTTCCTTGGCATCAAGGACGAAACCCACATCCTCCTGTGAAACTGAAACGTCCAACAAATTTCATCTTTCTTAAGCTGAGACTTGAGTGAATCGTTTCAACATGTTGGGGTCTTCACTGTCTCTGTGATGATGGGGGAGAATCTTACCTCCTACCCTAAAAGGGGTGTGTATGAAAAGTTGTTGTGTAGAGGAAAGTGCCGTTATAAAAGTGGAGTTTGTATTAGGGTAGGAAAGACCTCATCATTCTATTTATTTATTTGTGGTGCTAAGGGTTGAATGCAGGACTCACCTGTGCTAGGCAAGTGCTCATACCCCAAGTCCTTACAATGATCAAAAGCTGTAAGTTTCCCAGGAGTCTCAGATTTGTCTAATTTTGCATGTTGTGCATATAAGGATGACACTTTTTTGACAAGGTGCAGCAGAGAGTGACTATGTGCATTCTCTCTCTCTATGTATGTATGGTGGGGTATTTTTGACTCAGGCCACTTTAACCCTACCACACTCTGGCCTTCTGTTATTACCTGTCTGCTTCTAAGGTTCCTGTTGGGAGAAATCATGGATCAATGAGAATTCCACTTTGGACAAGAGGAAACGGGAAACATGCTTTCTTGAACATTAGCTCTTCTGTTCTAAAACTTTCCTCCTCAGCCCTCAGCACGAGCATCTTATATTAAACGATGTGGAGAGAGAAGGGACTTTGTAGCGGGGCGCTGGCCAATTCTTCGTGCACCTACGGACTTTTTCCAGCGGTCTTCCTATATGAACTGTTCGCACCAGGGCTGATTTACAAACAAACAGGATGCGACTGAGAAGCTGGCTGCCTTCTGTGCCTCTAGAGTAAGCAGAGCCATAAATAATCTAGTACAAAGTTTTCCACAAAAGACAATGCCTTCAAGTTTGGAGAAGAGTGGAGTTTTGGCCTGAGTTGATTTGTCAAATAATTCTATTTCTTATATTACCAGGAGGGGTGGGAATCGATTAGACCCTGGTGCCATTTTATTTCTCTTGATCAACAGAGTTTATATCTCACCCAACCTTGTGTCTCTTGGTTTTTCTTTTCTTTTTTCTTTTTCTTTTGTCTCCTGGCATTTTAATCAGGGAAGTCACAGTTGTTTTGAGGAAAATGCTCCCAAGAGCTTTAATTAAAGCTGGAAGGATACATCTGTTTACAGTGTGGTGAACACCATCATTAATAAAACATTGGAATAATTAACAAATTAAATTCTGCTTTGTGTGTGAACGGCTACATTTAGGATTATAAGACCATGTCACACGAACAAATACAACACATTATGCACTTTGTTGAGAAGAAAAGAAAGAACCAAGCCAGTGTTTCTCTGAGATGCGTAGTGCCATAGCCTGATGATGCTTTGGTGCAGTGAAGTCACATCATCATTTCACAGCAAAAGTAGCTTAGCTTCCATGGGTCCAAGTCCTGGGCTCTACCCATGAGTACTAAGGTAAGAATTTTTATTACATCATGGGCACACTAAGTCTTTGATTGTTCAATTAGAAACAAAAGGAAAAAAGAAAAATTAAGTTAATAATGAGCTAGAAGACAGAATACAGGATAGAATAATTTGGGAAGAACATGCAAACTTCACAGTGTGATTAACTACAATCACTGAGAAGAGTTTTGCATGAAGTGGCCTTGTGAGCAGGATGAGGCTGTGGCGAACCTTCCAGCCTTGGGGGTCCTTCTCACTAAGCCGCTCCTTGCCTTGTTCTGAAGCTTCCTGGCAGGAAGTACCAGTGTAGACATTCAGATCCATGGCTAATGCTGTATTGTTTTTTTTTTTTTTTTTCTCAATGTCACTCGGTAATTTCCTAGAGAAAACAATGGGAACTGAAGGCTGTTCCTGTCTTTAAGGAAAGCCATTTTCCCCAAAGTTGCTTTATTAATTTAACACATGCAAATATTTGTCCTGATTGTTGCTACAGCAACATGCTTTGTGGGGGCACATTTCATGCAAAATGGGGTAAAGCTGAAAAACAAGACAAATGTCATCTGCATAATCATGTACATAAAAATAGAAGTGTACGTGTGTGGCGCTGCGTGTGCTACGCTGCCGTGATTAGTGGTGCACGCCTTGGCCCTCCGTCTAAATCACGCTGTACTTGTTGGTTAATTTATAAAACATCTATCCAATGAAAACAACCAACCAGCCACTTCCAAAGAGCTTCAACAAAGCTGGAAGCACAGGAAATTATTTATAATTAGGTGATGGGTGGGTGATAACTGCTCTCACCACAAACATAGACACAAGTGTGTGAATGAGCTCTGAGTGCCAAGGGAAAAGGGTCATTTTACCTCAAGGTGAACCAGAAGCTAAGCTTTCATGATAATCACCTCTCAGAATCACTGAGGAGCAAGGTCCCTGCATTAGGCTCCTGTCAGCATGAGCCTCCTCAGCTAGGGAGAAGGGGAAGTATTCCTGAGAGAGACCTGTATGTGTGAGGCAGAATGAGCCACAAAGTCACCACACTTGGTAAAAGGTAAGAAGCAGGGCAGACCTGGGAGCCCAACACACCTTCTTCCCAGACCAAGGTCCCACCTGCAGCCTTGAACACATACTGATTTCTCTGAATCTCAGTGGCTCTATTTTTGAGGAATGGAGATATTTTAGCTACTTCTCAGGATTGAAGTAAGGATTAGATTTTAAAAAGTGTCATGTAGGGGCTTGAGAGATGGCTCAGTGGTTAAGAGCACTGACTGCTCCTGCAGAGGAGCTGGGTTTGATTCCTAGCACCCACATGGCGGCTAACAACTGCCCTAACTTCAATTCCAGGAGATCTGACACCCTCTTCTGACCTCCATAGGCATTGCATGACGTGGGAGCACTTATCATACATGCAAGCAATACACTCATATACATAAAACAAAATTATAAATAAATTTTTAAAAAGTGTTGTGTTGGGCTGGGGGTGTTGCTCAATTGGTAGTGTTTGCTAGCGTGTACAGTGCAACCCTGGGTTTCATCTCCAGCACTGCAGAAAACCACGTATCTTGATATATGACTGTAATCCCAGCACTTGGGAGAAGGCAGGAAGATCCGAAGTTCAAGGTCATCCTCAGCTACATGTAGTGAGTTCAAGGCCAGCCTGGGCTACATGAGACCCTGTCTCAAAAAAGAAAAAAAAAAGCTTTGAAAAAATGTGAAGTAACCAGACACCTCAAAGGCACTCAAAAAATGGGAAGTCATGTATGAAAGGTACAGTTCTCCTTAGCGTGTTCACCAAATATTTTTCTCCCTTCTTTCCACACGGGGTTTTACTCCCTGCTGCTCCTTGGACTTGAGTGTTGTCAGGTGAGCAGGCTTTGGAGATGCGATGGGGACTGTTTGCATAGGGACATTTCAGATGTTGGCCTCTCCCTCAGCTTGCTGTCTGAAGGTATGACCCCCCAAGCCAGTCCAGTGATGGAATAGTCTGAATAGAAAGAAAGCTTGTTTTGGGGGAACGTGGTTGCTGCATTCCCAAGCTATCCCATGAAAGAAAGGGCTTGATGACATTCTTCTGCAGGCATCGAAGTGTACCTACCCCAAGAATGATGTAAGATTCTGTCCATTGACAAACACTTTGTGAGAGCCCCTTTAGTCTTCATGTTTCTGGGGAGGCAGAAATGGCTCATGCAGAAGAATTGCTACCTCAGCAGTTTCCAAACTTCTGCAGGACCGCTGGGGCCCCATTATTGAGTGAGGTCCACGTTGCTCAGAATAGGAGTGCATTACCATGCAGACATGCTTAGCACTGCAAAAACGCAAGCTTCCCCCAGAGCTGCGTCTGTCAATCACACTGAGCTGCTTGTGGGTTTGGAGACGAGGAAAGACAAGCTACCATGAGCAAATTCATTTCACCTCTGGCTTCATCTACAGCGGGCTTCAGCAATCTCGAGTGAGGCCTCGTCTTTTCCCACCCTCTCCACATGACTCAGTGTTATCATTTAGAGGTTAGCATGGGTTCAGTCTCCCGTAATGGGCTCTTTCACTTTAAGTGTATGTTAAACTAATATTGACCTTTCCAAAGTAAAACAGAATCCCGTATTTGTGCTCAAATGACTGAAACAGCAATGGATGTGGGAGAGAATAAATCATCTCGGCTTTCTTCTTGCCTAGAGACTCTCTCTGGGAATTAGTCATTGTTCTATATCTGGCAATGAATGGAAGACAGGCTCTGCCTCCTCTCAGGTCCATTGGTGTATAACCAGAATACCCACATGCCGGATGCTTCATTAAACAACAGTGCAGACCCCATGAACAAAAGCACAGGGCCTTGGGGGTGGTATGATGGTTAATCTTGTTGGTCGAATTGATGGGATTTAGAATCACCAAGGAAACAAATCTCTGGGCATGTCTATGAGGAATTTTGTAGGTTAGGTTAATTGAGATGGGAAGACCCACCCTGAATGTGAGCAGTCCCATCCCATGGGCTGAACTCCAAGACACAATAAAAAGGAGAAAGCAAGTTGAGCACCAGCCTTCATCTTTCTCTGCTTCCTGATTGCAGATACAATGTGACCAACTGCCTTAGCTCCTGTCACCATGGCCATGATGGATGGGTCGGGAGGTCAAAATAAACCCTTTCTCCCTTAAGTTGCTTTTGTCAGATACTTTGTTGCAGCAACAAGACAAGTAATGACTACGGGTGGAAACACCCAGACCTCAAAGTTGGGCAAGGACAGATGCTCAGAATGGTACTAAGGATGGTTTCTAGAAGGGCTGGGGGATGAGGTCCAGTGAATGTATGTAGTTATAGCAAAAAGGGGGTCCCAGAGCCTAGTAAGCAGAACAGCAGCAACACAACTAATGAAGACATGTGCATATGTTTCATACTGGTCCATGAATATACATTAACAGACGCCCCACTTAGCTTCCTTCTTGGGTATGAGCTCACAGATCATGCAAAATTCATGTCAATTCTCCCTTCCCTTCTCCAATCCTAAACAAACAGAAGACTCAATATTTGTAAACAAAGCTCTCAAGTGCATCCTGCAGAAAGGATTCCTATATTTCATCAATGAAATAGAATTATGTCATGATAGGAAGTAAATATATAGTTGTTGAAAAAAAGCAGATCCAGTTGTATGAAAGTGAGGTTTCTAGTCAAAATCTAGAAAGAGCAGTACCCCAGACTTGAGAAGAAAAGAGTTTTCTGGGGGTCATCTGATCAGCTCTGCCCTGCTATTCCCATATGGTGTTCATTCTGCACTGAACAGATCATGTTCAGACTCATTCCCCTTCCCACACATGGGGTTTGGCATGGCACTGATTCTATTCAATGGCTTTTCTAGATGCCCCAAATCTCTCTCAGTACCAGCTCAGCAGTGCCTAGCCTCGAGCAACCTACCTGGATCCACTCCCTGTAGGAGTCCTCCCCAGGAGTCCACCCATTTTCAGGGTAGTTCAGACGGGACCGCTCTGCCGACCAGTTGGTGCTATACTGTGAAGATGCGGTGATCTGGTCAGAATCGATCTCTCCCGACTCCATACCCAGAGGCTCCATACACTTGAAATCTGCAGGGAAAACATGAAAGACTGAAGATGCATTTTTCATTTGAATCTGACAAACTAAAGTGTTCTCTCATGGAAGCGGGAGATGGTGGGTAAAGTACTTGTTGTGCAAGTACAAGGAACTGAGCTTGGATCCTCAGCACCCATGTAAAAGGCAGGCGGGCTGGCCTGTTGGTGATGCCAGAGCTGGAGGCTGAGACAGGCAGATTCCTGGAGTGTTTGCTGGCGAACCAGTCTAACCAATCCATAAGCTTCAGGGTCAGTGAGAGACCTTGTCTCAAAAAACAAGGTAGAGAGTGACTGAGGAAGACATGTGGTTTGATGTCAACCTCTGGCCTCCACACACATGTACACACACACACACACACACACGCACGCACACTTGCATGCACGCTACACTCACACACACACACACACACACACACAGAGTCATTGACAAAGTCTGGCAAAAGATGCATTACAGGAATGCTTAAAAATTATACTATGTACAATTAATAATTTATTATGCAATACTATGAGCAGTTAGTAACTTTCCCATGTAGGCTAAGGATGACAAAAATGCTATTTGAGGCGGAGACTATGGCTCAGTTGGTGGAGTGCTTGCCTAGTGAGCATGAGGTCATGGGTTCCATCCCTAGCACCTCATAAACTGGGCATGGTGGTGCACACCTGTAATCCCAGCACTCTAGAGGCAGAGGCAGGAGGATTAAAAAGTAAGGGTCATCCTCAGCTATGTGGTGAGTTGGAGGCCAGCTTGGGATATATGAGATGCTCTTTTGAAAAAAGAAAAAAAATAGAAGAAAGAAAAAGAAAGAAAAAAGAAACATTTTTTTCTTAAATTGATAATTTTTCAGTAATGGAAAGCTACTAATATACTCAGTCAATCAAAATTTCACATTTTTCTGACATTTCTATACTGACAAGGTTTTATGACATCAAAAGTTCTATGCTAACTACTCAAATAAATTAAGTACAAAGAGATTTTTTTGAATTTCATTGGCCTTTTTGCTTTCCAGTGAGATGCCGTAGAGTAGAGAAGACATTAACATCTCTGGGAGAGCATTACAGACCAGGCGAGCCTCACACTGGGCTCCACACAGAGCCCTCTCCTAGCCTCTGTGCAGGTGGGCAGAGCCAGGAAAACCACTCATTTCTTGACTTTTCCCTCTGGCCTTCAAAAGAACTCTTAGCCACATGAGCTTTAGTGAAGTCTTTCCTCTTTTGAGTGGGAGGGGTTTGCAGTACTGGGACTTGGTTCCAGGGCCTCATACACACTAGGCAAGTTTATTCCACCACTGGGCTATCTTTCCTGCTCAGAGTATTTTAATAGGATATAAAACTACATTACTCTTTTCATTGAAAAGATACGAAAACAAAAATTAAAATGTTCTTTTACAGACTGGGTCTGTAGTTCAGTAGGTATAGACAGTACTTACATGCACCAAACCCTGGGTTCCATCCCCAGAACCACATAAGCCAGGCATGGTGGTGCATACACATTATAATCCTAGCACTTGGGAGGTAGAGGTTCAAGGCTCAGGAGTTACAGGTACAGCAGGGTTTGAGGCCAGCCTAGTACACATGAGATAAATTCTATATAAAAAATAAAGGGCAGGGCAGGGGGAGGGAGCAGACTGCTTCTGGTGGAGAGAACTGAAATGCACAATTTTTTCTCTGACCTCCATACGTACTAAGTGAAATGTAAAAAAATCAAAATATTCTGCTTTTACACACAAATCTTCTTTTATTTAGATAAGAAAGAAAACTATAATGTGTCCCCCAGGGTCTCCCACAACCAACTGCCTACATTCTGCCCCTGTGTGTAACTGCTCTGTGGACCAGCCACCTTGGGCTGGTTCAGGAGGAAGCTGCCCTTTGCGGTTCCCGACACCTGTGCCCTTGAAGTGCTAGAAAAACCTCCAGGTCAGCCCTCACTGTTCCTCCTCTAACTGCAGAAGCTCACACTCAATTTTATAGAGAAAGCACACCACACAGTTTTTCCAAGTGATGCACACAAAAATCAACAATAATAACAACAACTATAAAACATTTAAAGAGAAAAACAAAACACTTGGTGCCCTGGCTCACAGAATGTTTCTTCATGTGACCTCAGGTGCAGGAGGAATAATGGACCGTGTTTACTACAGGGCTTTGTGAGATGAATAAATACTGACCTTCAGAGACACTGCTCTGTAAGACACTGTAGTTAGCTGAGAAGCCTTCTTTTGCTACTGCGCTGTCGGTGTAAAAGACCATGGACAGAATGCCTGATGAGGACCGGATCCGACCTGGTGTTTTCTGTCCACAGTAACGCCCAATGTGAGGGCCAACTGAAAAGACAAAACAGACATCAGATTGTCTTTTCTTCTACAACAGAGGCAAAAATAACTGTTTACAAGCACGAGTCTCAGCAGCTCACTAAAACTCTTCATTGTAGCCTGCCATGAGTCTTCTCTAGCTAACTGGTGATTAGTGAACATACTGGATGAATCTGTGGAGACGATTTGGAGGAGTGCTCAGAGGAGCAGTCACAGGCACAAATACATTCCCCAGCAAGTCGGGTTGTTCTCTGGGATGGAACAGGCTCCTGTTGGCTCCAGTGTACAAAGTGCTTGAGGACTGGACTTCGGATCCCTAGCACTGCAGGAAAATTAGGGAGGGTGTGGCTTGGTAGCCTACCTGTAATCCCAGAGCTCCAGAGATGGGACAAGGGGTCCCTGGGACAAGTTACCTACAAGCCAAATCGGTGTGTTCTGCATTCAGTGGGAGGGGACACAGGAAGACACCCAGTGTCAGCCTCTGGCCTCCACATGTACCTGTACATACATGTGGATCCACATACATGTGAACACATGTTATACATGCATACCACATACACATATACACAGTGTCTTAGTTTGTTCTTCATTGCTGTGACAAAACACTCTGACCAATACCAACTCGGGGAGGAAAGGGTTTATTTGTCTTACATCTCCCGGGTCACAGTTCATCATGGAGCCCAAGGTAAGAACGCAGGGCAGGAATCTGGAGGCAGGAGCTGGAGCACAGGCCATGGAGGAACGCTGCTTACAGGCTTGCTCTCTTGGCCCCTGCTCAGCCTGCTTTCTTATGCAACACAGGCCCACCTGCCCGGGGTGGCACCACCCACAGTAGGCTGGGCCCTCCCACATCACTCATCAAGAAGATGCCCCTCAGACATGGCCACAGGCCAGTCCGATAGAGGAAATTTCCCGATTGAGGCTCCCTCAACCCAGGTGTGTCAAGTTGACACTAAAGTTATCCAGCACACACAGTAAAACAAAAACAAACAAACAAGGTGCGTGATTCTTGAGAATGACACCTGAGGTTGTCCTCTGGCCTCCACACCAATGTGCTCACACACGCACATGCATACATGAAAACACACACACACACACACACACACACACACACACACACACACACAAGCATGCAGTTCAGGCCATCAGGTGGCACATTGGGATTCATCTTCAGGCAAAGTTGCTTCCAAAGCTCAGCATGGAAAGACTCCAATCAGGCCAGATCTCTGAGGTCTCACTTCTTCCCCGGACGAGAGCTTGGGGGAACACTTACATCTCAAGAAGCACCCAGGGCCACATAATCCTGATTTCCTTCCTCATTCTGTTATGCAGACCTGAATTCTAAATGACCCACATCTCCTGCTAAGACAAAGGGCTTGGACAAACTCTTCTCAGGGCTGTGCCTAATGACTAATGGATTACTTGATTATTTGAGATTTAGAGACTACAGACACCAGTGATTTATACATGATGCCAATGTTACAACCAAAATGAATAAAAAATATGTTTTTCTGACTTCTGCCTGGTTTTCACTCTTCCAAACCCAGGAGCAGGGACTGAGCCACAGCATCTTTCAAGAAATGACCCACAGCAGCTACTTGCATGCCTGCCCTAGGCCATGAATGGTCCAGAACACTAATTAGTGTTAAAATCCTGTGACTGTGCCTTTCCTGAAATGCTTCAAACAAACCTTGGCAATGAGTCACTTCATAGTGTAGAAGCCCCTGGCACTTGGGGAACCTCTCCATTTATCTGTCCAGATCAGCAAGACAAAAATTAACTTTCTCTCTAGTATTTTTATTGCACATATGGTAACACATACCAGATGGCTTGGACTTTGAAGGAAAATCTGGTGTGGACTGTCTTCCTTTCCCAGAAATCATGGTTCTGTGCACTTCAGCTAATAACTAGTTCTCAGTGTAAGCAGCCTAGCACATGGCAGTTTCCCTGGATGGAGGGACAGTGCTTCAATGGGGATGCAGATCTCCAAGTCTATGCAGGCAACTCGATGTACAAGACAGTTGTGAAGATAAGATGATCCGAGCATCACTGCAAAAGTGAATGCCGTGAGAGCTGATCTTCCTGACGTCCAAAGGCTACTAACTTCTTAGTGTGCAGTCAACCTGAGCACTTCACTTTTAAAAATAAATATTTTATTCATTATTTTTATTTTATGTGTAGGCATGTATTGCCTGCATGTAGGTAAGTGCACCCACGTTGTGCAATGCCTGCAGAGGACAGAAGAGACTGTCAGACCCCCTGGAACTGGAGTTACGGACAGTTGTTAGCTGCCATGTGGGTGCTGGGATTCAAACCCAGGTCTTCTGCAGGAAGAGTCAGTGTTCTTAACCGCTGAGCCATCTCTCCAGCCCAGCACCTCACTTTCAAGAGTGTGAGATCTTTGGCTGACAAGTTTTCATTTTGATTAATCTTTTTAAACCAAGCAAGCTAATGGATGTGGTTCATGAATTTGAGTTTTGTATAATAGATTACTTTGTTTTTGTTCTTGTCTTTGAGACAAGGTATCCCAGGCTGGCCTCAACTTACTATGTAGTTGACCATGACCTTGAACCTCTGATCCTTCTACTCCACTAGAATTACAGGCATGCATCACCATACCTGGTTTATGCAGTGCAGAGGTTTACTCAGGGCTTTGCGTGTGCTAGTGTGTCAGCGCTACATCGCGCTACCCCCTCAACCCACAAAGCATTACTCTGAATCTCTGATCACTTGACATGTTCAAAGTAATCACTCTGACCGAATTTAAAGACTGTTCTCTCTGTTGTCACCCCTCATACTAGAAATGGACGACTTGGTGAGTGCAGTGGTTTATCACGAGGAAAACACAAGGACGTCCAGGAGGGAGACGAATAGATTCTGTAAAGAGCATCCCACTTTGAATGCTGGAAAGAGAATTCTGCTACATTTGCTTCCCAGTTGGCAGAGGAAGGCACCTCAGAAGGTGGAACTCTTACTGTTTTCACTTCTTTTCAGCTTAATCTTGGCCTCACTTTCTTCTCCGACTGCTAGCTCTTTGCCAGGCTTTCTTCATTCTAGATGTGTGGCCCCGCCACTAATTCAACGCCTCTTTTCTTCCCTGCAGAGCTCCAGGTTGCCCATAACGTATGCATGAAAACATCTTGCCCAGAGCCAAGAACTTGGTTCTTCCTTGCCTTGGTAGGAATCCCATTTGGGTCTGCAGTTGTAAATGGGAGGCTTAGTGTCCATTCATTGCCCCCTCATGGCTCCCTTCATTGAAATTCCATCAGTGTGCTTTTATAATCTTTTTCTTTAGTTTGTGGGCAAACTTTTACAGCCCTAATCCTTGAGGTCGTTCCCTCATCACCACAGCCACTGACCTTCCTGAGGATAGACGCTGGGGAGGGAAGCTGTGGGTGCCTGTGGAAAGGCCGGCGGCAGTCCCCCCTTCTCTATCACCCAATTCTTTTGGGAAGGGTGGCAGGGGGAGTCTTTTTGAAAGAGGAAACAGAGGAGAACTTGTCTAAAGTAGACTCATAATTTAGAGAGTCTCCATGACTCACTGGTTTATAATGTTGAAGGCATGCTGGGTAAATCTGCCTTCTGTCTTTTAGAACATTGCCCCCGGACAGCTCCCTGAAAGTCTCCTTAGGAGCCCTCAAGATATAAGAGTGTGAGGCTCTGGCGACAATAATACAAAGAGGTATTGAATTTTCCTGAACAAGAGGGAGACCTCAGCCTCACAAGCTAATGCAATATTGATCCGAGCCAGGAGGACAAGGTGCTCTCATGCGTATTGCGTGTGCTCATTTATGCTTCCTGTGAACATGGTTACTGGGTTTCTTCTCCCTGTAACTGTGGACTCAAAGGCCAAAGAGATAGATGAAAATGATCACCACACTCAGAAGTATAATGCAGAACTTGAATTACTGAGGACATAGGATATATGAACTTTGGACAGCAGGACTCTAGTCCCATCGTACCAGGTATAAGGGTGACAGAGTGTGTTCCTTAGAAGATAGCACCCCATTATTATTTCCAATAATTACAACCCTACCTCAAAATCAAAATAATGTGGTCTTTCTTTACCATTTTATGTGAACAAAAGCAACAAGCAAATGCAAAGAGGTACTTTTTGCTTCCTGCTTTTGAGACAGCCTGGCTCTTGCTGTGTTGCCTAGGCTAACCTAGAAGTCCTGCTCCTGCTGCAGGCTCCTGAGTGCTGGGATTACAGGAGCTTGCCTACCATGCCCAGCATAAAGGGATACTTTTAAAGTGAGAGACCCTGAGCCTGGCATGGTGGTGCATGCCTTTAATCCCAGCACTCGGGAGGCAGAGGCAGGCAGATCTCTGTGAGTCCGAAGCAAGCCTGGTCTACCTAGTGAGTTCAGGCCAGCTGGGGCTACTGGAAGACCCTGTATCAAAGAGACCAAAA